>NC_066250.1:7478928-7799642 GCF_024542735.1 Bombus huntii | reverse complement strand
AAACTTCCAGAATCCTTAAAACCGGAGCAGCAGGTCCTTCGAAATTTTGCAGTAAGTGTTGATCAGGTTTGCCTTGCTGTTTAGTTTTAAAGCCTCAATTACTTTTAACAGTCCTTTAAGCTCTGTTTTACAGCCAGGCTCGAATCTGTTCAATGAGAAAATTAATTTAATAGTGTGTTTGGTAAAAGGAAGTTTATTCCTGTGAATTTTTATGTTTGCCTCTCTTTTTTCTTTTATTTTTATTTTTTTTTTTTTTTTCATTTCAAATTCTATTTGGACCTGATCAATCAAACACATTACTAGCAAAAGAAAATTCCAAAGATTATGTTTCACAATAAGAAATGTGTACTATACATTTGCAAATGAGTAAACAGCCAGGCAAAAAGCAACTCCCTTGTTACCATAATCGATTGATGATGTTATAAAAAGTAAAAATCGCTGAGGGAGCTGAGTGTAGCATGTTTTAGTTAGCTGGCCGTAGAATGTGGGAAAAGTCACGTAATCTAGTCGCGTACCAGAGCAATCTGTTTTATTGTTAATTCGTTGTCCCCATTTTATGAGCGTTTATTATATCGTAACGCTGGTCCCAATAAAAATTGTTTCTACGAAATTGCTGGTGACATTTTCTCGGACAAGAGGTCAAATGAGATAATACGGTCAAAGTGTAAGGTAGTGCTATTTAATTCAAAGGGAAGTCCAACACTTTCAATCTGCTTTCAACGTTTTTTTTTTTTCTTTTTTTTATTTAGTTGTTTACATTCTCAATTTGTCCGATTTGGACATTTGGTAGAATACTTTCAATGTGTCTAAGAAACTTCCATCGACCAGTTCGTCCATATGCGCAACACTCTTCAACAACTACTTAGTTCTCTATAAATGTTTGCCGTAGTGACAATACCTGGCAGACAAACGACGCCTGGAAACAGCCCCATGAGAGGCGGCTTGGGAAAGTCGGGATTGGTAGCCGGCATATGGTGACAGAAAGGCCGAGCTAACCGGTAGCAGGTGAGTTTTGCACGAGGCCACGATGGGAATGTTACGGCTACCTGTCAGCTTACCTTCACCCACGAAGCCCCACGATGCTTACTCTATCCATTGTTCGTCGTCCAACGACCGCCATTTTCCATACAGTTAGAAAGTACTGCGATGAGCTTATCAGTCTGATAATAAATTCTACCTATCGCGAATTCCTATCGAAACGCCATTATCGGGACGCCTATGGATCGTTCGGTTCGATAGGTTTCTGTGAGGGGTCTCTTTGGGTGACCAGGGTTAGCGTCAGATAGTAGTGGATATCCGTTTTTTTTTGTTATTTTATACTGTTTTTCTCTTGTTCGGATCGTTTGTTAAAATTGCGTGATAAAGGATAAAATATTTTTTCGATCATAGAGAATTTCATGAAGAATCTCACGTTTCTTGATCACCTCCTCATTCTTTACCAATTGCTCTTTTAAAATATGTATACAAGTTACAAGGCGTTTATTGGAAACACGTACTTGGTAAAAAAAATAGTAATACAGTATATATACTATAATAATAGTTATAATTAATGATAAAAGTGGTTCCGTTACACATTGAGGCCTATCGATATAACGGATAATCGATCGTTTAAAAATATTACGTTTTTTGTGAAGTGTATATATTTTCGAATTTGTTTCACGCTTTATCAATGTGATTATAATAATTGCATTATGTCGTATGCCATACAAAATATATTCAGAATAACTTCCTTCGAGTGTTGAAATACTCTCACAAACCCGTCTGTATGCCACGTTTTTTAATCAAATGATTGCTAAATACGTAAAAGCGTCTATCGTGTAGAATTTAGATTATTACACGCTTGATATTCATCTCCTCCCGTTCAAGGTATCATTTCACAGTAGATCTTTTATCAAATTCATCATTCGGGAATTATCATCCGTACACACCCGTTTCTAATATCAGATTATCCGAAAAACCCGTGTTTACATCGAAGCGACGAAAGTGAGTTCGGTCCGATAGCGGGGACGACTTTCTCGTATTCCCGCTGCGATTCGACGCCGCAGGTTTTCCGTAAAGCGAGCGATGGTTTCGCTTCGCAGTACGAGCTCTCTTTCCTTGAAATCCAGGACGTACATCGATCTCGCGCGTCCGTTTCACCAAAATCCGTAGCGGGGCTATCCAACGACACGGCCTCGGTGCTCCTTCGCTCCATAAATCTCTCGAGGTGATCGTGGCGCCACGCGGCGTCACAGATCGCGCGACTCGATTCTACGTAAGGTAAACAGGATACATCGGCCTCTGGCAAAGGAGCATCGCCAGCAAACGGGAGAAATTACACGAGCGATGCCGACGTCTATTCGCTGCAAACGAGGGGAGCACCTTCAGGCAAGAAACGCGAAAACAACCCGCCTCGATCTGCCATCTTTTTACCCGCCGCGATCGCCCGGTGATAAAGCCGAACGGTTTACGGCGATCGAGGTGCTTTGAGAGAAGTTCGATGTTGCTCGAGGTGGTTTGATCCTGATATTGTTCTTTGCACCAGTGTTATTAGCGTTGCGGTCTTTTCAGAAGGTTTTTAGTCTGATTTGAAGGGCAAGAATACTGCACAGCATTGGATAAGATTTTTCTACCGCAAGTATATTAAAGAGGAAATGTTTGAAGGTGTACCATATCAGCTTCTTAGTCCAATTTAAATAGTGAAAATTCCTCAAAAATAAAACACGTAGGAATATACTATAGTACAAATATTCCAGGAAGTGTCTGGCATAAACGCTTGACTCGTTCAAATGATTTAAAATGATGAGATTTAAATGTATTTTACTAAAAAAAAAAAAAAAGCTAGGAAATATACAATCTGCTTCTTACTAAAATATCTACATTATTCATAGATTTTTTCTACAAGTACAATTAAAACCTCCATTCCAATAAATAACATAAATATGAACAAATTCCTAAAAGCAATAAAATACACAAAGAACGATGCGAAATATGCTTACAGATATCAAAACTTTCTTTTTAATAAATATGTCCGCAGCTGTAATTCATATACAAAATTTATGGACGTCTAAATACGAACCTGTTCGGGTTACGAATCGACTATCGAATTCTATCAAGAGATACCCGATTCCTTCACGAAGCCTGGTTCCGAAAGAATTCGACAGGCTGGGCCGTGTCGTTATCAGCGCTTTTACTATTCCTTTCTTCACGACGACCTTCGCGGCGGATTTCGGTCGCGTAGCGGTACCGGACCCGTGACACAAGTAATATCGATCCTCCTCCATTCGCGTCGATCTCTCCGAATTATCCAAGCGTCTTCCTCCATCTCTGGTTTCCTACATCCGTCCATGAAACGGTTGAGTGTGTATGTATGCGTAAAGAAACGGCGCCTACGCCTGGCGCCAGCAGCGAAAGAAAGTGCGACCGGGGTCGCGAGGAGATCTCTTTCCTTCGTTCTTTTTCTCTGTCCCTGTCTCGCTCTCTAAATGATCGCCGTGCTCGTTTTTACGCCGGCTGAGGCCAAGATGCGGGTGAGATTCGGGGCGAGGACGCGAGGTCCCCTCCTTGTCTCGTCCCGGAAACGAGAGGCCGCGAAAGGACGACCATATCGTATCCCCGATACGTCGTCCGAGGACACCAACCGCGGACGACGTACCACGCCGATGTAATTTGTCGTCAACTCGCTGCTACGCGCCGATGAAAGATGTTGGAAAGTTCCGCCTCGTGACCCGTACGTAACCGGGAAATTACGACGCTAGGCTGAACGGTAGGGTAGGTGGAGTGAGACACTTTCATAAAGAGAAGGCTCCGCTACAGGGTGCCCCAGAGGTAGATGATAAATCATGAGTGGAAAAAGAGGAAAAAGGAATTTTTCACGTGTATTAAATTAAATTGTGTTTAGAAAATTAGTGATAGATGATAAAGAAACTTTTAATTAAGGAGAGAATTCTTCCTCTGTAATATTTCAGAATATTTCAATTCTTTTCTATATTTCAAGCTTTCTTTTTTACGTTGGGAAAAAGTTGATTGTTCGGTTGCTTCTATGGATTAATCCGGATTTGCATTTGGATCGCAATAAGATTTGTATGATATAGTAAAACTATATACAGGGTGGTTGGTAACTGGTGGTACAAGCGGAAAGGGGGTAATTCTACGCGAAAAAAGAAGTCGAAAATATAGAATAAAAATTTTTTTTAAAATTTTTTTTTTTATTTTTCTATCAAGACAACGATCTACAGTGAGATCCGTTATAACGTACCGCACGCGTACCGAGCAAAAATTCAAAGTCGATTTTCTCGAAAACAAAGCCTCAAACGAAACATTTTTATTCTATATTTTCGACTTCTTTTTTCAAGTAATCACTCCCATTCCGCTTGTAACACCAGTTACCAACCACCCTGTAGATATAAGGATATATTCAAGTGTCATTACTTTTATCAGTAACGATACAAACGAAAGAACTTATACGCAAAATATTCGATTCTACATTGCTAAAAAGAAAAAAAAGGAAATGAATTAATATGAACCTGAAATTTCATGAGACGATATAAAATGGGAATTAAGAACAGATTAATGGAAACATTTCCTACGTGCGTATGATAATTATTATTTGTTACTTTGTAGTAAGAAACAAGTTATGCGTTGCAAGAAAGTTCTGTCATCCAGTCCTATAATATCCTGTGGCGTTTATCCGAGGGCGTTTTGCGGAAGTGCTCGACAGATTTACACCTCAATAAAACTCATCCAGGGATTTCATATCTCAAGCAACGACATCGCTTGCGAATCGTCTCGTCGTAACTCAGAAAATTCGTCCTCGTTATCCGAGGCCGCGTTTAACTCGTTAAATTTAATTAGCATCGATAGGATCACACGTCTGGATGCTTCTTAATTGTTAATGAACGAGTGCTTAAAATCATCGTACATAAATTCGATGAAAAACGTCTGTCTCGCGGCGGTTTTCCTGGAAACGATCGACGCAGTGCTGCGAGGCTCCCTTTCTTGATTTATAATCCACCGAGAATAAAACGGTCGTTAATAAGAAAGATTTTCGTTTCGGCAACTCGTAAAGTACCATCTTAACGTCCCCTATATCGTGGCTAATATTCGGGACAGGTAACGCGCGTACCTACTCCCCTTTGTACATACAGAAGATGTACTCGCTGAAATAAGCGTGTAAGTTACGATCGTTCGCCTCTCACGCCCGTTCGAAGCTTCTTTTCTGCGGCTGTTGCTCGTCGAAGCTGGATCGTAGCCTCGTAAGCGGAACGAGCGAAGAAGCCCCTGGCTTTGCGTTTCGTGTCCGACGTCCTTTTAATTGAGCGGTTTAACGCGTCGTCGTAAACATTCCACCGGTTCCAGCAGCTGCGTCGATCCAATCGCTCCTCTTTCCGCGTCCTCTGCTCTTTTTAATCTCCCTACTTTTCGTTCGTATATTCCCACATAAGAGGAGTTTCTGTATGATTGTGAAATAATTTAAAGGCTCGATACGTCATATCTTTTACCTTTAACGCGGAGTGGACGAGAGAGAGGCTAATTTTTGGCAGGAAATACAATACTATGCTGCTGGAGGAAAATTTCATGTTCGAAGGAATTCCTTTTTCAGTGACTGTTAGTAATTGAAAAGGACGAATTATGTAGGATATTCAAATTATCTCTAATGTAATAGATACAGAGAGTTCGATGAGATTAATACATAGTTTTGTGATATAAAAGTGGAGAAAATTCACCATATATATAGGGAAATTTATTTAAGTTTACTTAAAACTGTGCAAACGTATCATAAATGGCGTGCATAAGAGCGTATCGCGTCACAAATTTTCAAATCACGCGTTACGCAAAATATAGGAGATTCAAAATCCACGGTATCTGATCTATAATCAATCTTATGATCACTCAAGTGATATATAAAAGCCGAATGCGTAAAATCTATCAATAGTCACTCACTTCGAAGATTAGCAACTTCCACTCTCAATATTCCAGACATATATAATGTGCTATATCGACATATATCGCAGACAGATATAATTTTTTCCTTACAATTACAAATTTTCTGCCTAAATAAAATTTTCGTTCGCCAAATACGAAAACATCCCCGTGCCTCCTTTGGCTGTTCTTTTCTTTCCGCACAATATCGTTTCTGTGAAAACGGGAAGAAGCGCGGTCCAAGGCTAAAAACCAGATCCATGAAACCTGAGTGACACACGGTCCCGGCTTCCGCACACTGTGAGCTTCTCCGCGCTGCTGCATGTGGCAGGTGCATGGCCCACATATTCGGTATAAAAACTGGTAACCTAAGGTAACCGCAACCTGCCACAGTTCCAAACGGACGCGTCACCTGATAAAACGACCGAGCCAATGCGATATTTCATGCTGATTCGCAGCGGATTACCGCGGCTGTCGCGACTCTTCGAATTGAAAAGCTAGCGCGTTCGACGCTCGTTTTATGAGCTCCTTTAATGATTGAACATATATATGGTCTTTTTTCATTCTAAAATAGCGTTAAATTACACTATGTGTAATTTTGTTTCGATATGGTTCGAGGTTAATCGCGTTAATTTATCTAATCGTGTCAGGAGAATTTATAATGGGCCATTAGAAGGTAGTTTGAAGTGGGAAGCGATTGGGATACAGTGACCCCGATTTTTCTCTTCCTATCGATGTAAATGTTATAATATGCATAGAAAGTGGTGGCACATTATAGATGCTGTGACACGTGTGGGCATTAGCGAAGATAGGAAAAGAAACACTAGAAATCAAAGTTAATATTTTTTGAGCACCTTTCGTAGGTCCTATACAGTTCTGCAAAATGTAAGAACCATGCAATTTCCATCTTCTACGTAGTAGTTAGAAAGAATATTTCCTCATGCCCTTATTTCTCAATGATTCCTTTTTTAATGAAATCCTACGTAATATTTTCACGGTGTAAAATCTTTGTAGTCGCACGAATGAAAACGAAATTTAATACGCGTGAACCTAATCAATTAGTACGTAACGATAAGTACGATAATACGCAAACATTTTTCGTAGCCACTGTATACTGGCTCGAAGCAAAAGCTACGAGCGAGAATGAGCAAATCCTTGATCACGTTTCTTTTTACTTCACGCAAAACATTCAATCGATCTTTCACTTTCTCGTTAACCCTATAACCCAAACTTCGACAAGAGACATCCTCCACTTTCCATTAATGCAAATAAAACTCGAGTCATTTTAAACCGGTCAAACGACACCCGTTTCCAACCACGAGGCACCGCGCGTTCAGTCGAGTGACGTCGGCTATCCACGCATCCGTTTCCGCCGCGGCGAAAACCACGACGTCACCTGTTCTGGAAGTGGCGCGAACCATCGAGGTGTGACGTGGCCTGTGGGGGCAGCCAGATAAGAAGCATACACGATCACGGGGGTATATAGGCGAACCCCGGTCAGCCCCCGGAAAAAGGGCTGCAAGGAAGTTGCCAGGCGATTCGCAGGTGACAGCACTTAATCGACACTGAACCGAAGTGACTTGGGGGCCTAGGTGAGTAGGAAGGAAGTGAGGTCACCGGACCTTGGCCCACCTTGATCGTCGAGTTGTAGCAGGTGTAGAGTCGATGCGTGGGGAGCCACCGATATCACTAATATCCATGCACGTCGACGTCGTATATCGTGCCACAAACCACACTGATTGCTTTGCGTGTTTTGCAATTTCAATAAATCGATGTTTTATATGTTCGTTGGAAAGGATATTCTTATTGGGTCTGAGACGTTGATATTTCTTATTTCTCTATTGCATTTTTTCGGAAGACAAGGGAAATGTAGCGGTTTTATTGAAAGACGGAAGCTTTTGGTGAAACTGTGTTCTTGCGGATCATTAGGTGTTAATTCTGGTGAGGGTAATTGGATATCTGTGTATCCAATTCTGATTCTTTCATTTCGTAGCGAAAATATTACGAAACTGCTCTGAATGCAGTTTCCTGGGTATTTATGCTAAAGTTTTAAATATTGAAGCTTCCGAAGTTATTTATACACCTGTTGAATGGCGAAGTATCTTGCAACGGAATGGAAAATTATCGGTGAGATTCTTTTCCTGACTTTTCATTAACACGTTCAGTGCAAGAATTTGCACAAAATTTTCTACTCGTTTATATTTACAAGATGTATAGATTACGCAATATTAAATTGTTGAAAAATATTAACAGCACGATGTCGGTACATGTGTGATCGTCACTGAAAGGCTTTCTCTTCCTCAGTGTATATACTGGTTACAAAAATTATTGGTACTTGAAACGTTTCTTTATCAGATTCTATACGTCTCATTTTCACAGTATCGAATTGTTACAGAGATATGAGACTCCACTAAGTAACACAAAATTTAACATACTAGGTCCTAATTAATTAGTATAAATGCCAAAGCAAATATAATGGTATGTCAATAATTTTTGTGGCCACTGTATATTAACGCCGCATTGAATGTATCAGTATTAAACACAAACATCTCGTTCGAAGATACCATGTTGCAAAACCTGGGGTATCAATCGAGAACCTTCCACGCTATCCGAAATTTGCTCAACATTTTCACATCAGCAGAATCTCTACAGAAACTCAGAACCTCTTGCACGGCTAACTCCAGGTTTGCACAGCTAACGCGAGCGAATCGCAAGGAGGGCATCCTCGAAATTACACGAAGCACGTACCCTAGCCGCGGATAGACGGACACCCGTCGTTCGTTGGACAAGAAAGTCCATCGCGACTAGGTGGATCGAAAGACCGCGGCGCCGTGAAAGAAACGATCGCCAGTCATCGAGATGGACTGGCTGCTTGGATGAATCCGTTGTAAGCGCGTGTGTACACGTGTGGCCTGTGTGCGGTGTCCGGTAAGAGCGTTGTCGCCGTGCGGGACATTAGCGAGTTTCTTCTGCGACTCCCGGCCCCCGGGGGCAAAGAGGCGTAATGCAGTAACGACATTGATGATATAATCTCCCTTACTCGCCGCGGTTGCTCTCCCGTACACGCTAAGAGGGCCACACGCGCGTGCACCGCGAACGCGAACGTTGCATAGTGTGTGTGGAACGGCTCGCGCGTGCCCTGGCTCACGGATGAGCTACCGGGCCCGGCTGCTGTGTACTCCATTTATCCCTCTATCCCCTTCCAAGGGCCCAAGGGAATCGCTGCATGAAACGAGAAACTCTAATCTTCTCCGCGGTCCCGCCATGAACCAACGGTCTTGATTGTTTTATTCCGCCTTGCTTTTCTTGCCCGCGCCGCTACGTGCTTTCGCTTCATTTCGCTACTGTATGACTAGAGGAAGAATTGGGTTTTTCAAATGGTTCCGGATGGGGTTCTTTGAAATTGCTGTTGGAGTGTGTTTTGTGGAAATTTGGATTTGATTGGCTGTTTTGTTTGTGATACAGAGATTTTTGCAGCGAGTAAGTACGTGGAAATATGTGTAGCTTCAACATTCGTGCATTCTCTCCAGACGATGATGTATTTCAATATTTGTATCGTTTTTTGAAATTATTTAAAAGATCCAATGGAATTATATAATACCTACAGTGACTAGTATCTCATGGAGCACTCGCATTTGCAAAGAAAGTTTTTCATACTTACTATTCATTTTCATAGCATCAAATTTTTGTGGCAATTTTAGCGGCAAGGAAATGCACTACTGATAAGCACAACGATGTGTAAATATCTTTCGTAACCACTATATATGTCGATTTAATAACGCTATGATTTCATTATTCCTGAACCAAAAGAAGGACAGATTCATCCTTTAAAATACATTCAAATACGTCAAACGTCACAATCATTCACCCTTAGCTTATCTTGCTTTAGCTTGAACACCGTCATTAAAGTGCACATAAGAATCCCTTCACGTCACCCACACAGGAAACATTAAATCTCCGTTGATTCTCTAGACTTTCCTCGGAACAGGAAATCATCGCAGATCTATTCGAGCTTTAAGTGCGTATCAGGCGTCTGCTGATCGCCCACCTTCCAGAACTCCGCCGCAAATCAGACGAGGTAATAGCGCAATGGTGACCAACGTCATAGGAGGAGTCTTTGTCTTTTATGATTTTATACGAACGGCAATAATTATTTCGTAATACCGAGTAATGGCTCGGCTATGACGAGAATTTATCGCGCGTGTGCGCTCGATCGCTGCCGGAATCCTCGAGATCGTAATCCGCGAGGGTTCGGGGAGGCGACACTCGGACGTTTAACGAATGGTTTCCTCGTTACTCTCCACCCGGGTCCGTATAACTTACGACAGAATAGCTTCATCTACGCCGGTTCAAGCTATGGGACTCGCGGTCAATTCCCATCGGGGTCGGGCGTAAAGGGAAGCCGCGGACTTCTTTTCATGCTCGTGGCCACGCGGAATTATCTTTGATGGTAATTTTATTTACGAGCCTGTCCGAACGATTTGCATTCGTCCAGCGTGGCTCTCTCGTGCTCGTACCACCGACCAATTATCGTTTCTCATTCGAGGATTGTCCGTTGTGTCGACTTTCCTTGTCGCGGATACTTTTACCAGCTGGATCGTTTCGCGCTATGGATTTGCACCGCGTGGTCGTGTTTAATGGCCTTTCGGATGGAAAAGTTGTTCGAGACAGTTGCCAGAGATTGTCTGTTTTATTAGAAGTAAGAAACATGGACTGAATACAATTCAACTTTCGTATTACTGACTTGTAGGCAGCGCGAACATTTTTCGGCTACATCGCTCCTTTCTTTTTTAATTTCTAATATAGTTTTTAATATAATATGGGGATAAACAATGTGGAAATTAGAAGATTGTAGATTCACGTAAAAATTCGGTGTCTGAAAGATTTGTTAGTCAAATCTTTAATATTTAATTACGAATAATAATATTATTCTATATACATATACCAATGAATGCAAAAAGAATATATAAATTTATTCTGTATATTAAATTACACCTTCCTCCAAAACGAAAAGAGACGTTTCATAAAACAATACTTATCATGTTCCGTCGTATTAAATTCGGAAAGGATACAACGAGTCATCGTCTTGAAAAATCGTTAATTAGAACGGGTTAATCGTCGGCTAACCGTCGAACGATAAACGTCAGAAATTCGATATTATAGTTGCCGCATAATCGCGCGAGAAACCGGACTTTCTCCGTTGCCGTGGAATTTACGAGGGATCGTTCCGGACAAGCCGAGAAGAATCGTTTTACGAAGCGGTAGGTAACACGGCAATCGGTCTGATAAGAGTCCACTATCGATCCCTCGGACACGGGTTTCGAGTTCTGTAATTGGAAAAACGCGGTGAAACCGTCCGTAATCGCGGAGCTCCGCTTGCGAAACGGTTCCGGGCAGAAAGAGAAACACCTTCTCGATAAATGCGCATCGAGATCCGTTCACGATGCATTCTCCTGTTACCTCTTGCATGGAACTTAGTAAAATGGAATGTGCACAGGGCATGTTATATATGGAGACTTCGTGGGTGGTCTTCAGGTAATGAAAATAAAGAAAAGTCCGCGATTAATTATCAGTTAATTAATTTTTTCGTTTTAATCTGTTAAAGATCGAATGTTTGCTCAACTTCGATTGATCTATTGAAATAAAATAAAAATGAAGTATAAAATTTCAGCTCATGTAATTAATATCAGGGTAAAGAAAGATGTTCTGAGCTCCTGACAGAAAATTTTTCATTATGCTCCGAAATATTTAAATACCTACACGGAGTCGAGGAGAAAAGATTAAAAAATTGCATTCTTTCCTGTTTCTCCTGAATCAGTGGATCCTTCGAATCTTTACCTCGGCGTGACAATCGTTAATGCTCTCGATGCTTCCCTAAAAACTTAGAAAAATTTATAGAAGAAGGAGACCAAATTTTATGAGTGACAATCAGCCATCTATTCAGTGGATTCTTTGGAAGGTTGATCTACCAAAATTTATCAATTCACGTGCTGTCATTCTTCTAAGAAGAATATTGGCGATGCGAAAGAAATTTTAAAGGAATATTTAATCGACTATGAATTTCTACTAATAGAAATTAATTTACGTTTTCATAATTTAATACATGTGAATCAAATACACTATTAAATTTTGAGTACCTATTCACAAATCAATATAATTGACGAACAACTGATTTAATAGCATGGTAATGATTTAAAACCTCATCGATGTAACATATAAATCTTTAATGATCCCTTTAAGATGAGAAAGATCGGATTGTAAAACTATTGGCAAAAGAAACATTGAAAATAATATTCCCGCAACATCGAACTGGCGATCGTTTCACTTGACGCGAATATCCATTCCGTAAATATTGTCGGTAACTACCGTTGCCGCATAGCGTGAACAAGACCGGGAAGCTTGTGAATTATATCGAAGCCCGAATAAGGAGGCCTTTAGAGGCCAGCACGCCGATCCACGGATACCTTCTCTACGCCTTCGAAATAGCTCTATCGAGGAACGATCGAAGGTCGTGCGGGTCGTAACCCCTCACGGAGGACCGGATTGAACCCGGTGGCTACCAAGTGATCGACCACGCCTCATCACTTTGCTCGCTACCGAGGCAAACGAGAGCCCAGCTCTCCGGTGGAGGAAGAAGCGAGTGCGAGAGCTGGTGCCTGGTTATGATCGTCATTATCATCATCATCATCATCATCATCATCATCATCATTGTGCCTCGAACTCAAGGCGGTCACTCAAGGTCAGTACTCTAGCTCTCATACGATCTACCGATCTTTCTTTCTCGCGTTGCGATTCCTTGTTCCTTTATTTTGTTACAAAGTGCAGATCTTCAGCGATGGATCTTTTTACGTGTGCGCATAGCGTTGCAAACGGAGGGGTATCGATGATGGTGTAGGTGTAAAAGGGAAGGTGAATTTAGCAGAGCACGGTGTGCTCGGTGTACTCGTGCCGGCAGGCACGGTGCAAACTACACAGCATTGGTTGTGGTTTATACTAATCGTTCCGGGTGAGAGTTCGCTAGGGTAATTGTGTTCCACGAAGAACACGTTGAGTCAGTCGATCTTTGTTGGATCTGAAAGTGTTAAGGGTCACGTTTTGTTTTGGCCGATAAGATTGTAATGGTAAATACAAGGGAAATAAACATATAAAGTCGATTCAATATGGAGTAAGATTTTTGAGTCATGTTTCCTTAACATTCGTTTGAAAAATAAATCCAAATACAACAACGATTAAGAAACGATTACAACGAAATGAAACATCGTGAAGAGTTATTTGTGAAAACAGACGAGTGTTAGAAGATCGCCGTGTGTCGGCGGAAATCGTCGAGTGTTTGGGCCAACGAGAAAGTACCAAAGATCGTCGAATCATCGTTGAGCCACCCACGGGCATAAAAAAGTATTCGAGGCATCGTCTCGCGACGAGTGCACTCGAAACGAATCCTACCAATCGAAAGCGGGACTATTAATCCTATAGGATCGACAAAAGGAAACGAAATCGATCCTGTTTGGAGGCAATCAAGTGGTGTCATTCGAGCGACAGCAGGCGCCCGTTCGATTCTACTGTCGCGCACCTTATGGCCTTAAGGTTTGAATAGGTGTCGAGTCACGGCGCACAATGTGCACGCGCCTTAATTAAGCTTATTTAATTACCTTTGCACCGTGACCGTGAAGTTGTTGCCATCTATTTACCGTTGCAACGCCGGAACAACCTTTGTTTCGTAAACCTTCTCTTTGTTTATCAGCACAGACAGAATATTTACATACGTTTGCATAAGTACGATTCATTGGCAAATCGCGTTCCATTTTACAACGGTGACAATGATCAATTTTGAACAGTTCAAAGATAGTCATTTAAGACATATTTTATCAATAAACAGAACTATCTGTAAAGCATTCAAACAAATAAAGATACGTATAGGAATGATAGAGAAAAGGAGACGAAAATAAGAGAAAGAATTATATACATAATAGTGTTTTCATTTGGATTATCTTGAAAGGGAAACTTCAAATTAAAAAATTATTTTTCGAAGTAGAATGGTTAAATTCAAAACGCACGTAAACTTTACGGCTAATTAAAAGTTAAAGGTTTTCGCGATCGATGGGACGAATCAATTTCGAAAACGTCCGTCTTGCGTCAACGGAAAATCGTGACCGACCCTACCCGCGATATTACCGAACGAAACGACCGCAACGTTTGGAAATTATCCGTCGACTGAAGTAGCTGTTTACGCCCATTTTAAATTACAGGTACAGCGTTGGCTCGATTACGCAGTCGACTAGAAATAACGAAACGGAGGTTCGTGATTTTTTTCTAGCCTTTCGAACGACGGATATCGATAAAGGTTGGTCCGGTGTCGCAATATTTTTCTTGAGAATCTGACAGAATTAGACCCAACCAAAATCGAATTTCGTGTATCAAGATTTAGCAGAATCGTAGTATGATCGTACGATTATGGAATTGTGATATAATAAATTGTGAAAGTTTAGAATCGAAGTACATATGGAATGGCAAAACTATACAATCTTTAAATCATAAAATAGAATAATAATACACGAGGTCATTAGATCTTGGAATTCTAGAAGTATAGAATTTTCCAACGTTAACGATATAGTATCGTAAAATTATAAAACGTAGATGCGTCTTAATCGTAGAATTTTCGCGAATCTGAAACACGTGGATTCGCAACGAAGGGCCGACTATGTCGGGATGGCTCATACCATGCGCACGTCAAACAAGAAACACCACGACCACGGCGAAGACCCGCATACCAGAACCTCCTCCTCGTTCCTGCCAGTCAGATAGTTTTCTGCCTAAAGCAAACAGTGCAACGAACTCCCTTGCCCGTGCAACGAATTAGCAAAATCGAACATCCAAAGGAATCGTACACCACGCGAGCGTCCCGGCTCTCTTTCGAGTCGTGCTTTGCAAATTGCCCGAACCGGTGCTTCCTATTGCATGCCACGAAATATTATCAACAATTTCCAAGTAATCAGCGCGGAAGTCGAACGTAGCCTCGGCACAGGGTCGCTCTCCGTTCGAACGGGCCACGTCGCCGCTCGTACCGAGGCAATCACGAGTCGAAGAGGAGAGAACGAGGAACGAGAATGAAGACGAGGAACGAGAAGAGGAACGAACGAGATGCTTACGTCAGTTTTCTGATCGTGACTGGCTCCACCCTACGTTACCGACCGAGAGAGGCCAGACCGTGCCATTATTACCCTATTATATCTTGCATAACAGTAACAGTGAACGAAGTGAGCTATTACGCTGCTCGTCGTGGGGGTGGATGAAAGAAAAGAGGAGAAAGGAGGCCGTCTAGGCGGCTCAACGGTCGCGAGGGAACAGGAGGGGAAGAAGGAAGAGCCGCCGTGGGTCGATGCGCCTACGGAAGGTGTCGGTGCAAAAATTATCATTCGCGATTCACGCCGCTTCTAATCGATCTGAACTTGCGCCTCGATGGAACTAAGAGAAAATTAGATTGCTAGACTTTATTAGTTAGATGTTCTTCGCTTCCTTGTTGGATGACGTCGATGATTCTGTTCGAGAGTTTCAATTTCAATTAAGAGAAGATTATCGAATTCTTCCTGGTTTCATCGCCTCTTTCACTTTTCGAAGGTAATACAATTAAAATAATTCTGAAATATTCATAAAATCGTGGCTTCTTGAAAATTATTCCATAAATAAACCGATCTATAATACGTTCTATTTAATCACACGTTGCAATGTCACATGTGTACCATAAAATGGCACTTACGTACAAATCAAACTTCCTACATTCAATTAATTAGAATTGTTATTTGAAGTATCGTCGAATCGATATGTCATTAGTACAAAATGATGACGAATTAATTAGTCGAATGACAAAAGAGAATCTGCTGTCAGTTATTAATTACCCCGTTGGAGAATCCTAACGGTCTTAGGACGCTAGCCACGTATCTTTTTCTTGCTTCACCTGTGGTATTCCTGTCGGGGGTCGTGTATCTCTCGCGTGTCAATGAAACAACGAAACTTACCAGGTCGTTTCAACGTATACACGGTCGACCGGATTCGTGGCGTTCCAAATCGAATCAGAGATCTGTTCCCGATCTGTCGTGGGCGACTTTTCGTCGAGCCACCTCTCTTTCTCTCTTTCTCTCTCTGTCTCTTTTCTTTCTTCTGTCCTTTGCTCGCTCGCATATGTAGATTCACGTACGTAGATTTGAAACGGTGTGAGCGTAGATATCAGGGAGACAAGAAGAAGAATTCGAAATCGGTCCTCCCACCTGTCACAAACCAAGCTCAGTCACGATACATCACGGGTATCTACGGATAATCGATTTATATCGACGCTTTGAATTCCTTTTGGAAACGGAGCCTCCATTCCTGTTAGACATCACGCCTCCGAAATGCCGGAAGAGCTCTCGAAAATATCATTATTCCTTTTCTTTTTCTTGATCCTCTCTTTCACCATAGCTTTGTTGGGTTTCTTTAGATATCAAGAGATTATTATAGATTCTTCTAGATAGCTTTGTCGAAGACTCACCAAACAACGCCTCCGCACACGCACAATGAGACCTGTCCTCTATCCGATCGCCTTCTTTCATTACTTTTCGTGGTCATTACATTGTCAAAAGGAATTTAACACAAAGGAACGAGCGATCCATTTGGAGTAGGATTTTTTCAGACGCATAAAACATTTTTGTGAATTTCGATCAGAAACTGTTTCTTGCGTAAGGTTACCTTGAATTATGTATCTTCTTAAGACGCTCCAAGCGAATTGTTCTTGTAGGTTTCCAAAGATCGCATCCTGTACCACATAGACATCTATCGGGATTAAGATCAACGACACCTGACCTGTCGTCGAACACCGGAAGAGGAAGCCGACCCATGGGCCACGAAAAAGAGCAGCCCTTGTCATTCACTCGTGAACACGTGTGCGTGAGCTATTAAAGCGTGAAACACGTGCAGCAATCTCGTAAATCTTCGAACTTTGTCGTGGAAGAATTTTTTTCAACGAAGCATCAAAAGTTTTTGATAGTAGAAATAGAATTCAAGTGAAAATTAAAGATCCTCGAAATATTAAAAAATATTCATTTCAAACGTGTTTAAGTGTATATCTAAGTGTTATATCTATCTAATACTTTTTATTAACTGTTGTATAGTTGTATATAAATATTGCGGTTACTATTAACAAATCTGTAAGTTTGAAGCTTTAGTATTTAAAACGTTTATAAAAACTTTTACATAAAAATGTCCAAAAAATGAGGATACAACGCGATTCTGCTATATTAGCATTAGAATATATTAAAATATATTGGAATGTGTAATGATAATATAAAAATCGTATATTTAAAAAATAATGAAAGTAGTGCGTTTTTAATAGTTTAGAATTGCTTAACCAGTCGTCTGACTATCTCAAACACCATATAAACGTTTCAGCAGTTACATGCTAATTTAAACCAATAAAGTTCCATTTATCTTACAGGTCTGTCACTGATACATCAGTGAAATGTTGCTACACTTGTCGAACAAGATACACGGAAATTCCTCTAAGGTTTTTAATTGAATCGTATCTCGAAACGTTCCTGGAAACACCAATATATTTATGCATCGTACGCCCACCGTTCGCTCGTGGCGGGCGAAAAATGAATAACAGAAAAGGCAGGTAACGTACGATCAACAATATCGAGTATGTAAATCCATCGAGGATCCTCTTCGAGCGAACGATCGCTACTTTCGTTCGAAAAGTGCTCGATGACGTTCGTGAATCGGCTGCTCGTCGTCGTGTAGGTGAACCTGAGGCGCGTAGGTAAAGATTGCGCGCGATGAATTCGTAGAATAGAACGGATGTTGGGCAATTCGAATGGTTGGCAGGTGCCGCTGGGAGGTGGGCGTCGTTTTACGCCAAATTCGATACGAAACCAGCATTCTTGTTTCCTTTCTCACGGCGGGAATTCCTTTACCTCTTTCTCGCGTTTCTTCATATTTTTCTACCTCTGACATCGTAACAATGGAAACAGATCTCTATTTTTAACCAGGAATTCTTCCCCAAAATCGTTATTTAGAATCAGATTTCTCACGTCCTTTACATTCTTAGGAAACGAAAATTATTGAAACTTTTTTCACTTGTAATTTACGATATTAACAAAATCATTTTTAGTAGTGTTAGTTCTGCGTGACAGTTGTGAGTAATAGAAATTTGTAGTAATAATATATCTAGCAACGCCATTAACGTTATCAGCTATAATGCAAATTAATGAAAGTTTCAGAGTTTCGAATTTGAAAACGTTAGTAAGAGGCTCTATACTATAAATACATATATCTATTTCTGCTGCGATCCTCGAATTTTTATATTCCAATCTCATTCTTGTTTCAAAGAGCAAGAGAACTTGTGATATTTTACGAAAATCATTAGCACAGAACCGATAGAAACATCGTGTATCTACGTGAACAACGATTCGTTATGCACCTTCGTCAAACTTAAAAATTCTTTAACAAAGGATAACGCTGTTATGAATGAAATGAGCCAAAGAACGTAGCAAGGTCAAGATCCCCCACAGAGCATTTCAGGCAACCAGTTTTCGAATATTTTCGTGTTATTAAAACCACTCTGCCATCAAAACCGGAGACAGCCGCTGGAACATCGATCGTCCCTTTCCAAATACAGCGAGCACATTCTCCGTCCACATTTGGACTTCTATCGGCAGCCGCATGAACCAGCAAAAAAGTAGGTTCCTACGGGAACGTTGCAGGTCCGAAGATCACGAACCGGCGCATATGGAGAGACCATGAAGCGGATGAGGGGTCAGAGTACTTCCTACACGCGGTGCCTATAGGGTACACCCATACGCACGCCATTACGTGGGCTTGGGCGTGTGGGACATCATAGAACGACCACGAGGCAACGCACCACCTGTTGAATCCCCGGGGAGGGTCACAGGGAATGTGAGGGATCAACAGAGACAGGTAAGGCATAGAAGAAGGAGAGAAATGTTGGAAGAGAAGAAGAGATTCGTTCACGTGTCCTACCTTCGTTTCGTGTCTTTCTCCTCGTTCCGTCTCCTCTTATCCGTGGCTCGTTCTCTCGGTTCCTTTTGCGTTAGTCATCGTTGCCTTTCGCAATACTTATTATCTTCTTAAATGAACCACGGCCAACGCTGGAAGCCGGCGGCTTCGGTAATTGGCCACGATGCATTCGTGGATAAGCAAAAAAGCACGAATGTAAATCTTGCGCCGTGGCAAAAGTATCCCGCGAGGGCGTGCTGCGACCGGTAATCATTCTAATTAAAGCGAATTATTCTTTGGTCCCATAGGTGGCTGATGTAATGAGACAGGATGATCGTCGAAACTTTTTGAAGAAATGCGGATGAACGCGCTGTTTGTTCGGTGGAAGTGTCGCGCTTTATTTGAGTAAGAAAAGTGACAGTTTTACGGACTCTTTTGCGTTCTTCGTAGAAGACTTCAGTATTTCTCATTAACAAAGGCGTGATTTTATTTAAACAGGAATATTATATTAATGAGTAAGAAGGTTCATTAACCGACTGTTCATCTTTTCCATCTTTGTCTTAAAATCCCATCGAAATCAATCATTTTCTCATGACGTATCGAGAATGTTAAGTTCCACTACATTTTATAAAGGAAGAAAATTCTTGTACATACGTGTATATGATACATAAGATCGATGAATATGAATAACGAGCAAGTAAAGTGGATCAAGCAACATGTACGATGGTTAGCACAGACAGAAATTCCATCGGATAAATTTCACTGCCTCCTTCGTTCATCAACTCGAGGTGGTTTATCAACTCGAGGCGCCTCGAACCTGACCGAACGAAGACATCTCACGTCGGACAGAAAGTTTTCACGATGACTAAACGTGGGGAAAAGTTTTCCCATCGTGGCAGGATTCAGCATGCGGAGGTGGACCCGGCATTTGTCTTATTAGAGGAAATATATTAATGTCAAAACGCATTACGTCGTACGTCTGCATCAACCTGTCGTGTCGAGAGCTGACGCACACATTGAAATACACGTTCGCTGCCCTCGAGCCTTTCTCTATATATACACGCATCGATGAACCGTCAGTGTGTGCACGTGGGCACGTAAAGCATACGATTACGCATCGCGACGGCTCGTCTCCCTTTAACGAGCATTATTCAATAATATTTAAATTTAATGAGTGGCTCGTAAACAACATTAATGAACCAGGAATCAGTTGGTATTAATTAAAATATAATGAGACGAGTAATTATCGAGAATTGTAAAGCGATGGAAACATTTTCGTTTTTTTCTCCGTTCAGCTTGATCGATATCTAAAGTGCTGATCAATCTTGACTCTTCCGACGTGTCGGTGACGTTTCCTTGGGAATCATCGACGTATGGCCTCTCGTTGAATAAATGGCTTGTACAATTTACGAAATCGTTTTCCATCCGGTTGCTATCCATTTCACTGGGACGGGGAATGATTCATCAAGAGAATGAAGTATGTTTGCGAGAAAATATGCAGTGTTTGCGGAGGATTAGTCGACCTACGTCGAATCTACGATTAATTTGCACTACGATAGCGCTAATGGCCTATATGTTAAGCATATCACCAACGAAAATATCCTATTCGACGTAGAATTTCTATTACTAAAAACACTACTAAAAATTCCATAATTTGTTTTTAATACTAGAATCAACAACTAAAATATTACGCTCATATCAAAGAAATGAAAACATTATATACGGCAAACATATAGCCATATACTTAATAAAAAATCATTCAAATCCCCAACAATGCACCCTTGTAAATAAATTACACATATTTATTCACTGATATTTACATTCGCAATCTATTTATAAATTTGTAAAACATCTTTAAAAAATTACGAATTATCCACTTTAGTTATTCTAATAGTTCTAGCTTCAAACCCATTTAAGCCCATACAATAAAATATAGTTCTTTGAGCCGCATAAGCTTGCATATCTTAAATTAAAATTCAATCCCGAACTTTACACAGGATTTATAATATATATCAAATTTGACGAATTACGAAAGTAAATTACGTAGCTTGACTTAAATAGCTCTACCTTCCCCTAGTGCAACTTATCTCAAACACCTCACACTAAACAGAAGCCATCGTCGAAACTCGGCCGTTTTACCCGCAGAGACGGCGATCCACGATATCGAGCGCGTATCGTCGAGATGACAGGATATCGCGTTGAAACAATGAAGCCCAGGCTGTCGGAGTAAAATCACGGTTCGGATGGAGGCTGGCCGTGGTAAGAGGGGTACCTGATTCTCTCTCGAAGAGTACCTGCACAATACCTGCACGGCGTGGGCGCGCGAACCGCCTGGCCGCGTCTCAACCTGCTGAAACTCGTTCCATGGTGGGGCTTGACGAGTCTCTACGGTACGCCAGCAAATACGTCGGCTTCCGAGGACGACGGGCTTCTCGTGGCTGTCGAGCCTACCGGCTTCGAATCCGCTCCGCGTTCACGGCGAACGCGTAAAAGCGGCGAAAGGCTAGGGAATCGGTGAATCTCGACGCAACCGAGGCATATAAACCAGGATTACGGGGGACACGCGGCGTCATAATTCTCGACTGGCCGCCGACGATCGGCCTCTACTCAAGTTTAAAAACCCGCTTACCTTCCTATTCTCACTTCCACCCTTTGCTTCCGTTCGATTCTTTCCATTCTTCGTGCTTTACTATCCTAAGAGATTGATAGAGGATTTGGTGTTTGGTTATGTGATGATACATTTTGCAATCTGGCGAGATATAAGGTGGAAAGTATCGTAAAAATAGGTATAGTATATGTCGCGTATTATCGACTAAAGAGCAACCGATCAGGTCAAACCGATCGGACGATATCGCGTACCTTGAATAACTTAACGTTCAAGGTGGAAAAGATGAAATAACTCGAGTGCTAGATTTAGACGGCACTTTATTTGTATTAGTTGTAGCACTTAACTGAACTAAGAGAGGACTCTGTCGTCCTGTGTCTGTACTGTCCGATGGTTGAAGCTGAACTCCGACAGTCCTCTGTTCCTGAGTCTCTCTTCCCGCCGTTGGATTTCTTCTTTCCACCGTGCCCTTCCGGTTGATCCTTTCCTAGGTTTTTCCTGGCCTCGAATCATTACGTTTACTGCCCTGAGAGAACCAGTAATTCGGAATTTCCTACTGAGGAAAATGGGCCTATCCGTGCCATAAACGGACGGTCAATTAAAATTCCGAACAGTATAGCTATGATATAATTATTAAAGGGGAAGCGGTAGGTCGAAGGTAGGCAGTGTCTTTTCTGATCGTCGAAATTTCTAAAAATCTCACATGTTGGATTGGGTTTTTAATTTCGAATCACTTTTTATCTAATCGTGTATTTCTATCAGTTATTAATTTACAAAATTTTTAGAAATGTACTTTGAAACGAGAACAACATTAGGGCTATTAGCTACGTCATAAAAATTGGAAGAATGTAGCAAGGTTAAATGCTTGTTAAATGCGAGTAAAAATGATGAAGATGCATTTTTATTCCGCGTCAAAATAGCATAAAAGAAGTGTAAGAAAAACTATATGAGGATAGAAAGGTAGCTGATGATTTTCTTAATTACGAATTCCTATAGAATTCTCCAACGACAACCAAAAATACTGTAGAAGGTCTTTAGCATACTGAAGTAATTTACCAAAAATTATCGATATCCGAAACCGTAACCTGCATCGACCTCGCATATCAATTACCGGCACCGTAACAACGAAAATGCTGAACTTAATAATTTCACGACACGTGGGAACGCATTGGCGGCATAGAATACTTAAAATCGGACAATGTGCGTGAATGGGTTCGCGAGGATGGGAAGGATCGTTCGGTATGCTTGCACACAATGCCACTCGAGTGGTAATTTGTCCGAGATGGGTCATTACGAACTTAAGACCCTCGCCTTTCCCCTGACGAGATCTCATCCACCGCGGGACACAGGCCTCTCGCGAGAAAGCGAGACCCGTTGACCTCATCGTGAACCGCGGCCGTCAAAACATGCGCGCGCGCGAACCAGCACGAGCCCTCTTCGGATCTGGTAATTTCGGTAAGGAGCAAAAAAAAGACGCGGGCGTAAAACGCATCGGCCAGGAGAGTGGCACGGTAGACAGATATACGTGGCATGAACCAGCTTCCACGATGGCCAGCCTTCGTTCCATTTCGGTGAAATGGACCCAGAGACTCTGACACACTGATGAGCTTCAATGTGTCCAGCTTCGGTGGAGCTGGAATTTTTGGGTAGTTCGAGGAGGTTAATTGGTTTGATGGGGGTCGATCCTGCTGTTACGTAAGGGTAGTGTTCGTTGAGAGATTTTTATACTTGAAAGCTGACGTTTTACAATTATAGCGAGGTATTACAAATTAAGGATTATTCTTAAACATGCAAAATATGCGCGTATAGCATTTTCTTACTTTGTTATTTTATTTTTGAAAGCTACCATTTTTTTTTTACAATTACTTTAGGACACTGAAAATTGAACATTTGGAACGTCGAGGAAGAACGTTAAGTCGAGATAAGAAATTTGACGTTGTTTCTTTGCATTTTAATGGCTTGTTATTCTTTTCATCGGTTCAATTCGAGGGCTATACAAATGGAAAAATACTGAATGCATTCCAAATTGATTTCTCTTGCGGTCTTCTCGAATTGTAAATTTTCTCCTTGATTATGGAGGAACGCAGTTTCGAATGTATCCTTGCGTGCGTCCCTCATAAGAAGCAATCGTGTGCAAAAGCAACGCACGAAGAATCCTTAAAATACTCGCGAGCAAGATTGCGCCAAATGGAAGTTGGACGGTGCTAATTGAGAAATACAGATTCCCGTGAACAACATGAAAAACTCGAAAGGAAAAAAGAAGACAGGAGAGAGAGAGAGAGAGAGAGAGAGAGGGTAAACGCGATAAATTCGATCGTCCGGGACAAATTGCCAATAAAATTGGCGTTCGTCGCGATGGACCAACACGCACGTAGCTGGCCTTAAGTCACATAATTCCGTTCGTAACTCACCTGTTTTCGCGTGTATCGGTCGAAATTTTACCTTAACTTGACTTACGCCGACCATTATCCCCGTTACTTGTAACTCGAATGTTTCTCAGCTTGAAAAATTTTCGACTGTACCATCTCAATCGAAGTACTTCTCATTTGGTCAATTACAGATCGGTCACTATCCGTAAAAACAACTTTATACAGCAGATTTCGTGCAAAATTCAATCGAGCAATTTGGAATTCGTTCAAGTGCGCTAAAAATTCTCGTTCGAGATTCTGCTTACTTTTTAACACACTAATTCTATGTGTTGAACTTTCGAATTATTCGATATGGGCAGAAAGAACGTATTTATATAGGATCACATAATATTACAGAGTATTCGATTAATTTAGAAAACATTTAAGAAATTAAGAGAAATTCAGAATGAAGACGAACAGATCTAATCATTTAAACAATAGCAATTCTAATAATAAGAAGTTAAAAAAAATAAACTAATATCTGCATATATTCTTAAAAAGGTAACAGAGATGTTTGAATCGAAGAAAATAATTTTTTCACTCCGTATAAGGGACATCAACGAGTCCCAATTTTAACGATACCTGGAGTACATTACCGGCATCATTATTCCAAGCGATTTATGGTACATTCCAAGGCTTCTTTAACGAAGAATCAAAGATACTCTCTCGCCAAGCCTGCAGAGAGTATTGAGATGAACGCATTAAAGAGATGTGGGGGAATGCAATGGTTGTATACGCGTTACGAGAACGGAGAAACGCGGCTGAATCATCGTCGTTCGCTTGCGAAAGCGCGCTTTTCGCGGTTCGTTCTTCCGATAAATGCGCGTGTGTCCTTAATCGGGCGAGGTACGACTGACTGCCTCGGATTTATGTGGATTAGTAGAACCGACCAGCTGTATCCTTCTTACACCTTTCCTTTCCTTTTTTTCCACTCATTCCAACTTTCCTTTCGTTTTGAAGAACGTTAGGACGTATGTCATCGCGTATCGAATCCTCTTGAAACGTTACGAAAGTTATAAGCTGAAATTGACAATTTCACGTCAGCTTCTCGTTGTCTGGCCGCGGTTTCCGACGCCCACGCATGGAGCGGAGTTTACAGGTGCGGCTGGCAACCTGTATCTTTGTTCGACCGCGTGGATGCGCGCGCGTGTCGTACGCACACGCGCTCCGAAGCGTGCGACGCGTGATATACTCGGCCCTTGTCCGCCTCGTTACGCTCTGGGAGAGGCTGGACAGCTCGTTTCGGCCGCATCATCCGAAATTCCTTCGTGTTTTCTTTTCCCTCCCCCTTTTTCGAGGGAATTTCTCTCACGACGCCGTAACACCATTGTGCTCGGTGGAAATTAAATTTTTTTCTAAGGATTTTAGGAATTTTTAGGAGGTTGCCTCTTCGGATTACCAAATAAAGTTGTTTCTCTTGAAATGTTTCCTCCTTTTAGCGAGACTGAAAATTCTTAAAGAATGTCGGATACCTCTTTAACATTGTTTCAGATATCTTGTACGGTTAGAAGAGTATCAGGTGTTCCTTTAAGAGCAAATTGAGACTTTTATCATGTAAAATAAAATGTTGTATCGACGATGAAAAACTTGATTGTACCTGGTATTCGATTAAGTGGTTTTTTGCCGAGGTTCGTCGATATATAATATCTACTTTCCGGTCGATGCAGCGAAGAAATCAGACAGTTATGACGAGTAGATTCAGCATCGTAGTAAAAATAACGCGGTAAAAAGATCTCAAGGTAATGGAAAGGAAGAAATTCTTTGGAGCGTAGAATAGCATAGATAGAGCTTCATCGGCTAGCTGCGACTAATCACAGATCAGCTACAAATGCAATGAAACTTTCTTCGACTGAACTATACACACATAACATACTCTTTGAAAAATAATTATTATTACACAATATTTACCTGCATCTAGCCGCTATTTTAAAACCTGTCAGAGAACATGTGCACCTACACGATAAAAATTATTGTTATCAAAATATATCATCGTATACGTGACTTAAAATTTAATTTGCATCTTATCATTACGTTTATTCTAATTATATAACCTGTTTCATAATGAATTACATATAGTCTTAGCGTATTCTACATTCTTTCCATCAAATCCAATAAAGCTTGTACGAGAATAGAATCCATAATTATCGAAAGCACTATATTTTTTGTAAACCATCAAGCATCATCTACGAGTTATACAAAACCCAGGCGACTCAAAACTCATTGCCTTCGGTTGTTATGTTTATTGTAATCGTATAATTTATTTGATAATAAAGTAAGTACATAAGTACATAAAAATCCGATGTACCATATCTTCTCTGTATAAAATCCAACAAACTCAATCCATTCCTCAGCCGCCAAATTTAACAGGCATTTTACGAACTGAATTTTTCCCGCTTAATCCCTTCGAAGAAAACCGTATAAACACGTGAGACGGTGTGAAGTATGTGAACGGTGTCTAACGTGATTAAGTGACTACCAGTCGTAAAGCCACGGCGAGATAATCCGTGTAAACGCATAAATTGCTGGATATTTAAGATAGCAGCGGCGTTATTCGGATAGGTCTGGTGATGGCCGTGCGTAAGTTACTGCCGGGCCACCTAGGCGGATCACGAGCCACGCCTCGGCCCACCAAAACGATTCTTTATGGTCGGAAAGCCGGGCACAAAACGTGCGTTTTATAGGGACGCGATGGTGTTCGAACGACAAGGCGACGCGTGCGAGCTATCACACGCGACCAGGCCCCTTTGGATTAAAAGGGAAATCGACGTTCTATTTCCTGCTGCCACGGCCGAACAGCCTCTTTATGGGGACACGAAGGTGGTCCAGGATCGTTCGTTTCACCGGCCAAGGCTGTTTATCTTACGGGGAACCATTCGTTCGTAACCGGGCCCGTACTGTTTCTATGCGTTCATTGTTTCTATGGTTCTCGTGGGGGGCGACCGTGAAATACGCTTGATCGTCGTGATCGTCGATCGTTCTTCGAGATCTTAAGTTCTCGGGTATTGTTGGATTTCAAGTACCAACAATTTTTTAATGGCTTCCCTCGCGGTAAATGTGACGCGTGATGGATTTAAGTGGCAGCAGTTTATGAATAAATACGGCTGTCTTATATTATTCTATCGTTTGTTTCATCTTTCACATTCTTCGGTATTATTCAACTGTTTTATTCTTCGACACGTAGCCGTATTAAACGCTATGAATTTATGGACACAACTTTTACGCACTAGATGATATCGTCACTTTTCGTTCCATTTTTATACTTCCTTATAGCACGTGACATAAATCTAAGTAGTATGAATTTATTAAGTTTAAACGAACATCAATTCTGTCATTTATTTCATCCTTCGAATTATCCAAACTGATCGTTCCCCGATTACATCCATCAATACATTTAATCACCATGCCACCGATCGGTCGACGATTCACTTTTGAATCAGGTACCCTCGATCGGGATACAAGAAAGAGAAGAAGATTCGTCCTGTTAGAAACGAACAATATCTTCGTTACGAGGAGACATCATTATTTGATACAGCATCGAGGCGATCTCACGGTGCATTCTCGAGAAAGGAGAAGGTTCGAAGGCGTCGTGAAGGTTTCTCCAATCGTGTACGGAGATTGAATTCACCGTGTTCTCCGGGTTAGTTAGAGCAAAGGGATGCGAGAGCAAAGGGGAAGAAGGGGAGACCGCGTAGAGACGGTAATTTGCATGACAACGAAATTCTGGTTCGTAACCCGCTTCTGACCCTCCTTATCGTGATCTCCCCCGATTCTCCCATATTTAAAGGAGCGGCCAGT
Organism: Bombus huntii; assembly: GCF_024542735.1. NCBI lineage: Eukaryota > Metazoa > Arthropoda > Insecta > Hymenoptera > Apidae > Bombus > Bombus huntii. The sequence continues at coordinate 7,771,949 of NC_066250.1, read as the reverse complement.
GACCCGCAGATCCTTCTTGAGCTCGCATACATGGAGGAGGTGGCAGCGAAACGACACGTAGGGCACAGGTGCTACGCTCGATCGTATCGAGACCACTGATCATTGTATCGAGACAAGACTGCCGAATCGAATTTCCATAAAACGTGAGAGATATATGGTATTGTCCCGCATTGGTCGCTGTACCATCCCTCAACCCTGCCTTCGGATCAAGATCGAGTTCCATTCGTGTGTAGGTAAATTCGTATCGACCGTGTAAATAATGGTTTCGAACGGATACGACAGTATAGGAAACTGGATAGTGACACGTAGATCCGTTAGCCACGCGATTCTTTCTGGGGACTAAACAGGGGAAGATTATGGGGGTCGTTGTGTTTGGATCTTTGAATTCTTGACGAAAGAAATTTTACTCAGATTGGAGGATCATGAAAGATTAAGAAATCTTGCAGAAATCTTAAAAATTAACATCCTACAGGATCGAGTCTTGGATCTTTAAATGACAACCATAAATTTCTGTGATTCTAAAATTGGTCCATCCAAACGGAGTGTTTAAACCTTTCAATTTTTGAGAAAAGGTACTTAAGAAAACCGGTGATCTGTTCGACGAATTCTTGCATCATTTCATATCTCTGTCAGGATAAATTCGCGTCTCCAAAGTAGATACTCACGTTGTACCCTTTTCAGAAAGAAATCTCATCGATTCCGAAGCTAAATTTAGCGTGGCGCAAACCGGACGTCTTCCTGGCGTCTTGAAAAACATTCCTCGTTGACAAGCATAGATGACGGGGATGCAATATCGTGCTTCATCATCGTCATACCGGCATTCTTCGTTCTAACGAAAGCAAAGTGGGCAGCAGTCGTTTCTCTTAGCCACAATTCTCGGCTAGGTGATGTAGTGCGGCTGAGTGATTTCACAAAGGCCCGGAGAGTTAGAGTCCCGACTCGTTATGCCTAAATAATTTTTTTTGTCGTTTATACCCGTGGAACATGCTCTCTCCCCCGTTCCCTGGCCAGGGAACCGGGCAGGAGAGATTTAAGGGAAACGGCGAGGAAAGAAGAGAAAGAAAGAAGAAGAGAGCTCGAAGAGACGCAACCTGTCCCATGCATCTTGTGGGCAGGGGTGCTTCCGTCAGCATCTACGGATTCATTAGAGAACAATAGGATGATGAGTGCAGTCCGTGAGTTGTAACAGACTCGAGACGTTGCATCGTGGATAAGAAGGCTGCGAAGGGGACAAAGAGCAAGAAGGAGAAAAAGAAAGAAGAAAGAGAGGGAGCACAAAGGCGCGCGTATGGTAAGGAGTAGCTCGTATAGATTTTCTTATATGGATTTTCTTTGCCGGGCATACGCTGGAATGTTCAATTCGAAACGATGCCCCCACGTTGCCATAACAGGATCAGCGAGATCCTGATGTTGCGGAAGAAAAATGGTAAAGCATGGAAATTTGAGATTCGAAGCTGTTGTCACGTAAAATTAATTATAAAAAAGGAGTAGCTGAGCATAACTTAACTTGACTGTGCTTTTATAATTTTGTAGGCTTTTATTCACGAAAATGATTAAGTATAATACTACAATGAAGTAGCGAAGTTAAAATAGTTGTTCAAATCACGGCCAAACTGTACACAAGACTCAAGACTAGTCTCGTGGTCGAATGCTTGCAGTTTTTATATGTTGCGTTTGTAAGTGTTGAGGGGCAAGGGGAGGATCCTGGTTGCCCTACGTAATGGGGAAAGTATAATGTTGGGCCATGCGTAAAGGTCATGTCAAAACCTAACGGTTCGCTGTCAGGTAGTACGGAATGACGTGAATTTGGGTATGATCGTTGTCACACTGTCGTCTAAAGTTTTGGAACTAATTAATATTTGCAACAGAAGAGAAAGTTAGAATACTTCAAAAAAAGTATTTTTAGCTGTGTCTTTCTCTGCGACATTTTGTGAATCTTAACTCTTTTTTGTGGAAATTATTTGAGCATTTTCGATAAATATACACGCGTGCATGTAGCTGTCTTCTCCTTTCGTTGGCTCGGTGTCTTCGTTCTCTTTTTTTCTTACAGCCACGACAAAGTGCATACAGTGGGGAAAAGGTACGCAGGGGAGCATGTAGATTCAGGACAATGCGGTCCTATTAACGAGATCAAACGATACACGGAGACGACCGCCGTGGTCCGGTACTGTACTCCCGCCAACCAGGGATGCATCCTCGCTCTGTTCTTCTTTCTTCGTGCAACTTACGTGTATGTACTCTCTCTTAAACAATACTCTGAAAACTATCGAAATCCATCTGTATCTTCGAACTAACTTTCGTATTCTATTTGCCACGTAAAAATCATGCACAAAAATCGTGCACAGAAATTTAATTAATTTTCTGAAAGTATCATCCCATTTCTTAAAATAATATTTATAATAATAATATTCAATCCGAGCATTCCAACTAGATCTAGAAATATCTACGCATCTTTTATTAAAATTGTCTCTTTTACTTTTTCTTCTGTTCGACGTTCACGTACCAAGAACGTGTTGAATAAAACCGACAACGAAAAGGTTGATTTTCTTTCAGCGTGTAAGCACATGCGCGCACCGTAAACGAAGATGCATCAGAAATGTTATGTTAATATTAAGCAGAACTGCGTGCAGGACCGTAGGTGCTTTCCAGGAATCTCTCGCTAGTCCTGCGGCCCTGACGATGATAAGGCTGCAGCACGACGGTGGCGGCGTTACCGGGCACCAAGGATTTACAGAGGCGACAGACCGATATACCACATCCCTATCCCCATGGGTTTCTCGTTCGCTTTACCTCGGTTCGCTCTACTTTGCTTCGCCTTCGCTTTTTTCCACCACAGGAGATCCCTTGCTTCTGTTACGGTGGCCGTCCCGTATGTACCTCGGGTATGTAAATGCACTTTGGTAAACTGGCTATTCATCCTCGTCGATATATAATTTATCCACATAATTCGCGTTTTAGCACGCTAAACGTTACTGTCGTCGAATATTCTTCATCCACAATTTTTGAGAAATTGATTTTGATCTGAGCTATCGACGTTTCAGAAACTTGTTCTTCTTTCCTTGTGACTTGTTAACAGCATATTTTATTCGTTTCCTTCGAACATTAGAACAAATATCGTAATTTCTTAAGAAGTAACCTTCGATTTTTACGACGTTCTTAAAATGTTTCTTTTATCTAGAGCACCTTGAACTAATTTATATTGAATTATCAAATACCTACAGCAATCTATTCTCTATAGTTGGATCTCATTTGAAATCATTTTACAAACTTTAAACATATTTGTTCTATATTTATTGTATTCCATTTTTCTCCTTACCATCATCTACAATTTTCTCTCGCCAGAATCTACCAATCTAGAAACCATCTCACTATTTATAAAAAAATTTTACATTTCTTCCTAGATTTAATCGCGCTTCTTAAAAATGTCTCGTTCGCGAAGCACGTTCAAAAAAGTACCAGGTACCAGAATAAATGTAGAGACATGGATGTTTCGCAATCAAAGAAGTTCGCTGGCAAGCGAAAGCTCGTAACACGGCTTCTATTCGTTGTGTATCAAGAGCACGACGAGGGTGGACCAGCGGGCATGAATCGTATGCAAAAGAAGAACGATGCACAACGAAAAAAAAGGAACGAAATAAAAAGGAAAAAAGAGAGGAAAGAGCAAAGAGAAAGAACAAACGACAGTCAGGCAGCCGAGGGCACAAGAGACGAGGGACACGAGCGAACCAGATTGCTTTAATTTGTTGCGCGTCCAGCAAAAATGTTAATGCCCGTCGGCCGCTCGTAATTCAGTCCTGCCGCGGCCTTCTCTCTTTCTTTCCCTCTATCCACGCTCGCTTTTTCTTCTCTCTTCGATTCACCATCTCTCGCTGTTTAGTCTCTTTCACGCGTTACACACGGTGGCTCTTATCTGCGGTTTTATGTTCGGCTTTGCGTTTCAGCCACGCCGATCTTTCGCGCCCAGAATTCACCGAAGGAAGAACGAGAAAGGCCTTTCGACAAGGGGTTGCAGAACAGGTAGAATCGTTCGTGCACTCTGCGTGCAAGTGTCATTAGATGTTAGGTAGAATTTATAAGTTTCTGATAGAGGACAGGAGGTAATATCAAATATACATACTTCTTAATGTCTTTGTGTAATGATGTCCTTTGAAAATACTCGGATATCTTCGTATCTCGACACTTTACAGATTTATAAACTTATCAGGGAGTCGATCGCGGATGAGAATTATCAGCAGAACTGATCAATAAAGGGCGAGATGCGATGCCAAATATACATTTTGATGCTTAAACGTAATGATATTTTTTGCAAAGAATAGAAACATTTTGGTATCTCGATATCTCGTAGATCTCTAAACGTATCAGAACTCGATTTTGCATAGGATTATTATCAGTAGGATCGATGTAATACTTTCATTTCTACGGAACATTTTCAACAACAAATATCAGACGAGTTTGTTAGATATCGATACAGCGGATAAGGTAATCATTTGTGATCTTAAGTACATCGAACGCAGCGCGTAACGATAATAAACGAAACAGTTAGAAACAACGACGATTTCACGCGGTCCGTGTATTCCTCTTTAAATTACAATTAATCGCGAATGAATTATTCATGAAACGACGATCCCGTAACGTCTAGTAAATACCTGCCCAATATAACCGATATCGATAATGTAATGCCTAATAATCCGAGACGCTGTCCAAGTGTAAAACCGAATGTCCATAATTTTCTCTTGGTATCCGCGTGTGTGTGAGAGAGAAACCGTATGGAGAGCGGCGAGACGGTGCACGTTCAGACCTCTATTACGGAATTTACTGCGTGGACAGGGCTAAGTATGATAGCCGGTCCCGGTCTAGCCGCGCTATATTCACGACGAACCGCTTGGTGAAGTGCATCGAAACGATTCAGATAAAACAGCGTACAACACAGCGAGATGGAAACTAAGCAGCTTGCGTAATCGCGCTAAACCAGCTTACGTACCACGTCGCGTTGCGCGTATTAAAGACTTTCGCCGTCCCTGCTCCCCTCCGATACTTGAAGGATCCTGGCTTTTTCGTGGACGATGTACTTCCGATAGATCCTGTAGAGACGACTGCTGCACTTGTCGCGTCCACTTTCCCGGCCGTTTTCACACGAACGAAACTGTGGGAACCGCTCTCGCTGGCTGCACCCAGTGCACAGTCTATGTCGGCCACTTGGAAACGACACCCCACAAAAAACCGACCCCCTTCCGCAAACACTCTTCGGCGCACGGACGACGCGGCCAGCGGCGCCTGTGTGCGCCAAGGTGGCCCGTTATAAGCATATGGGAGAGTATCGATAAGTCGTGAATTCGCCGCGGCTATCGTTTCTCTCTTGTTAACAGGCGAGAACGAGATCCTGGTTTGCCGAACGCGGTCAAATCGCGACTCTGATTCTGTTCGAATTTCGGAGGAAGAGGTATAGATTGTTCCAAATATTACTGAAGTTTTTTCTGTAATAAGAATAGAGAATATAGAAGGGTATAATGAAAATAATAGCTAAAAATTTGATAGGAATTGTGGGTCGACAAAATGCACAGAAATTATAGGAAAGAGCGATGGGAGGTACGACTTATTAACAGCTTAATGATGAATAATGGGGAATAAAAAATAGTTGAATTGTGATTGAAGAAGCCGAATAGCTGAATAAAAACGATGAAAGCCGACGAAATGAGAGCAAGATTACGCTTACATGATTATGATTTGCTTCGTTTTCTATATATATATAGAGAGGTATAATTTATTGTGGATCATCTCTATAATAGAAAAGGAAAGTAAACGGGATGTAAGATAGTAGAAGATGAAAAAGGAACCTTGTAATTTGTTAAAAATTGCGATTGAAGAAGATAGGTGGGTCTGTAAAAACCACAGGAAAGATAAATCAAAGTAATGGACTGGATGATTTCCCACAAAGGGTGAATGAAAAAAGTTAGACGAAAAAGTGTAACCAGACGTCATCGAGAAAAGATCAACCGGCTCAATTTTCCCGCGGTGTTTGTTTAAATATTGTTTTACGAGTCGGGAGCAGGGTACTTCTAAATCCCATTCATAGAGTCGGTCAAATATTGTCCAATCCCAATCGTTTTACTGCTTCCATTCACCGGTGAGGTTATTATGTATGTTTTTCCTCGACTTTTTTATTCTTCAATCTTCCCAGTGCCGTGCCGTCGCGCGACATCATCCATCGCGTTTTTTCCTTCGTCGTTTCCGTGTGTTCGATCAACAGAAATTTCTTACTGTTGACAGTGGTACCCTTTTAAAAAGGGGCAGACGATGCAGTAGGCAGAGAGATCTAGTCAAGGACCAAGTGCGAGATTGCATCTGTCGGTGCGGAAACGGCTGCACCCGCGACTTCCGTTCCTCCGTAACACGTTCCCACCCTCCAGAGAGGTTAATAGACTGTTAGGTTCTTTGACAGGAAACTTCATCGATCGAGCAAGTGTACTTGGAATTACTAATGAATTCCGGCGCCGGTATAAACTTCATGCTCTAAGGTTCTATAAAGTAGCGATTTAAAAATAATCGTATGACTTTGATTATACTGTATAATATGTGATTATACATAACGGCTGCTACTTTTTAATCAACGTGATTATTAATATTTATACTCTTTGAAAATAAAATACTATATTTATACCGTGTGCGAGTAAGATATTTCGTTCGATTTTTTAGGCAGCTAATTCCTAATTTAAATACAAGTTTCTCATCTATCGGATACTAATTCTTCAAAATACCACTATCGTACACTCAAATAATCGTTCAATACAAATTTTTCACTTGCCCACGATCGCACAAAGACGCCAAAGCACATCATTGAAGCATTGTAGAAGAAGGAGAATTGAATTTCGAAGCAGGCTAGCAATTAATCACGGGAGCCATTGACAAATGAAGGAGGATTCGCCGATGATCTGCGTACAGCGTTTAAAGACGCTTAAAATCGTGGTCGGACTTGGTTACGTGGTCCATGGGACCAGATGTGTAGAGCAACGAGGGTCGAAGCAAGCGTAATCGAAAGACAGGACGTCAAGGCGAGGAGGTCGCGAGGTCGACTCTCGGCAAAACTCGCGCTTCTCTCACGGCTGGTGGTCCCAATCCATTGATTTCAGCGCGGCGCCGCTCTCGCTAAAACCATCATGGTTCATAGGCACACGATCGCCCCTCACTTTCTAAGATCGACGCGCGTGAACCTGCACGTCGCTTCCCCGGAACACATGTTTTGTTATCCTTGATATACTTTTAGATAGCCGCGTTTTTGTAGAATTTTTCTCGAAGAAACGTCTTTTAATGAAGTGTATTCGACTGTTGTTTCATTTTTGTATTTAATCGAATTTTTGTATGAATCGTTTTTGATTTTAATAAACGTTGAAGTTGACATATTCTGTATTATTTGTGAGTTTTTTATTTTCTTGTTCGAAAATAAGCTCGTTTTCTGATAACACGATTGCACATGAAAATGTTTCAAAAACATTCTTCGGTCCCGAACTCGGAAAAGAAGCATGTTAAATTTCGAAGTATGCAAGGTACAATAAATGACAAAAATTCGAAAATATTAGAACGATCTCTGATTTATCTGTACGAAGTCAACATTCACTCTCGTGTAATACTCACACAGCAATCACATAGATGCCATTACAAACAAACCTTCTCTACTATCTCTACAATTCTCAGTATTCAAATTCCATTGAATTTGATTAAAATTAGAATCACGAACCTCTATCCTGATACGGATTATCCTATTTAGACAATTTGGTGGACGCCTCCCATCCTATCTTCGTCCTTTATCGCGATTTCCATATTTATTTCCGATGCATGACGCATCGGAAAGTATGTTAATTCGTGGCCAAGCCGGAGGGGGCTCAATGACCGCGTTCGATTCCTCTCGCTTCTCGGGATCATACGCGTTGCGTGAAAGACATTTACCCGGTGGAAAGATCGAAATTCATCGGCACCGATAACGAGCGCCGAACGTTGACAAAGGACCCTATCTGGAATCTGTTCGGAACGCAGCGCATACCGAACAGCCTGCATAAATGCATTCTCTCTCTCCAATCGTGGTTCGCGCTTGCACGAGATCGACTTCTCCAAGACTGTTGTCTCTCCGTCTCTCTTTTTCTCGCCGGACCGAGACCCGCTTCCGTTCCGTTGCCGAACAGAATCTTTCCTCGGGTTTGAGTTGAATAAAACGCGTTTACAGTCGCCTCGTTCAACGTCGCTTATGCTAATTCCCTGCTGTCACGCGTACGCGTCCATCGTAGGAATTTACCCGGATTTATCATAAATTTAAATTCGAGAGAAGCCACGCCATTCCCATGGAAAACGATGCTCCCCTTGGCCGATAAACCGTTCCTGCCAGGAGGTCACCATCGCTAATGATTAATAGTCTATCCTTCTTCTTTTCCCTCTCCTGTCTAAATACATTCACGAATACGTTTGAACCAATAACGATCGAATCTTCGAGAGTTCGAGGAAGAGTGTAGTGAATATGATCGCGCATGCATCGAGAACAGAAGTGGTTTCAGTTTGACCGGGCTGTTTCACGCACAGTGAGCCATTGTTATCGGACGGCGGTAAAGCGTTCATTGGCGTCCTCATCCATAGGAGGGGGAGGGGGAGGGGAACCAGTTCTATCTCTTCCCTTCTGATACAAGCTCGGCCAACTTCGAGAGACAGCTCTAAGGAACTTGAAAGACGCATTCTACTCTGGAACGCGACGCACTCGGAATCGTAAATGCGTGCTCCACTTGTCATCTCCGCACGGCAGGTTCATCGTCCAGCGTGCTCTGGAACGCAGAATAGGACGATGTTTCTGCTGGTTCTACCAGGAAAAGGCGTCGTTCGTTATCATACTGTGGAATTTTCACGGCCGTCGGGACGCGGCCACCCGCCCGCCTTCTCGATCACGCGTGCGGGAATGCACCCAGTGTTTTCTGGAATTTATTATCGACCTACATGCGAACCGTACTCGTATCGCGTCCACGTGATTCCTGGCAGTAAAACGATTCTAAGGATGTAGGATTCGTTGTAGGGGTCTAATCGGAATTTTGTTCTTCTGATCGATGTAATGGGGGTGTTTTCTTGCGTCACGTCGTTCAGTACATGACGCGGCTTTAAGTCTCGTTGAACGTGATCTTGTCTCGTGTTCGTTATTTTATGACGTTAATAGCACTGTTCTTTACAGTTGTACGTAGGAAGAACGTATGGATTCGTTAGAAGCACAGATGAGGTCTGAAAAGTGAAATATAATACGACAAACGAGATTGATACTGACAGAATTTTTAAACACTGTTTCCAGTTTTAGACAAATTCTAATTTCACCTAAAGCTTCATCATACGTAGTTAGAAGAAAAATATTCAAATAACGTTTTCAAAATTCAGCTAAAATATTTCAGAAAAATGTTCCTCGTCCGAAAAATCATCACTCTTCTCGTAAGAATTCCATCTAATGTTTTAAAATACCGTCTCAACAAACACCCGCAGAATACCAATTTTTCTCAGGTTCGAAGCCACCCATGATGACCTAGAATCCCTTCAGAAACGCCAAGGAATTCCAACAAACACGAGTCGGATCCTTTAGATCTCGGTGATAAGCGGAATGCAGCCGATTTCTCCACCCCGGTTGAACCGGTCCCGGTGCTTGCTACCAGGTATTACCGCGATCGTTGTCGATGAGCGGCCATTACGAAGGCGCATAGATCATCGTTGCCATCGTTGATTCGAGGCCAAGAGGCAAAGGGGGGAAGCATTAAAAGGCAGCGCGCCAGGTTCGGTGACAATCAGGATGAATGGCGAATCGCATGGCGGCCATTCCTCTTCCTTGATCACGGACAGGTATTCCCTTCGGTTGTAAGGTCCTCCGGTTTCGTTTCTGCACGGACCGGCCGCGCGTTGTCCGGACTTTTGTAAATATTTCCAAGGCGGATGATGAACGCCGAATTAAATGAGCATTAATTATCGAGCGGGCGCGCGTCGCGTGGGCGTGATTCATGGGCCGGAAAGAGGCCCCTGGCTCCTGCTCCTCTCGCTCTTCTCGCCTCTGTTCGTGTCCTGCTTCGTCGTCTACCCGTCTCTATCTAGCTTTCCGAAGAGTTTGCATTTTTTTACAAACGACCGCGAGCCGCATAGGATCGACGATGGAAGGCCAGGGATTCGACGCGAGAGAATTTATCGATCTTAGTACTCGAGGTTGTTCGCAGCGTTGCGGCAAGTGTCGATTTTGGACCTTTCACTAGGTACCAGCTACGAAGCTAATTAGGAAGAGTTATGATAGGAAAACTTCCTTTCAAAGGTGTTCATTTTGTTTTAATCGGATCAAGCGAATGGCGAACTTGACCAAGAACTAAAATTAAATATCTTATCCTGCTGCGTCCTTGTCGTTACGATCGTGCTTCTCTATGTTATCGTTGATATGCATCGTTCCTCGTTGTAATTTTGTAGCGAAATCTTTTTAAAAATATTGAAGATCTCCGCGCTCGTTAAGACGAAAGTTAGATTAGTACACAAAAATTCGAGAACCGTAGCAGGGTTCAGAATCATTTCCCGGTTTAGAGTGTTGCAAGTCTGTAGATATCAAACTAAAGGAAAATTCTAATAATAATTCACGTAGATTTCAATTTTCTTGTTCCCGGTAAAACAATGAAACGTAGTTTCTCTCTTTGATGTCTAAGGATATTCAAAGAATCCCAGACGATAAAATCGCGTCTTTGAAAAAACCATTTTCTAGCAAATCCACAGCTTCGATCCCCTACAACCAGTCGACGAAGACGGAGTTCCCTAGACCGTATTCTAACGCAAATGCGTTGCGACGTCTGACGTCTGGCCGCGTAGCACCGGCGTGATTTTTCGTCGTAGGTCTCTGTTCCTCTCGCTGGCTGAATCGCGGCGATCTCGCAGCCGGTGAGCTGGTTCTCTCCGCTGGATTGTCCCCACGTCAGCACCGTTCTGCCTCCTCGTGGTCTCCGCTAGCCTAACGCGAAGCTACGTCGCTACACGTGACTGCGGCCCATCCCACATCTCAGAGACGAAGACTTGGCTTACCTAACCAGCGGGGCACCTGAATGATTTGCGTCCTAATCGGCCAGCGAACTCTTCGCGAGTATCGACAAGCTTTCTGCTCGCCTCCCTTCGAAGCTCGCCCCTTTCAGTCTACTCCCTTCGAACCAGCAAGATTACGTAACGCGTCAGATCATGTGGGTGGAGAACATGGAGGAAACGTATAGCTTCGATTCCCGAGATGGAGAATATTCTATACGTAACCATTTGCATCTGGACAACGAATATTCTGCTGCACTGATTGTTCTTGCGACACATATTTTTGAAGCTAGAATTTAGGTCAAGGGTGTTAAAATCTAGAAGAATTCGACTCGAGAATTTTAGAATTTAGAGCAATGGAAGATTAGGTATTGAGACGAAAAACTAAAAAGCTGCGTTGTGTGTGGACATTAGGTCCTAGGTTCTTTGTAAGTAAAGTAAATGGAGCGGCTAAAATAGCTAAGGACATCAAAATTTGTTCAGTGTTCGCTATTGAGTATATACAGATCGTCGAAACAAAAAAGTTCGCCTAGCAGTGAAACTGTCTAAGCACTGACGTTGATCTATGCTACAAAGTAGCACATGCCGCTTTTTAAATTTTAATAATCCGCTGGTTTTATTAGATCCGAAAGCCGAGTAAAAGCATCACGGAGGGTAATGAAAAAATTCTAGACTTTGTTTAGAAAGTTTCCAAGTCGAATCAACTTCAATCTAATAATCAGACTGCACCGCGGTGCGTACTTTTCTTCTGTTTCAAACCCACTACATTGACGCGTTTTCTCCAAGCATTCACCATACAGAGACCCGACGGAGTATGATGTGTACAAGTCCGTTAACGAGAGCATCGTAGTACCGCAACGTGATCAGGGATGCGGCAGATAAAAATTCCGTGACACGTTTACGTCTGTGCCAATGAGTTGTTCAGGTTGGCTAGACGATCGCCGTGAATATTCAACGAAGATGACACGTGACGCAAGTAGATCAACGCTCGATGGTACAAGAAAGTTGCAATTTAATCGTCCCGGTCTCGACTGTTCGATTTCTTCAGCTGACTTAAGCGCGTGGAACGATTTCATACGATTCCTTAAAGAGATTCCTCCAAGAGGATTCTTCTTCCAGTCTCGACACCATTGCGTTTGTTTTACGCCATGTACCGCACTCTGACGTAATCCTGAGCACTGGCCGCTCATTTGCATCGAATAATCGTTGCATTTCCCAGAGTCAGAGTCGCGAGAGCGATTCGGGATGTCCAAGCCGTGTTTGGCGTTGTTTTACGGGCCGATGATTGGCGCGATGCGTGACGGTTCTCTCGTGGAAAGGTCGGGAAGGTCCCAATCGCTGATACGTGAAATTGCGAGTTACCTGACATTCTGCCGCCGCGATCTCCACGGGTGTGGTCCCAGTCTCTAGCTGCAGTACCTTAACGATTCCTCAGCTTTCGGACGATCTCACGAATCCGTGGGATGATCTTTCTTCTATCATCGTTTTCTTTCGTACGTTGCCCAAGGCTGGCTCGTCTTTTAGCAGCAGTTGTAGTCCTTTGATCCCGTATTAGTATATTTTACAACAGCTTGGCTTCGTTGATAATCTTTGCAGTATGGCTGCTTTTGTATATACATTGTATATCTGATAGATCAGTGGTGACAACTGCAAGGATCATGAATATTTGTAACAGTTATTAGACGTAGATGGTTTAATTAGTTACATGAAATGTCTTAATTATGTTATAAATAAATATGCAAAATGCTCGGACAAGACGATATTGTTAAAGATCTTGATTAACTTGATGAAACAGATTTTATGATGATCTTTTATGTCATCTTCTTCGTATACAATCGCGTACTTGGGTAATGAAATTGCTAAATTATTGAAAAGTGGACTCGATCAGTTTGCTTTCTAAAAAGCACATATACTACTCAAATATAAGGTCGTCTCTGCTCGATTCTGCTCCTCGGCTATTTTTTCTTTCTTTGCTTTCTCATTTACTTCATTCTGTTCCTTTCATATCCCCCTAAATCTTCGTTTCTACTTCTTCCTCTCGTTCTTTCCTACTTGCTATTGAGCAAGTAGTTTCGATAGAAGGTTACTATAATAGTATTCAATTATATAAGAGAAAGGGTGAAAGGGCACCTATCCAACCCAAGGATGTCCAATCCCGAACAAGCAACAAGAGCCGAACCACGTTTCTGCAAACACCTACTTGCAAAAGCTTTCAGGCAGCTGGAGTTGTCGCATTAATCGTGGCTCGTTACGCTCTAGAAATAGAGGCAATTCCGCGAGATAAAGGGCCGTGCTCGGAGCGAGCAGGTGTGCGATCAAAGGCCAAAATCACGCGACTATTGTCGGCTGGTAGCGAAGCAACGATTGACCTTTTTGGCCGCGCCGGTTTTAAAGCAACACCGTGGCTAAGTGGTGTAAATGATTTGCACCAGCTATCTGGCCAAGCTCGAGCGTCCCTGCTTTACGGTGAAAGGTGGGAATACCATTGTACCTTTTACGTCGACTTCTGGACGACTCGAAAGCATCAGCGAAGGAAGCTGTGAATTTAAGGCCGCAAGAAAATCATGGAGAAAGAAAGGGAGACCGAACGGATAACCAAGCGAAGAAATCGTTTCACGAGGAATCGATTCTAGGAGCGGCGCGATCCAGAAAGTCGGAAAAATATATCTCTCAGCTGCGTTCAGAACGCCGCGTAAGAAACGCGTGGCAGAAGCCTAGAACGTTACGCAAGCTGCACGCATGCCATCGCATTATCGTCACGCGACGAAAAAAGTCCACCGACGTGGTAACCGTGTCACGATTCGTTTTATCGTCGAAGATTGCGTGTATCACGGTGTTCGTAAAATATCAATCGCGAGATTTTCTATGAAAAATCTAACAGGAACTTGTCCTGCCTCGATTAGCCATAATGGAACACAATCACGGGGAAAGGATCGATTTCTCTGATCTTGCTGTGTTGGTTTTACTCTTCTTCAGAGAATACTGATTCTAAAACGAGCAATCTTGGGGATAACTTTGTAACCGATGGTGAAAGAGCTACTAATCGATATTTCGAAATTGAAACGTCGGCATCGTTTTTAAGAAACGATCGCCTCTTCATTATGTCGTAGTCGCGAGACCTTATCTCGAGGAAACGAAGAGAAAGAGATAGAGGAATCGTCGCGAAGGGCGAAACTCTTGGTTCGACACGCTGATAAATGGTTTAGGACATGCGATTCCTCGTGATCCCTTTGAGACCAGTGAACACACGATAGATCTTGCCCGCTTTGGAAACGACACAGTGAACAGTTCAGGCCTGTTGCAACGGAGAACGAGACGACAACTCGGGGGCGAGGGGAATCAACGATGAAACAACGAAAGGGGGACGCAGCAGTGGAGAACGGTTCGGTGCACAGGTGGTTAAGGTTGCCAAGCTGTGGACGTATAAAGGAGGACTGGGATCGCGTGAGTACAGGCCAAGCGGTCGTACACATGTAGACATCAGATACCACGCGTGGCACCGGTCACGACAGGACTCAGGATCTTCGTCGCCGACTACAAGGAGCTGCGGAAAAAATCCGAGACGACCACGGGGCTAACTCTGACTGGACTTCTTCGATAGCGTGTCGTCGTGGAAAATACGCGATTGTTCCCACCGTTTTAAGGGATTCTTCGCAGATAGAAGAATACTTTGCGCATTGGTTCAGCTGTTTCTCGACGAAAAATGTTTGGATTTTTTAAATACCCTTTGATCCTTTTGAAACTACGTTTGATTAGGTGGCGAGAAGATTATTGTTTGTAATGTCGTGAGTAGCCTTTGATAAGAAGCTGTGTAATCGTTTTGAATTTTATTTGATTGTCCTTTGATGCCTTTCTTGAAGCAATACTTTATCAAACGAAGAGAAGATTCTCAAGAAACAGCTTTTTTTTAGCATCCTTTGGTTCCTTCTCCGAGTGTAGTTTTCATCAGGAGAAGGAAGGATTCCTCTGTGAGGTTTTATGCGTTTCTCGATAGAAACGCATTAAATTACGAATTAAAAAGCTATGTGGGTATTTTGAGTTTCGTTCGATTTGCTTTTTTAATTTCTTCAGTATCCTTCGAGCCCGTTTCTGATCGGAAAGCGGAAAAATTCTTAAAAAGTGCATGGATGTTCTAAGTATTGTAATAAACACACAGCTGTGTGCGGCTTTCGAATGTTGTTTGGTTTGTCTTCTAAAGACAATTTTAGCGAAGCCAGAATGAACCTTACGCGCAAAGTGCTCGACGTATAAATACGAAACTTAATTACGATTGGTAAAGTTTCACATGGTTATGTCGTTAAATTTGGAACATGCTTATAAACTATTCTTTAATGATTCTTCTCGATGCACTTTGAGGTTGGTGTATTTGGTAACAACCTCGGTTTCCTAGCGAACGAACATTCAGTACGCTGGATGTCTGAGGAAGAGATGGTAGATCGTATGTTGCAGCGTATAATGTGCTAGACGATTCGTAAAACCGTTCATGATACCCGTGGCTTTAATGGAAATACCAGTATCTGAATGTACTTGTTTCAGCACTTTGTGGACAGGGTAGATAGCGCGCTTTTCCCCTTCCTTATGTCTTCTCTTCTCTCTGCCAGCTTCGCTAATATTCCTGAGAATCTTGTTGCGTTTCTTATTCATTCATGGTATTAAAGCAGTCAGGGGGTAATGTCTCTTAAATTACCAGAGGTATGGCAAATTAAGCTGATCGTTAATCTTCCAGATAATAGCCTGAAATATTTTCATTTCATATTTGCTAACGCGCCATTTCAAGAATTTCCACACGTATCTATTTCTTCAAAAAAATTAAAGAGACCTACGATATTCTTACCATCAACCCTTTCAGAACGAATTTTTCTGCCAACAACGAACGCAGGAATATATAATAGCATGAACGTTGTATTAGGTCGTCCGGAAAGTCTCTTTTACAGACACGTCTTTTACAACGATGCATCTTTATACAAACATGAAACCTAATCTGGCAAACGTTGTGATCTTTATCTTGATAGAAGAAAATGGATCATACGTAATTCGATAACATAACATAAAACGGAAAATGTTGTGCATCCATTATTTCCTTATAAAACGAAAGAAACTTTTCGAACGACCTAATACGTTCAACGTAATTCTTGAAATAAGATACGTATTCCATCTATAATTTAATTCAACGTCGTAATAAATTTCAATGATGTCAAAAAGATCACGGTATTCCAACAATCTTTCTAAGAAAGAGGAGTGCTAGAAGTATTTCTATTCTATTCTTATCCTTTTAAATCCTTTCGCGCTACATGTCCAAAGCATCGTCTACCAAAATTATCGATGAAATTAAAAAAGTTGCACGAAATCTTCAAAGGAAAGAATAATCATCCCACTGTTCCATCAACGTGTGTAAGGGGTGTCTAGAGAAATATTCGACTTTAATGCGAGCAAGATAATCGTCGGCACGTAATCGTGCATTGTAGCCAGTGGCCATTGATTTCCAAGTGGTCTAACCCCGGCGGCTTAGGGCACGCACGCACGATGAATAATAAGACGATTTTTCAGCAGGTATTATCGCGGGTAAGTCGGGCTTTTAGTGAGTACGCGGCAGAAGAAACGGGGCCCAGTGACCCGGCGTTTTTCGGGGACGATCCATTTGTATCTTCAGCGGACTTGTCCCCGGCAGTGTAAGGACCCCTGCAGTTTCGCCACACTTGTATTTGCATTCGGTGACCAAAGCTCGCGCTGGGACCATCCGTAAATTAACCCGCGCCGTTCCATCGCGTTTCGAATGAGATATCGAGCAGCCGCCCTCCACCGAGCTGCCCTTCGATAAACTATCTCTCGTGCCGGCGTGAAAGGGCGTTCTTGTCATTCCTCCCGGACCGGTTCGCACCTTCACTGCATCCTTTTCTTTCTTCTAGTCTTTCCGGTAGCTTTTTTAACAGCAGGTACGTATTTTTACATATTCTTTCCTCAACTTTTTAGAAAATGTATCACAATCTTGCGCAAGTACATGCAGTGGTATCGAAGAATATTTTATATAGCGTTGCTTTAATTTTAATTGTAATTAGAGAACTATTCAATTATAAATCACGATAACTACAGCTGCTTTGTTATTTTAAATTTTAATTTCAATGTCATCTTGTAACCAAAAATGAATATTTTAATATAAAGTAAAAGTGGATACCTCTTGTCAAATCTTATTAGATATAAGTTCAAAGACAAAGTCGATGAAATTTTGTGAAAATCAAAGGCACTTGAGAAAGGAGATTATGCAGTAGTAGGAAATATTGCACAAGCTCACGCCTCTTTTTCCGTACAATCAACGGCAACATCTTCCCAATCCATCAGGCGTTTCGAAGAGACACCCGACGAGAAAAACCCGCTTTTTCGAGCAACGGCTGCGACATTAACGAAGCGATTGTTCTCCGGCCATAAAAGGCGATCCGTGGAGAACGTTATCGACCGCGGGGAATTGCTATATAAACGTGCACGATCGTCACGGGGGTTGGGACAGGAATCCACGGACGTTACTGACACGTCGTTCGAGTTCGACAAGCTTCTCGGAACAGCACTAATTCCCGATGATGGCTGCTGCCGACTGTTCTCCACCCATCGTGACGTCCCGCTGCGACCGGCCCCGTAACTTCTCCTGGCTATCATAACCGAACATTAGGAATTTGAGTGGCGAGAGGAGAGGTCGGCCCGCGAGCCTAACGGGGTTCAATAACCTCAAGCAATGTGAACATGGACATATTTCAATCCGTTTCAGACGTCGGTTCGATAAGCGACCAACATCAGTCAGTCAAGAGGTGTCCGACTAAATGTACCTTCTGGACGTGGCTAGGTGTCCGAAACTGGGCACAGGTGATTCTGAAGCGTTTCAGTGGCTTGTAATATTTTTAGATCATTGTTTCTCGTAAGGGAGGTAGAACATTTTTTGGACTGACGGGATGATGATTGGTTCAAATCAAATATTAATTTGAAACGATGTTTTAATGGCTGCTAGGGTCTTTATTTATAGAGTTTAAAGTTCGAATACTGGCAGGAATAGAAGATTTTTAAGTTGGATTTATGATAGAAATTTCGGATAGATGACTTTTATGGACTCGATGAATCTTTCGTATTAGTACCTACCTACAGAGAATAAATTTTTGGTTCTCAAGGGGTGTTGATTGATTTATGTCTGTCTGAAGGAAGGATGCAGGAAATCTTACTTGAAGAATGTTTCTTTACAGATATGTGACGATTAATATTATCGTAAAATATTTCTGAAATATTCAAAGTTCTTCTTATAGCACTTTGATCTTTATTTTCTATGATTCGAGGTGCCTTCGCAAAGAAAACGAATCTAGTTTTCGAGGAAAAGTTCTAATTTTAAAGTGTTCTTTTCATAATGTTTCCTATATATTTATGGACAACAATCTTCGAGTTGAGAAACAGTAAATTGATAGAAATTTTACTTCTTCGATATCTCGAAGCCATGGCAAAGTCTTTACTTATCAAGCACGAACACATCGAAATATCGAATCATCGATCGATATTAAGCGATTTACTTCTTTAAAAAAAGGAACACGGTGACCTTTCGTAGAAATTCATGTCAAGTGAGGAGTTGCGCAAGTGTGACAGTTGCCACAAACGGGCCATAAATCGTATCGAATCGTTTCGAATTGCGAGTTGCATCGAGTTTGCTATGCGGGAACGCCGCGAGACACGTGAATGGCACCATAGGCGTGTTAAATATGATCGTACGAAATCAAACCGATCTTTCCCCATGGGCGAGGCACAGGTTAGACTCAATCAACCATCGAGAGCAAAACGAGGGACATCTATCACGCGGCAATGAATCGTAATGGGCCCGACGACCATGGGGGGCCTTATAGAAGGGATCTTATAAGCGACAGCTATCCGTCATCGTGCCGCCGCCTTCCTTCGAAACTTCCATTGGAACACAGAAAAAAAGAAAGAAATTCGAAAGGGGGAGAGAGGAACACCAAAAGCAATTTTTATTCGTCTTCCACCGTGTCCCGTGCGTGGTTAGGAGATATACTACTAGTCGATTGACTCGTTCTTCGCGTGGTTCTGGAATTGCTTCGATCATCAATTCACTGGATCAAGGTGACAGACACTGTCTTTGATAAATCTATATTTTGATCGAGACAAGCTTTTAGGATAGCGAGATCCTGTAACTTATATGTCGTGTGTCATCGATGAATCAGAAGAGGGAGACAATGTTAAAGAATATTAAAATGCTGCAAGTAATATTTGTATATACATATGTCGAATTACAAGGACCTCGACTAACCTTTTTGGTACTCATACTCAGTTTCTAGCGCTACTACTAGCGTAATCAAACGATTCGTTCAAATACTAAGAAACTATTATTTGAAGAAAAATAATCATTCATCGAGTCAAACTTTCATTAAATTCGTCCAGACGTCATTTATTAGGTTGTCCGAAAAGTTTCTTTCGTTTGGTAAAGAAATAATAGACGCACAATATTTTTTGTTTTATATTAGTTTATTGAATTATGCACGAACATAATAATAGAACTAGAAGGCAATGGATCACACCTAATTCAATAAAATAATATAGAACAGAAATTGTTGTTCATCTCTTATCACCTTATGAAACGAAAGAAACTTTTCGGACAACCTAATACATTTCAACTGGAGTCACTAGTTTGTAACATAAAACGCAAGCACGAAATCGTGACCGATCCACTGCTCGACGTCTGTTTGACTTCAGCCAAATTTATCTTGGATCCACCCTTTGAATAATGATAAGTAGGATCTCTTACACCAGATATCATCAAATATCATTCGCCTCATCATTGGGGTAATTTAACCGTTTAAAAATTTAGCTAATTTAATTCCATGTAAATATATCAATATGGTCGTAGATAGAACACATCCACTACGATTAACCAATCTGTCCTACATATAAAATAGAAAACAGACCTAATTTTCCAATCACGAAGTCGGGTAGAATTAGATAGCGCAGAACTGGGATCGAAATCGATTATAATCATGTTTCGTGGCGTTTCTGCATTTATCTATCTTGGATGCGATCGACGAGAGTTGCAACGAAATCGAAAAGAGAGAAAAGAAAATCGGGGGCCTGACCAGTGGAAGACTAACACGATGTATCCTCCGCCGCGTCTTCGAAGGCATCTGCCGATCGCCGGTCGATAAAGGCCCCCGGAATCGATTCCTCGCTCGGTTTACTTTAATGACGCTCGTATTGGCTCGGTAAGTACGTTATGATTTCTCTAACTAGTATCACGCACACGTCCTGCAAACCTAGCCTCCTGCCGCGATTCAAAAGCTATCCGCATCTCGAGGGCGTCCTTTCTTCCCTCTTTCTTCTCTTCCTTTTCCCTTCCACCTTGCTTGGAATATCGTTCAGTCCGAGAATCGTCCGCAATCTCGAGATCATATTAACGGTAATGGCAACGGAAATCTTTATTCGAACAAGTTGAAATCGGCCAGTGGATGCCAGTAAACGACGAACACGCGGTTCGATGCTATTGAATATTGGTTATCATTAGGTCTAGCTTATCAATCGCTCTAACGACCAACCCGTTTATTAAAACGCGAATTTGATCGTGACCGCGAAATGTGTTACAAAATGAACGATGAAATTTTAATTTAGTAAAAATAGGACAGACGATTTATTTCTTTGCTCTCTACAAATAGAATTTCAGATTTAATACGGAGTACTTTGCGTGTCAACTGCAGCTCGATGACAAAGTTTCTTCGCTGATTTATATATGTTCCAAGCTTTCTTTGGCTTGTCTCAAGCACTTTGTGTGGTTACACAATTGTCTATGGGGGTAGAAAAGCAGAACAGACGTACTCTTCCTACGACATAGATGAAGATGGCTGGTTACAAATATTAGGTTGTCCGAAAAATTCCTTTTACAGACACGTCTTTTACAACGATGCATCTTTATACAAACATGAAACCTAATCTGGCAAACGTTGCGATCTTTATCTTGATAGAAGAAAATGGATCATACGTAATTCGATAAAATAACATAAAACGAAAAATGTTGTGCATCCATCATTTCCTTATAAAACGAAAGAAACTTTTCGAACGACCTAATAAATATAAACATGTGGACTATATAGCAATGAAAAACCGCGTGAAATTTTCAAGACTGTGTGTGGAAATTTGTTTATTTAGCCCAAGAATACAGTTTTAGATACATATTCACAATAAACGGTGAATTTTTGTAATGATATGTTAGGCAAAGGTACCGATACGCGGCGGTACGACGTAGCCATGCTGTATTATGTGTCGGCGCTTAAATTTTTCGTGTATAATACAATTTTTGGGTTTAAGCCGCTGGGGAGCGGAGCTTTTTCATGAATTTTTTTTTATTTTTTTCTGTCCTGAAAACTTGGTCGCAAAACAGGACGCTTTGTCGTAAAACAGGACGCTTCGGAAAATTTCAAGACTATGACACGGAAAGTGATTCCATAACCGTCATACAGTAGCTGCAAAAAATATTGATACGCCATTGTATTTATTGTTAACTAATTAATGTTAACACACACTAATTAATTCGTTTCAAGTATATTGAATTTCGTATCATTAAGCAGTTCTTTTACCTAACCATACAAATTTTGATACCGTGAAATCGCCTCATTGAAATATGTGCAAATATTTTTCGTAAATCAATTAGATTTGCATTCTAACTGCTATCATAACATAAAGCATAGAAGATAGACACCAGATATTTATACGCTCCTTCCATACCGTTTCAACTGCACAAACAGCAAACAGTTACATAACCAAAATCCTCATCCAGGACTTTCTTCGAACACAAGAAATCTGCATAGCGCGAAATAGCGAGCAACCCCGTGATCGAAAGCGCACAAAGGTCCACTCACTGCCGCATTCCATCCAGATCGAGCCTTTAATATAAATAGAGAACGTATACAATACGTGTATACCTACGGCCGGGCAATCATCGTCGGTCTCTGAGCTCGCGTTCGTCGATGGGAGTTAAGCCCGTGTCAAGTCCGTGACTTTACATAGCCGGCGGTGTGTGTTAGAGAGTGGCCCGTGATCTTGAAGCAGCGCATCCGAGAGAGGCCGCGGCGTTATCTGAAATATTGCGGCCGTATCTCGGTTGGCGCGCCGCGCCGTACGCTCGGCATCGCGAGTGACCCTTATCGAGCCATGAGCGCGACCTTTCACCGCCGCTGAAAGAACCGACGTAATAACTCGCGGCGATAATCGGCCGAGAATAAGGAGGAAAAAAAAACGCTGCTTGGCTCCGATACCGGCCGTTCGCGCGCCACAATAAATAAGACTTCAACGTGGCACCGAGGAATCCGCGCTGGCTTAACACGTGAGGACGCCCTGGGTGGTAATAGGCTTGCTGTGGGTGCCGATGGTTGTACAACTGCGTCTATCGCTCGGCCTACTTCGTTCATGTATACTTTATCGTGTACATTGTTCGTCACAGAGTTGATAGATTTTAATGTCGTTGCTGTTTCCTGGGTCAAATTTATGCGATCGAGTCACACTTCCAAGTCTTGGTAAACTGATGATTGAATGACGTTTGAAGTTTCTGGAGAAGGTTCGTGTAATATAAAAAGTAGATGAAACTTGTAATTTGTAAAAAGCATGGGGGAAGGTAGAATTATTTGAATGGATCTAAGCAATTTGCCAAATTCAGTTATGAGTAGTATTTGAGCGATTCGTATTTGGAAATCGGCTGCTTGATCCGCTGTTGGTGACAGTTTGGAGTGTACGATATGAGTAAAGTGATTCTATGATCCGTAAAGATAAACGAGAAACTAGGATTGCATCTCTTCGCTTAAAATCTGTATTTTTACATCTCAATCCTTCCCGAAAATGTAAAATTGATCTCCAACATCTTTACACACCTGTCTCGTTCCCAATGTATAAATTATTCTACCTAAATAAATAAATAAAAATATCATGGATCCTCTACTACCTCTATCTCTTAGTGGAATAATTATACAGAAGAGAAAAATGACGCTTTCATGATAAGCATTGCAGTTTCAACATCTTCCCACATTCCTTTAAAGAAATATTATTCCTGAGAGCACCCAGACGCGGTGCACGCAGCTCACGTCTTCCAAGGTAATTCCTGTATTTACACGGTAACGAGCGAATCTGCCGCGATTCCGTCGACGTTCGCGCGGAATATTTCGATTCGACTCGCGTGGTGAGACGTCGTGAAGGTGGCGGTTCCGTGAACACGGCCGGCGTAAAGGGACGACGAGCCAGGCGTCTGCTCGTATTATGCAAAACGGCGCTGGCCTGCCGACCGCTGCGCCTACATGCGCGAGATCGTTCGATATATCGAAGCGGTAGACCACCATGGGGCAGATCGAGAGTGGCACGGTGCCCCTGTCAATTTATTACGTCGCTTTGTTGCCACTCGCCATCGAATCTATCGTAATAATTCAGCGTTGACGTTTGTTCGATGGTTTAGTGCACCTTGCGCGTTGATCGGTGAAAAATTGCGCCGCCTTTAGATCGACGCCTCGACCACTGATATGAAAGATCTTGACTTGAATTCATAGTGGCATTGATAATACACACATTGGCGTGATAAATTAGAAATTTTCCTTTCTATTAAAAATCCTTATTTTTCTCTGACACAGACTCGATACGAGCAGCTCAGAAGCCACAACGATTAACTCTATAAATTGAAAAGAAAGATGGTGTTATCGATACTGTCTTTTAAATGTACTTTAGAATTTACCATTATTTATATATCATCTACTTGCAATAAATGAATTTATAGAAGAAAATATTTGTTTCCAAAAAATTGAATATTAATGGTGTATTTAATTAACGCACTTAATATCGTCTAACGGAATTAAGAAGTTAAGAAAAAAGAATGTTGAATAATTTGGTTTCTGAAAAACTCACACGTGATAACTTAAAAGTTTGAACAAACTATAATTATTCGATTCTATAAAATTGATCGGTATTATATCGAAAATGAAGAAGTCTTTTCTACCTTTCCAAGCTGATTAAAAATCCCAACAAGTACAGAGTCTATTACGATATTCCGTCGATTTATCATGGAGCTCGTTACGCCTTAGCAACGAATCGATCATAATAACTCAACGTTACCGTTGTTTCAATATCTCTTCTCTTTATTGAAAAATCTGATCGTTTCGTAGGCAACGCCGACATAGTGATTCAGTGAAGTCCTCGTTTCGATTTCGCGGATACGCAAGCGTAACTCCTCCGGTTTGTTGAGTGATATTATTGCAATCACCGGCGTCGGTGTATCGTTGCCTTCGAGAAATGAAATCGCAATTAGCGAGCGAGATTTATAGCGATCGGCACGATAATGCAAATCTGCTAATATATTCGATTCGTTGACGCGAACGTGCGATTAATATTTCAATATCTCCCCGGTTGCTAGTAATCGAAGAAAACCAAGAGCTAATATCGTGACGATCGAAAGTACGAGTGCCGAGGATGTTGAAATTATTTAGATCGTTCCAAGATATGACACGAATTTTTTAATTACCTTGTATAGTTTAAATTACATATAACGATATAAAGTTACGAATTTCAAAATTACCCTCATTTCGAATCTACTCTTCGAAATCGTACCCTTTCGCAACTTCATTTTCATTTCAACAAGCAGAAGGATTAAACTGTTTTAAGAAAATTTTTATCGGTTGAAGAATTCGATCGGAACGATAGATCACACATATCGGTAACAACTTTTTCATGTTTCTCAAACTTCAGAAATTTTCTAACGATAGGAAAACGTAATTAAGTAAAAGATATGACGAACTGTTTGTTCGTTCTTAGGAACTAAGACTAAGGAATATACATATCTCTGCTCTAGAATTATCTTTCTACGTTATACCGCACTATATTTTCGGAAAAGATTTGTCAAAAAATTCACGTCCGTCTAGCAGTATAACTGACAACAAGTAACATAATTCTTTACAGAAGTAAAATACTGCTTATCGCGAATGTCACTGTGGAAAATAATAGATCTCACGGATCATTTGGCAACACTCGACGCCCACTAAATTTCACTCAACTGCGAAGTATCGAAAGGCATTCGAGCAAATGGCCAGTCTGTTCGTTTTTCGCGAACGCCTGTCGGCGATACGAAACGCTCTGTTCGATGCGATCTTGGAGTTGGCCAAGCAGCGCCAAGACTTCTCCTCGGTTCACAGATACGATCCGAGGATATCCTCCCGGGGAATAAATATCCCGAACAGTCTTTCGAGGCTGGCCAGTTCCCTCTGTCGAGATCCTCTGTCGACAGACGGACGGACGAGAGATAATTGTCGAGCGCGTCGATCGTGCCAACAGATTGTCTGTCCGAGAGCACACGGATAGAAGGTGCCGATGATTTCTTCGTCCTCGCTTAGGTGACGCAATCGAGGGCGGCAGGGACGATGGATCGAGCGGACGAGGGTCAGATCGATCGATCGATCTGACCGATACGACGCCCTCGAACGAGGGAATGACGCAATCGAATTTGTATCGGATTGGCACGTTCGCCCTGACTCGGACTTTTAATTACTTGTCGATCGGGTGTCATCGTATTGGCGAAAATTATTCCCGCTTTTTATCGCCTGTCTGTCCACTGGCGATTGTTATTGTTACAAACGAGACAGGACCTGTTACGGTGGATGAAGAACGAGCGATAGACCGCGAGTAAATTGCATTTTAGCGTAGCGATCCTTGAGATGCCTTAAAGAGTGAAGGTACTCAAGGACTCGTTGGAATCGTCGGTAATTGAATCATTAGTCTCGAAGATGCACAGGTTGTCTGTTTCTGCTTCTATTAATGTTGTAAGAAGTATAATCTGAATATCGAGGACATTTGTCATAAAGTAATTGGTACACGTTAGGGAGGATGGTTAGAAAAATCGTGGAATCGAAACATATGCAAAATGAATTTTCTGCGCGATACAATGGCAGATGTATAGTCGAAGCATGGTATAGGAAAAGAATACACGGAAGAGAATGAACGTTGGTGAATGCACAAACGCGATACGCATCGCGTGGGTGCGTTCGACTGTGTCGATCTTGGAAGACGTACACGATATGGGACGACTTCGATCCGATCTGTCACTCCCCGATCGCAGCAACGAACAGTCGAAACTATTTTCGCGTTGACTTTCACGTCGCGTTTCACTTCCTAGAAATTGTTTCTGCCTATGAAACTATTCGTCATTATTTTGCACGCTCGTATCAAATTCAAAATTCGATTCAGAAGAAATGTCAAATACATTAAGAAAGTAATACAAATTAATAAAGAAAAATATATCGTTACACCGACGTTTCTCGTAAAGAGACTGCGGATATTTATGCAGATTCATGTTCTTACGAGTGTAATTTAAAAAATTGGATCCAAGTAGAAAATTGTTTCACATAATTGCATAAAAATCCAATAAGATACAACTTTTCATCAGCCTGACAAAAGACTCTCAAGCTCTCAACTCTTCGAAGAAGGTCGAATGCCAAAGGATTTGCTCTTTCGAAAAAGGAACAATGGTCGATTTACGTTGGCAGTTCTTGCAAATCCCTCGCCGGCCGAAAAAAAGGAAACCACTTTACTACGCTTAATCCCCCGACAAATGTCAAGGAAACGTGTCCAGAGCGGCATTGGAAGCAGAATTTGCGTAGAAGAAATCTCGTTTCTCTTGCGGATGTCAGGAAGCGTGTTTGCTCGCGAGTCGAACGAATATATCGTGTCCCGTGGAGGGAAACGATCTCTGGACGATATCCACGATCCGTCCATGCAGCAGTCGGTAGCCATGGGTCCCGTAACTCCCACAAGACCGTATAAGCATCGGGTGTCCCCCTCTTTTGCAGGCGGTACTGGACGAGCCCACACGGGGCCACGCTCTAAGAGGATAAATTTCTAAGTGAGCGGCGTGCTGCATCACCATATAGGAGAATAATGTGACATTTTTTCCCACGTGGGGCCACTCTCCCAACGAGGAAGAACGTAACCGACGGCCATACAGATATTCCGTACATGGCGGCCGTGCCGCCTCTTTAAGACGGTTGCGCGAACGCTCGCCTCTATCCTCGGCGCGAGCCGCGCGGAACCGCAGCGCGCCACCGCTCGTAACTTATCTAGCGTTACGTTTACACGCGCGGCTACCGCAACCCCTGCCAACGGAGCTCTACTCTGGATTTGTCGATGTGATAATAGAAAGTGTCGAGAGGCGAGAGGTGTGCGCCAAGCCGCGAAAGCTTCCTGTACGGATGCGCGATTACGACGGTCATTAGAGCTGCTTTTGGACCGTATTCCCTGCCAAAACGGGCCCATACGAGTTGCTTGTGTTCCTGCTGGCTCTGTGACTCGCGCTCTGGAATAGCTGAAGTGTTCTGGGTGCTCTTGGATGCCCTTTGGGGCTGCTGAGATTTCTCGAGCTTATTGGTAGATTCGTTTGATATTTTACGATATGAAATTTTTCGATTTTTTCCCCATTAATTATGTTTGTTATTGATGTTCTCGTTTAGATATTTGGGAGATAGTAGTATTGTTTGATAATTGGCTAGGGGGTTGATTTTACGGTAAAACGAAAGCGTCGACTAGGTCGGTATTGTGGGATAGGTGGTTAGAAAAATTTAGTGGATAACAGGTAGAGGGAATCGCGGGAGGTGCAAGTTTCCTTGTTGGTAACGATAAGTGCACGTCTTTGTTCGCGCGATATACCGCGAAATTACACGGTTTATCAAAACTTGATCGACCTCCGCCGGCGTTTTTGCGGTTGATGGGGCCCCGTTTCTCTTAATAATTGGACAACACCATTGTTCCCACCTTGGCAAGCATCGGTAGATCGAGAAAAGGTTCTCGATAGCCGCTTATTGTGCCGACACGTGTGCATCGATAAGCAGCGTGATTAACGATCACCGTGATTTCGACGAAGTTCCCCCGGTAACTCGTTTCGTTTCCTTTCTTTTTTTCCCCTTCCCCTCTCCTTTCCACTCTCCACGTTGCCTCTTTCTCTTTTTCATAAAACGATTCCTACCTTCTCCTCTTTACACCCCCGCCACCCCCGTTCTGCGAATTGCGAGAAGAGAAGAACTTACGTTCGAAGAGCGTTTCTTGCTGTTCCATCCTCGTATCAATTATCTTGTAAATTCGTCGTGTACACGGAAAGTGGATTTAATAACATTAGCATTTTCCCCTATTATTAAAGTAACGTTGCCTTTTATTCCGCGGTGAGAGGTTCATTAAATCGTAAGTTACACCGCCAGGGTGGGGAATAAAGTCTCATATTTCTTCGGGCTTTTTCACCTTCGCCAGGGCAAAAAGCTCAGCGGTGGGCGTTGAACCGTGCCATTAACTGCAATTTCGCTGATGCGGTCCTTCTTCCGGATCGTTAGCGGAGCCACTTTGGCTGACTTATGTAAACTCCGTGGATGATGCAGATGTGATTTAATGAGAGGAACGAAGGACCACGATCGGCACCATTCTGGACAACGTACGACCTTCTAATACTCTTCCACGTAGCGTACACGCGTTAACAAGTTCGACTGTAAGAACGCGCTCGAGATAATTATGTAATCGCCACTTTTGCACAATGTACGTGGTATAATGGAGGAACGAGGATAGGCGAAGTAATTGAATATTAGGTTTCAGGTTCAGCGCAGGATATATAATTAGCGAAAACCTCGAACTCTGTTCTTAATGAAATTTTCTCACATCGTGAATAGAATTTTAATTGTATTAGGTTGTCCGAAAAGTGTCTTTCTTTCGCAAACGTGTTTTTACAACAGTGCACCTTCATATAAACGTGAAACCAAGTCTGTGAAATGTCGCGATGTTTATCTCAACAGAACAAGATGGATCGTACGTAATTCGACAAAATAATATAAAACAGAAAACGTTGTGCATCTATTATTTCCTCATAAAACGACAGAAACTTCTCGGACAACCTAATATAACCACATTCTGAAAGGTATTACGAAATGATGTTTCTACAATAGAAATTTCTACAATTCTGCAATTTCGAAGCTACAGATTATTATCATCAACCGTTGACTTCGACCAAGGGTCGAACATCATAGTATTGCAAAAGCAGCTCGATCTTTGAGCCAGACAAAACAAACATAAAGAAGTACCCACAAGTGCATTAAATTGTAGGAGCCACAAAAATAGTTTATCGAAAATCGAAACAGTTCCAGCTCGGGAAAGAGCAACGTGCAGAAAGAAGGGATGATTGACCAGATGGAAATCAGCGGTTCACGCCGCGTATCCTATCGGACCTCCGACGTGGCCGTGGCAAGGATTTTGCCAAGGACTGTATCCCTAACGATATGCGATTGTCGCCCCATTAGATGCACCTCTCACGGCCCGCTATATGGATATCTTCGCTCCTCTCCCCATATAGTCGCGGAGCCCCCATAGCGCTGTTTATCTCTCGACTATGCCAGCATTGCACTCATATAACGAGACGAACCGACCCCGGCTGCCTTTCGAACAATGGTCGTGGTCTGCGGTCCGATCATAACCGCGAGAAGGGAGCCACAACTGAAGGGAAAGGGAGGAGGAAACGTTGAACAAGAGAAGAATAAGAAGTGGAGGCGACCAAAGCGTCTTCGACTTCTTCACTTTGCTCTTCCTTCGTTTCTCTAGTTAAATACCCCCAAGATTGGTTCCGAGTTACGCATCTGAATCAGGATGTCGTGTAAATCAAGTGGAGATAGATTTTTGCATTATTAAATTAGAGTTTGATGTTGGTGTTATCAGAATTACGTCGGGCCATGTATCTAGATGAGAATGCTGGATAAACTGTGAGGAAGATACTACCATTATTCGGTGCATTTGATTGATTTTAATGGCCTGATTTTAAGTTTGGTTGATTTATGATATAAGATCGGTATGTTAGGTACATTAAATTAAATTATCTTCTTTTCTATTGTCTTAGAGATTTGATCTTTAATTTTATGTGATACATGCAGTTAAATTAGAATGCTGAATAAAATAAATACAAAATATCTTTTCATTATTGTCTCGGTGTTCTGATACTAGGTTTTCAGTTCATCCATGAATTACGTGAACAAGAATCTTCACATAAATGCTTACATTTTACGTACTAACGTACCATTGCTCGATTTTATTTTAGTGCACTCGATTGCACTTCTACAGTATCAAATAATAGCAAAGAAGAAACCGTACAATTCTTCCTCGATCGTAAACTCAACTTTTAATTACAGCGCGCATAATTTTCCCAGATTTACGGACAAATACGCTCTCCCTCGTTTCCCGGCTACGAGACACCAGCAAGAACAGAGACTCGTTCGCAAGTTCCTTATTGAGTCGCAACTGCAACCGGTGCTCAGAAAACCATTAGACCACTCCGACCAATTGAACCACTCTATCCATCTACAGATTTTATCTGGTTAATTTTAATATCTGAACGACTACCTCCCGCGGCAGGGACCATAGTGACCCGAGAGAAATCGTGCTCGTTGGAAACTCGTAAGAACCGGAGATACTAAAGCCTCTGGCGAGTATCGGTGTGGAGGCTCGAGCGGGAAATGAATCGATACGTCATGCAAAAATGGGCCGTTCCCCGTACAGGTAATTGGAGGTAGAAGTAAGTAAGTTATCCCGTGGTTAACTAACAGCGTCGCGATGGTTCTACTGCCCGGCGGCACCTTATCGGCCGCTGGGATCGCGCGATAAAGCGATTGGGAATGCGGTTAGGTGATATTGTTGATAGCGAGCCGAACCAGTATAATGTACACCTGAACGTCCATTTAAAGGAGCAGGTCCTGCGACGATCCTCTAATCCCTGCTTAATGATTCGTGGGTCAATAAAGATGCTTGACAAGGGACCGATAAATCGAAACCATTCCCTGGGAAATTTGCAGTGTTGTAGACACGCTTCACTTGTCTTTTACGTGATCTTTTTTTATGAATTATCGATACTAAAAAAAAGTAAAATTTTCTTGTAAGGAAATTATGAAAGTTCTAAGGGACCGACTAGTAAATTATATCGTGTCATTTTGGCAATATTTCTCTTGCTCCTAGCTCGCTTTCTTTTTCAATCGTCTTTTCTAGTTTTTTAAAAATCGGAAATGTTTTATGGGATTCTTGAATATCAAAAAGAAAACAATTTTTTTTGTGACAAACTTGTAGAAATTGAAAGCCACGGACAATTGAACTATATCGTATGGTTCTGACATTATTTACTTTACGTGTGCTTTCTTGCTTGACTCTTTTCCTATTTTCTAAAGTTCAAGTGCAAAGTTCAAGCAGCAATATTACACTGTCTAGAGGCACCCGAAGAATTTCCATCGAGGTAATTACACGAGTGGCTTCCAAGATACGCGACGACACGCGGGTCCACGGTTTTATTGATAAAGTCATTAGTACGTTCGAACGACAGTCGGTGATCGAGCGTGCACGCTAATTATCCGATGCGTACGAGGTAATTCGAGTCCCCATCGTGACGTATAATAATCCAGGCACGCACGGTATGCCCGATAAAGCGGAGAGCGCCTACCCACTCTATTACGCGGCTCTCGGACATAGTTATGCCCAGAATTGCCTTGTTGCTGCCTCGTTGCTGATGCACTCCCCGATCCTGCCGCAATTACTTGACCGGTCCCCACACTCTACGTACGCATATATCCACGATGCAGCGTGAGAACCCGCATCTTTTCTATCCGCGATCGACATTGAATATTCCGTAATAAGCCGCCCGATTTTCTTAAGTAACGAACGAACCGAAGATGCGAGTGTGACACGGTCGTTAAGATCATTGCCCGTGTACTCGCGACCAATGATTTACCGTACTGTCATGGCCAACTATAAAACGGTCATAATGTTTTATCATCCCGGCCAAAGCACGGAAACGGCCCGAATGCCTCACGACTCGCGCTACGCCGAGCATAACGAATAATGAAATCTTACTTCTTACTGAAAGTCCTGGCCTGGCGTGTTTTACCGCCCCTCCACGATTGTATATCGTCGAGCGTTAATTAGCCGACTGGTCAGCCGGCTGAATTCGACGATGTCGCAAGGCGAGTGTGTTCGAGCTGTTTTGCTTAAGTATAAAATTCAGATGCTGACAATGAGTGTCTGAGGATGAAGCACAGATACTACAGAATATTATTTTTGATTCGTGTTGGGATTTATAAGCAGAGTGCGAGATTACGCTGATGATTTCATTTTATACGCAGGATGAAGCACCTATACTACAGAATATTATTTTTGATTGGTATTGCGACTTATAAGCAGAGTGCTGCATTATGCTGATGATTTAATCTTGTAATGGTGACTAGTTATATTCGTAATAGATAATAGTCCTGACAGTTCACTGTTGCTGATTTATCAGTCTTGGGGTAACAAACTTTATATATACTACACGTGGTATCTCATGAAGCGAAGATTCGATAACAGGTGGCACCAACAATCCATGAACAACACGAGTTAATTAAACACGATTAAGACGAGAAAACCACGAGTAATCAAACGATTAACAATCGTAGCTGGTTTTGCTCGATGGTAATCGCGTCGATCGAAGGTGATCGTGTTTTCCGATCCTCCATACGAGGCATAACCAATTTCTACCACTAATTACGTACTTATTAGCCGCTATTGACATAGCGAAACTCGTTACGTACCAGTATCATGACTTGCTAATATCTTCACTTATTTAATTTTCGCATAAAATCAACATCGGCTATTCGAACGATCTATCTATCGAGATACCACACGGTGGCAAGAAATTGATAAAACCTCGATGAATAAACGCATCGAACGTCCATTCTGCAGGATGATCTGTTTTCGAGCGATGTCGACATTGAAGTATTCGTAACACGAGGTCGACGTTTACCTATGCGTTCGAGCAGATCTCGTACACGATGTTCCCTTCAACGGAACGTCCTTCGAAGCCGAAAATTCCGCAGCACTTGTCCCCGATAGCAGCCGCATTTATATTTGCTGGCTCGTACGAACGTGCCACGCGGTGTGCACCAGCCGACCAAGCTGCAACAACTTTCGCCCTTGGGCGATTCGCGTTGCTCTTATTTAAACAACATACCTAACTCGCTCGCCTCTCTTACTCGCGACTCCCCCGCCCCCCACCACAGCGATCCGGGAGTACCAGGCATCCTTTTTCAGGAGCGTACCAACCCTTCTGCCCATGGATCTTTTTAGGAAGTAAATTATTAAATGATAGCGAACATTTCTGAAAAAGAATAATACGATTTCATAAGTAGATTGTAAAAGAAAAAATCATAAGATCCCATAGGTGGGTTATAATTTGGTAATTTGGAAGGAATATAGCTAAACTCAAACTACCTCTACATGTTAGCGAGTTTATAAGGTACCTGAAGCCCTCAAAATCAATCTCAAAAATAGAAAAAGGAGGAATAGAAGAATATAAGAATTTATGTATTTTATGTTTCACCGATCCTAAGTTTCCAAAATTAAAATACAATGTCAATAGAATGCCTAGCGTAAGTAAAGTGTCGCTCATAGAATTAAAATCACAAATGTCTTGTCAAATACCGTAAGTGTCCAAAAAATCGAGATATGCGATTGTCCTATGGAGACAAGGAGAAAATCGAACATCTTTGAAATAGCCAGTTCCTCGACGATCGATCAAACGAGGTATTCGAAAATCCACGGTGTCCGAAGCAGCGAGTTTCAAGATACTCGTGGACGGACAGCACGGTCGATCAAAGTCCGCGCGCGACAAACGAGATACGTCATCTGGGGGGCTCCGTGGGGTCTAAACACGTCGCTGGTATCGCGGGCCGTGGTATCCCGGCTGGAAAGAGCCGTAGCCCCGGCTTCTTAGCTCGGTCCAGCAGGTACCTCCGTGGCCGTGGCACTGATCGTCCGGCGATACGGGCGTAATTTAAAATCATCGGGGCACGAGACAAAACAGGCAGCCGGGGAACAAGTGTGTGCTTTGCCGCGCGGAATCTTGATTATACATTCCACGGATGACGGCCACGGGAACCCCGTGTTTCGCCTCTTTCTCTCCTCTTCCCGCTTGAAGATGGTCGCGCGCGACCCACCAAGATAATCGATCGTCGCGGATGTCCTTTAAGCTGTCGCCTTTGATCTACGACGCTGAACGTTCGCACCTAAGGTCCCTTCGCGAAACAAATATCCCAAGTTACATTGGGGGTAGGAAAGGATGAAAAGACGAACCAGGAGGAAATAATGTTTTTTGATAAAACGTTGATCTCAGTGTTGCATTTGTTTTTCAGGAATGCGTCGAGTTTTCGGTTTCAACGCTTTCGTACTTCTATTCGTAACAACAGAATGTATTTGTTTCATTTGTTTGATGTATTGGATCGAAGGTTGTATTGGAGGAAGTTTGTTGAATGTTAGAATAAGATAGAGTTATTTGAGATTCGGGTATCTCTTCTTACTGGAGCTGCAAGATATCTTCTCATTTTATCGCTGATATGTTAATAGTGTCTTATTATAGGCATATAAGTTTCTGTGCAAACTTCGAAAGTTAAAGTTTAGTTGACTCAGACAACTCCACCTTGCCCTATGTCTATTAGGAAAACAGAATGTTAGTGTTAGTTCTCTGTCGTTTCGTGTCGTAAACCTACTGACGACATCTAACATGGCCAATTTAATGCAAATGAAAGATTTAACGAATTTTGTCTAAAATATTTCCTGAAAAAGGTAAAGCAACGCTAACGAAGCGAGAGGAAGAATGTCTAGCGAAGGAATGCGTTTAGCATGATCTTCCTTTACCAAACGTGTAAAATATCTCCTCTTTTCGACACACCGGCTGACCAAAAGGCGTACAGGTACGCGTACGCGTTCTTCTGCAAAAGATATATTTGCCGAATGAATTCGTACAAGCTGGCGAGCCTTTTAGCAACCTTTTTAGCGTTGTTCCTCCTCCGCCTTCAACATCTTCCTACCATTCCTTTTTTATTCCTTTGTACACGCGATTCTTAAACGCCTTGCGTCTCGTCGTTTATGCACCGGTTGGGATCACGTTCACGCAGCGGCACGATGCTGCGAAGGATCGGATTATACGAGGAATGCAACGTTCCAGGGACGAAGGAGATCTAGCCGCTACATAGCGACGATTAACGACTAGACATGGCTCGTGGACATCCCTCACCACTCTAATTACCTGCCAGTGTGCGGCTTAGTATTATTCGTATTAGCATGTGCTGATTGCCGTCGGTAAGGAAGTGCAGCGTCCCTGCTCTGCCTCGAACCACTCGTGGTCGATTCGAGGGGGAGAAATACGTTTGATTTATCGCCAAGGACAGCTGGTCCGCTTCGCGGGAAAGAGCTCTGCGAGACGCTAAGCGTCTAATTAGAATTCGAATGGGGGATCAAATCGAGCGTGGAGGATTCGTCTGAGAAGACGAAGGGTGGCTGCAGGTGGATATCTTGCACAGTGCAGAAATTTACACAGTGAAAAAGAATATGTGCTTCGATTCGTTGATAAATTTCGTACCATAAATACGGGATAAAATCCTACAAGAGGAAATATTTTTGTCGTAGCAAGGATTTTCATGTGGGATATTTATGTACTTATTCCAAATATAGACTCTGGAAAATGGGGCTATTAAGTTAGAGACACGGTGAGTTTGAAATGCTTAAAAGAATAGAGGTACGTAAAAGGTGTTTCTCGTTTCTGCTTTGAGAACAGCCGCTCTACCGTTAGTTCGATTTATGCACTCGATTCGCGCCAACCGCTCGATTATACGCGACCACTGCAACTGTAACATGGTATCGAGACACATGTGAGACTAATGCACTGGTTAGCTACCGCACGATTTTTTATCTCTTTTAAAGAATTACATCTGTCGGGAGAACCGCTTTTCTTCTTGCTGCATTTCGAATCATAAATATAAATAATTCATAATTTCTTTCAATTATACATACATAAAACTCAACAATTCGTTCTAAAGAGATTACTGTAATTTTGAGAGTCTTGTCTGTTTATAAAATTCAAATCTATTTATCGTACTTCCGGTTTAAAAGACCTGCGTTTTAATTTCAAAAAACTTAATTGCAGACGACCAGTCGCAGCTTTCTGCGCGAAATATTTCTGGTATAACGAGAGACGACACCGGATACTAATCCGCGAGTGTCGAGGACGCGTCAGTCGTAATCATCAGCGTGGAGATCGCGGCGAGACCACGCGAGCGCGGTCACGCCGATTCGGGATAACATTAACGCGGGCCGCATATAAATAATGACCACTATTAGGCGATCTCGTTGGAACGCAAAGACTGATATATCTTCGAGCTTTGTGCTCGGTGCTCGAGCTGCTGAAAGGAGTCGTCGGCGATTTGTCTGCGACGCGATTCACGCCCGGCCACGAGGCAAGGTCGTAAACACGATTTTTCAATCGTTGCAGATTCCGGGTGATCGTGCATCGTGAAACGATTCGAACGGTTCGCGCAACCCTTTCGCCTTGGTCGTTGATGGGCCCACGAGGTCCCAGAGGTTGCGACGACGCCCGGGGCCCAACAGTCCGGAGAGGTACGCACGATCAAAGAGCCCATCGCCGAATCGCCGGAACTCGACGATCGACGACGGCCACAGGCGCGCCAAGAAAACATCGATGTTTCGCTAAGCAGTTAACGGGTCTCGCAGCTGTGCATTTCGAACAGCGGTACGATCTTATCGCAATTAATACCAGAAACGATTTCGTCGGTGATTAAACCATAGAAAGAGATCGGCGATAAAATGCGTTTACTGAGAAAGGAAGTGGTACGAAAGATTATCATAAAACGAGTAAAATAAAAAATAACGACTAATATAAATGTTTGTGATAAATAAAACGAGTAAAATAAAAAATAACAACTAATATAAATGTTTACGTCATTGGCAGATCTCATGAAATATCCAACTTTCGCTATCATCGATCTAGGCAACGATAAATGAACTAAAGTCTATTTGGGAAACAATTATCCGTACCTGCTGCTATGCATACGAGATTCACTCCATAAACGATTTTCCAATAAATCCCCATGTATTTTATCGATTACTCAACGAGAGCCACCCCGAGCGCCAGAATCCAAACGTCCGATGAAAAAAGACCACGCTTATTAATCTTCCGGTCGAGCAACACAAAAACACACCCCTAACACGAAACTCGTGTCCACTTAATGGGCTCGTGGTCCACGCGAATGCCGACCAAGATTAATACCATCCACCGGGTGTTTCGGATCGGCCTTCCACCACGGGCTGTTGTTCGCGGAGCGGACGAACCAAGAGAGCAGCTCTCGAAGAAAACGCGCGCGGCTCGTCTCTCTATTGAGGTCCCGCATGACAGATAAGCTTAACCTCCGGCACATTAACATTATTAACATCTGAACACAAGGGACGGAGCCCTTGAGTCGTCGTATGCCGGCCACGTCCGGCCCACGCGCGCGCTCGCCAGCTCCAACACGCTCTTACACGCTTTGTATGCCCACGAAACGCGCATTAAGAGCCCGCGTGCGACCGAGCTGCACGGATAATTAGGGGTACACCGGTCAAACGCCGCTCGCGGCTCTCTTTTCTGCTTATTAATTCACCCCCTGGCCGATCTTCCCTTCCAGCCTTTACTACCTGGGAACATGATTATGAATATCTGGCCGGCTGTAATCATACGCTCGTTCTCTATCCGCGCCTCGAGATTCCCTGGACCGGGTGAATCTCGCATGTGAAACTACTACGACTCACGCGGTTATGTTACACGAGTAACGAAAAGATTCGTTTGGAAGAGGGGCCGCGATTCCTCGATAACGATCATCGAGGCGTCGTGATCGTGAGCCGTGCGCCTCGATCCTCGTGAAAGAGGTGGGACGATCGCCCGTTGCCCGAAGCGGGGTCAGTCAGTCTTCGCGAGGCGTGTCAACCTGCCAAATATTATGGAAATTTATTCCCGCGGGATCCACCGGCGTAATGGATTCCCGTATGCGCGCACAGGTCGGCTCCGGCTCGGTGGAGGCTACTTTGCAACTCGTTAGCAACGCTCGCGCCTCGATTTCGTTGTTCCTTTCTTCGGCCCCATACGTTTTTGGCGGATGG
Source organism: Bombus huntii (assembly GCF_024542735.1). Taxonomy (NCBI): domain Eukaryota; kingdom Metazoa; phylum Arthropoda; class Insecta; order Hymenoptera; family Apidae; genus Bombus; species Bombus huntii. The sequence continues at coordinate 7,733,891 of NC_066250.1, read as the reverse complement.
TAAGAAGACGAGGGTTCGTGGCTCGTTTAAATTAAATAACGTTCGGTGTGCACGATGCTTAAAACGTTAAATAAAATTGCACGGGCTGTCCCGGAGGCAGTTCATCTGACAGTGTCCCGAAGGAGGTTTCTACCTCGGATTTTCTACCGCAGAAAATATGGAAAGGCGGCGAACAAAAGGGCGAGCAGGAGAGGGAAAAAGAAAAGAGATGCGGTGGTGTCAAGACATCGGAGCTGAAGGTAAGTAAGCGAAGTAAAGTGGGCAGAGAATTAATTCGAGAAATTTTTGTCGGCCTCCTCTTTCCCTGGTTTTGCTGCTCGTTCGAGACGCTCGAGAGAGCACGCCGGCCATCACGGATCTCTCGTCGAACCCTCTTCTCTTTCCTCCTGGCTCTCTCGTGCTCTCCTCCCTTCTCTTTCTCTCACTTTCGTCACAGCTCTATTCCTTTCCTCTTTTATCTTCCTCTCTAGACTCTTCTCGTCCAGGCATGACAGTGTCACGTCGCCCGGAGCAAAAATCCTTATAAAACGAGACACGCCGTGGAGAAGCGCAAGGAGATGAGGAGGAACAGCCCGTGAGAAGCAGCTAAGTGGATAAGGTGCTAAGTGTGGCCCCAAGGTAGAGTTTGGCACGGCGTGCAAGCCAACACACGGCCACCACGAACCGTCGCGTCGTGGCTCGGGCCCAATTACCAGCTTCGCGCAGGGAAAGCGGACGACTATGCGATTTTCGAGGTTATTCCGACTTGTCTGCTACCGTTTTAAAGCCTGATCTTTAACCGCTAACTTGTTTCGTTCGATTGCGCTGTAATCGTTTAACAAGGTCTGCTCTCTTTCGCCAGGCTTTTGGTTCGATTTTATTTCCATCGTTACGATGGCGATGATAAGATTTTTGTTCTCAAATTTAAACCTTGCGACACGGCCTTTTCTTTTAACAGTGTCTGCGTGTAATAATATACACTATATTCCACTTAAATCTGGAAAAATACATGATCAGTAGAATTTTTAATATAGGATATAATGTAGTTTTATTTATGACCGAATCATATAGCCTAATTAGTTTCAGTAATGCCAGAAAGATTATAATAATCTAGCAATATTTCCAAAAATTATCTTAGAACTTATTGTTCTTTTATATCGAAAGGATTAATTGCCTTACCAAAGAAAAATTATTTGCTATGGACGAAGCTTTGGTTAATGCTATTGACTGATTCATTCGTTTAAGAAAGTTGTAATTTATATCATTTCAGTCATTAAAATAATGACTGAACCCATTCGTTCGGATCTACACTTTTTTGTAGATATACAGACAAATAGAGACAGGCTCCCGTAAATGAAATATATCATCTGTGCGTCCATCACCTGTACGTAATGTCCTTATACAATCTCGTTGATGATCGTGTAACTCGAATATAGGGGTAGCAGATGTTTTCGAGCTTCGAAGCTACTTAGATAACGATTCTACAGAACGAGATGTATCGCTCCAACTACAAATCCGATTCCAGTATTGTCTCCTTCTGTACCAGTTTTACAACCAAGAAAATTTGTATCTCGCCATTCTGTCACTTTGTCCGGACGAGCGATGGGAGGATGAAAGGGGCTCAAGGATAGCTACAAATTAGATCGACGCACAGGTGAAACACTCCGGCCGATTATCCTTCGGACAGGTCCAACGTAGGAACTCCGAGACGTGGGCGTTTTGCGCAACGACGTTCTTTTTCTTTCTTTATTATTTCCTTCTTCTTCTACTTGCAATTTATCGCCCTTTCTTCCATTTCTTTATCTTTGTCGTTCTCATCCGCTCCGCTTTTGTATACGGGAGAAAATTACCACTACAGTATAAATACTAAGACAGTGTATAACATTGCATATAAAGAACGCCAATGCAATGGTGACAAAATGATAAAAAAAATGAATACGACGAAACCAGATATAAAGGTGTTAAAGAATTTGTGATAATAAAAAAAAAAGGAAGAAAAGAAATAGAAAAAAAAGAAAAAGGAAGGAACGTGTTCTATAATTTTATAAGATTCTGTAGATTTACGATCTCGTATGTATTTTCCAGTGTTTTATTTTCCTTTTTGAATTTTTATGGGCGCACAGCCGAATTGTTTGTGGCGGTTCGGTCCGAGGGCGGTATCGAGACGCGTGGCCAATCGATAATCGCCCACAGCATGTATTAAACCATGCATCGTCGGCATTATCGTTACGAAGGAATAACCGAAACGATCATCGACATGCAGTTTCGGCTGGGTCGAACTCGGATTGTCACGAAACACGCCGCGTAAACGATACACGATGATTTTAAATCCGCTCATTACATCGGTAGGAATGTAATCTGCCGCGTGTATCTCGGTGCGTCCGATTCAGCGGAAGAACTCGACCGTGGAAACATTAAATAAATTCGTCGATCTTATCTGAGGCGGTCCTTCCAGCGTTCGAGGATCTAGGAAATCGTTTCTCCCTCAATTTCACGATGCTATCGGTGATGGCTGGATTCTTGCTGTCGGATTTTTGTCGTCGAAGGTTCGAGCGGAAAGAGGATACGTAAATCGAATGCTACCTTGTACGTTAATTTGCGATGCAACGTGACTTCCGAGGGAGATTCAATCACTTTACTTTCTGGTATCGAAGTTTGATAATGAGATACGATGCGTATAAGTGTTGAAATAAAAGAATGTTAACAATTGTTTCGATATTCAATGCACAATTTTGTTTTTCACATCGACGACTATGAAAACTTCAGAGCGTGTTACGATGACACTTTTTTTTTCTCGAAAGTCAGTTATCACATTTGTTTCGAATGTAGCTCGATATTTTTAACTTCCTTAGAATGTTCAATAAGTAAAACCGGAGTTAGATCAGCCAAACATTGGAAGTAAAAGCGCGTAAGTAAAATCTTTATTCTTTTGACGAAGGATCGCTTTATGGTTTGTTACGCTATCAATTACGCGACACCATGTACATTTAGTTTAGTATTCTCGAAGGATATTCCAACGTATTTAAAGTTGAAATTTTAAGCCAAATTCCATTAGTTGTGAGCACGCAGCTCCGCAAACTAAAATTCACGTCTCGAGTTTCTTCATCACGTAATGAGCTTAACGCGCGACGCGCGCCTCACCTCTACGCGTTTTGCATATGAAAGTGACGCCCCTCGCCGTAGCGACGGTGCAAAACCCACGGGGCCGTGGTCGCGCGCTCATTATGATTCATTATTAGGTCCCTTTGTGGGTAGAGTCCGGTTCTCTGCTTCTATTTCGCCGTTTTTTCAACCTCCCTCGCGTTCACCGTCCCAGTATGGCCCCAGTGCCGATCTCTCGACCCGTTCCTATCTCTTCTTCTCTTCTTTCCGTCTTTTCTTCGTCGGCTAGTAGGCGCGGCAGACACCTGTAGTGCTCGCGGTGACCGAAAGGGATAGGAAGGAGAGGCGAAAAAGAAAAGGAAGAATTAGAGGCGGATGAAAAGCGAGCAAACGAAGCAACGTGTCTGAAACCGCGGCCGAGAAAAAGAAATAGGAACGAGGAGGGGGCCACAGGAGGAACTCTGGCCAACACGGCCCAACAGGCTGAGAAAGAAAGAAAGAAGGAAGAGGGACGAGAGAAGAAGAAGTCGACACGAGGCCTGGAGCACCGTCGGTGTGGGTGAACACACCGAGGTCAAGCGAGTTCAACTCTACTCCGCTCGGGCATCTCAGCCCTTTCTCTTCTTCCTTCCTTCCATCATAGACGACGTTCTTGTCCCATCGCGATACTTTTACCATGAAACTGATCCGTTTCTTTCTTTTCTTCGATCGTCCCGAAATACGTGAAATCGTCCCGAAATACGTTTTTTCATTTTTCACAAAAAGAGCTCGGACACGTGATTGTTTCACCGGCGCGAAGATTTTCTCCGGGCAATTACGTAAAAATTGTGGATCCTGTTAGCAGAGGCACGCGGCGAAACGCAGTCGAAGCACCTGCTGCAACCACGGTAACCTGCAATCTGGCTTCTCCGGTGCTCCAATTTAACTCGGCCTATATACGCGGCTGACCTTCGCATTCACCTGCGACTCGAGCCACCCGAGGAATTCCTTTTTCAGCTGGTAATATTCACCTGCAACTTCTACATACAGAACCAAGAAGTCACGTGACAACGTTCGAGGAACGCGTTCTTCGATTCGCCTCTCCTTCTATAGGTACCTTCTGCGTGTATGTTCGCTTTCGTCTTTCTCCATCAGAGAGTTTCAGCTGCGAGGTCGTGCCGACAACTTCATAAACTTTTTCCCCGAGTTCTTGATATCTGCATATAATGATGACAGGCTGTAGGAGCCGCGGGACGGTTCGCGTCCGCGAACGGTGGCCTCTCTGTTCGTCGAACGACGTAAATCGCTGGCCCATCGCGGTGCATACGCGCCAAGACGAAACAGGTGGGGCACCTGCGCCAGAGACCGCGGCGCGACGGCACAACCTGCGAGTCCGAGCGGGACGGAGAACGGCCGATGGACGCGAGGAAGACGGAGAAGAGAGCAGAGGAGGTAAGAAGCAGGTGTATTCCGCGATGTAGCCTGCGCTGTGTATGCTAATTGGGCCAGAGTTAACGCTCGCCTCTCGGGATGCCCAGGACGGGATTTAACGAGCCCCCGAACAGGAAGCTCCTTTTACCTCCTCCACCGCCTCTCCTCCCCCGCCGCCCTCCAGCCTCTTTTTGTCTTGACTTTTTCTTAATCCTTCTTTCTCCTCGTTTTCTTCTTTCGTTGCTTCGCTTCTTGTTACGTGCTCCTTTTACTCTTTCTCTTCCTTCTTCTCGTTCCTCCGTTGCACTCCTCTGTTCAACCGTGGCTGGCTCTTCGAGTCGTCGATACCGTTGTTGTCGATGCTACCTACCCAGGCTCCTTCTTCTTTTCTTTGTTTCTCCTTTCTGATTTGCTCTCTCTCTCTCTCTCTCTCTCCCTCTCCCTCTCCGTTCGCGAGATTCGTTAACGTGGAATTACGCGCTCGTGGCCCGGGAATACGAAATTAGGCGATGCAGCCACGCACGCCGCGCGTATAACGAGGGCACAAATCAAAAGCGAGATCCGAGCGTGTAGCCCCGGCTGCCTCTCGTGCGACGAGTCCAAACAAATTGGCATAAATTCCCGCGGCGATGCTCCCTCCGTCAAGCACTTCGAATTTCTTCGATCCGAACTTCGCTGGTAAAAACTATCGGGATTGTAATCGTCACCTTTCTTTTTTTTTTTTTTTTTGTTAAAAAGATATTCATTCTGAATTAATGGCAGAGCGAATTTGTTGTTTCATCGCGTCGGGTCAGTGAAGTCACGATCGATATTATAGATAAGATCTCGCGTCGAAAGCGTCACGGCTTCTTGCGAGTAATTACGTATTCCACGGTCATTAAGAGTCTCGAGGCTCCAGCTGTCATCGTTCATCTCGCTTCAACAGGTTACAGAGAAGCCTCGAAAAAAGTTCGAGAGGTATATCGATACGGTGTCGAACGCGTATCTTTGGCAACGTAATAATATACCGTAGCCCGTATCCGTCTACGATACTGCTGATAAGAGTTTTTCAGACGGTGTATACTGTTTTTAAAGTCAGGAAAAGAAGCTGGCCTGCGGGTGGGCCAGACGAATGGATAATTCATACCTGCTCGCTCTGTTTTGCTAGAGCATATATTACCCAACCGCTATCGAGACCCGTGTACATGTTTTCAAGATAATTTGATATCCGATGGAAAATCTTGTTTCTTTTCTTGCAAATCATCTGCAGCTATTCGAGCAATCTTTAGACTCGAATCGATCTTAATAGATCTTAAAGACTGCTGAATTTTCATAATTGAAGGAACTGCCATAATAAATTACTTCTTGATGATGTTATAAATTCATAGTCAGCTAACATTCATACCAGCAAACTTTTTACTCTTTCGAATACGAAATCTATACCATTCTTCCTCTTCCAATAAATACAGTTTATTACCGCAAGTCATTAAATTCTTATTTTTCAGAATTTCCGACTGAAAAATCAATCATATACTGATTTATTATGATACCTTGTTATATTGACTGGCTCGTACGAAAACCAGATCACTACGTAGATCAACATCATAAAACAGGTCTAAAAGTACTATTCTGCTCTCGGGTAAGTATAACACAAGGTAATCAAGCGATCAGGTCGATTCATATCGAACAGTATCTCGTATTATTTTCCCGACGAAAGCCGATTCTGATGCAATTACAGGGAATTTATTAGAAATCCTGAAGTTCTTGTCCCACATATAAACAGGTGCATAAATAAGACGGATCAGACTCCCACCAAATCTTGTATGACGCCATCGAGCTACCGTGGCACGTACAAATGACCTTATACGGCGGGCTGGTGGACCTTCGTGGCCTGGCAAAATCGTCGGGATAAGAATCTGGAATCTGGATATTCGACAAAACTGTCCTGTCGATCTGAAACTCGAGCGCGTCGCGGTCGCGGCGATCTTATCGAGCGGTTCGAGTCTGAAACGACTCTGAAAGCCGACGAACCAAGAGTTTTGGAGCCACGAAACCAGAGACGGGAAAGGGAAAACGTGGGCGTCGTTTTACGCTGGCTATTAATTAGCAGTTAATTATCGTTCCGTTGCTCAACGACTCGTCGATAACCCGCGTATCTTCGTGGAAATGAAGGCACGAAAATGCTTCTCTCCGTTGCGTTGGGATTTCATCGATCGTATCGGAAGCTAGATTATGCTAAGTGTTACCAAAGAACTTCCAAAGGTGATTATTGAAAGAAAATGAAGAGAAGCGAGTAGAACAGGTAGAACGTTAGGGACAGGTTGCATCGTAGAAACGAGCGACCGTGGAAATTGAGATTTCGTAGAATTTTAAAATGAAGTTAACGAGTTGTGTTAGACTATTGGTATGTAAGAAAATTATAAAAGGAATTCTTGATACGTTAATTTCATTATAAAACTACTTTCGCACGTAAAATACGTACTATCTCTTTTTATAGTCTTTCAAGATATTGGAAAAATTACGTAAAGAATTTTCGACGCATTACGCGATTTTTAAAATTACTTTGATAAAATAGTTCGTTCAAGAACCACATTTATCATTCGTCCTATTTTCCATGGCGTATAAAGAAACGAGATATCTGGTTATGTATTTTTCCCAAATAAAGTTTCCATTATAACACCAACGTCTCGTGTCAATCGCCAGTTAACTGGAGAGTTAAATCGTGCGATTCAAACGGCGCAAACAGTATTTCGAAACCAGAGGATTATAAACACAGGCATTGCATTGCCCCGCACAAGCGGCCGCGCCGATCGAATAAAATTTTATCTGCCTCGCGAACCGAACGAAAAAGAATTCGAGACTTTACCGAGATCGCGCAATCCGCAGGCGGCGCTCGCTTAATTTCGCGTTATCTAGCGTGCGGGCACGATTAATCACCGTGTGCACGCGTGCGTTCGCAAAAAAGCGGGGAAAAAGTTTTACGATTACACGCGGCTGTCCGCGGGAACCAGGTCACCAAGCTAGAACCTATTGATCGCGATCGTTTACGATTTCCATTCGGAACGATACGCGCCGGGTTCTAGAATAACGAGGCCGCCTTCACCGGTAACAATTTTTTTCCAAATACAAATTCGAGCATTAAATTAAAAGCTCGTGGACCACAATGTACTCCGTAGAACCAGTTCGCGTTGGTGTGTCTCTCTTTCTCTTTTCCGGTTAGAAGAGAGACAACGGGTTGCGTGTACGCGGGTGACAATAACTATAAGTCTATTGTCTCGTGGACCGTGTATTTATCGGCCTATTCAACGCAAATATGGCGAGTACGATCATAAAGTGCTGGACCACTCGGTTCGGGTGAAATAGTGCGCACAATTTGCAGTTGTGCGTATCATAAACGCGGTGGGTCCAACTACGTCATCGCTGTCGCCTTCGTTTTCAGCCACGCGAGTCACAGACCTCTCTTTCTTCCACGTTTCTCCACGAATTCGCTGCCGCGTCGTTCCAGTTAATAAACGCTTCCCTTTGCAGTCCTCCACGTTGCAGAAAGACCACCATCGCGCGAATCACAAACGAACGTCTTCTTATTCTTTCAACCGTTCGTCTTCTATTTCCCCTCTGTTCGCGCAATCTCATTCCCATTCCTCTCTTTCGTTGCTCTTCTTCTTTTTTCTTCTCTTCACTTTGCCTTCTCTCCTCTTTTTGGTCGCCGTTTTACCCTTTATCAGTGCAGCACGCGGCTTCTTGGAATTCCAGACGGCGTTCCAGCACATGCCACCGGATCACCGGCCACTCTCGATTTCGTGCTCTGGAACCCAAACACGCTCGTGTGGTCCGGCGCTCTCGACGTTCAGAGTGCAACCGGGAATCCGTGGACCGCGGCCTCCCCGCAGCTTCCTTCAGCTAACCGCTGGAACCGGGTATGTAAAACATTGTTCCCGACGAGTTCAAGAAGAACGGATCTCGAGAAAGCTGCGACGGTAATAACAATGACTAAAACTGGAACGAAGATCGGTGTGGGTTCGTTTGTGTAAGCATAAGATGGCAGGATCAGGAGAACTGTACCAGGTTACTCCTCTTTTGATAGCGGATAAAATAGAAACTGTCGAAACTTGAGATTTACGGAGTTGGATGAAGTTAATATTTCTAGTTACGAATAGTTTTTAATTCGTTCCACTTAGTAAATATCTTGATCAGGTATATTACTGCTGAGCTAATTTTGTAGATTTTATTCATAGCACTGAAATTCTATGGGTTTGTATTTCAACGCAATAAATTGTTACGGAAACAGTAAAAGTATTGGAAATTTCAAAAATGTAATTCTCTTCATGTTCTTCAAATATTACAATTAATTGTAACATCATATCGGTCTGTGGTGATATCCGGATTATCCATTAATCAATGGATTAATTAAGGATTAATCTACACAGTTTCGAGGAATCGAATGTCAATTTCAAAGTCCAGAATTTACGTTAATTTTAATTTGAAGAAGAAAGGTGGCTAATAGTGATTGTATGAAAAATAAAGAGTGCGAGTGAAAATCAGGTCAAAGAAACTTTTCACGTTCAATTTTGTCGGTCGTGCGTTAGTTTCGTGAGTCGAGCCAGCGTCATTTGACGTACCGTCGTATAAAAGCAGCGTGAAGTTAAAGAACCATTCGGGCCCGGTTGTAACTTTCGTCCATTCGCTTGTAAAAGTCAAGTAATTCTCGGAAGCGCGTGCTTTTTTAAAGGTATCAAGCTCGGGAGAAAGGCGATTACAAAGTAAAAAGATATTTATTGAGAAAGTTCTGGTATGGTAATCGTGTAACTCAAGCGTGAAAAAGAAAAAGAAATAATGCTTGCAACATTTTGGTACTTGTAACTCGCAGCAATTATAATTCGTATCTTTATAATGGTGAAATACGATCCAGTACTTAATCAATAAAAATTCGTGGCTACAAAGAGAAGAAAAATGTACTGCCTGCAACATTTACTACTTGTAAGGAATCCTGTAACAATCATAATTGAATGATATCTTTATGATAAAACATCGCTCAATTCTTTACCAATAAAAATAAACGAAACAACGTAAATCAATCATAAATGGACTCGTTTGTGATTCAAGAAAAATGAAAAAATAATTGAAATAAATCTGGTTGAAAGGTAATCGATCACGATTGCCGAGATAGTCTCTTAGCACAATGTTCTACTTTTACGACAGATTCTCCAAGCAACTGCGAACCGGAAGCAGCTCTGTAACTCTATATGTCAGCGCGTGAAACGAAGCGCGAAGAAAAAAGATACATCGGATCGTCGAGAAGTATAATTTAATACTTTCCAATTAACGTTTGCCGCGTTTCACGAGTGATTTATCCGACGTATTTGGCGTCGCAAAACACGTTTTCAGCGTCGTTTTAGTCTGGTGAATTGACCGCAACGCGACTGAAAATTAATTACAATTAAAGCCCTCTTACGCCTAACGGCCGTGTCGTCGAATTCCTCTCGTAAATTCGATAATGTCGTTACAAGGCGGCATGCTGCGCAGCTATACAAAGTGCAAGAACACTGGCGCTTGCAATTTGGCCCAAGGAGAGACAACGTCCGGAGGAGATTTTCGGGTTTGGGTGGAGAAACGGACCTAAGAGGATTCGTCGCGTCCCGAAATCACATTTTTAATGGCCTCCCTTTTTTTAATTGTTTTTACACGATTACGAAAGGCGACGCGAGCATCGTCCGGCTTCAAACATTTTACTCAAGTGCCGATGCGAAGAATATATTACTCCAGACAGTGTACGTGTACACGGTGAAATAAAATTTTAATATATAAGGATGGATTTTTAACTCTTTGCGATTCAAATTTTATGATACCTTGTCTACTGAATATTGGTTTTATTACGAAGAAAATCAATTTACTGGATTAGTAAGGTAAAAATTGGAGCCTTAGTAGATACAGAAATATTGCAGAGCAGCTATTATTTCAATTTGTATTTCGTGTAGACACCTTTGCTGTTTGAAAGCTACTAGTTTTATGCAAGTTCATATTTTTCAGTTCCAATTAAAGAAGTGGAACCTAAAAAGAGATTTGTTTCACTTTCAGAGATATACTTTTAAAATTTTCGTGTATTACGTTCGCTTTTGTATCTCTGAATTTCCTAAAAATGCGTAAAAATTCACAGTCTAACCATAAGAACTACATACGCTACATCCATCGAATAATAATATTGTCAAACATTAAAATAAACGACGAACGATTGAATTTCTCTATCGAGTGCCCACAAATCTAACAAAGAGGCTCATCGATCCGACAAATAAGATTTGATTTTATCAAGAAGAATTCCCATCTATCCATGGCTATTCGTTCTGCCCTTCGACCGGGACAGTTTCTATTTTTCTCGACGCGACATACGTCGCCAAGGGTCTTATCACAGAAAACGAACAAACCGCGAGATGGCTGGCTATCCTCGTGGTGTTGGTCGTATTATCATGGACATTCGTTCTGGACGAGTGTCGCTAGACTTCTTTTTCTCGTTCCCTTTCAACCGGAACAGAACGACAGATAGCGGCGCGGTTCGAGTGGCCCGGGGCGCTCGCGCGCCACTGATACGACACTGGCCCCGTCTGGTGCTCTCCGTTTCGTCCTGGCTAATCTTGAATTGTGACGTGCTCACCGGCTCTCGCGAAATTTACCGTCCTCGTGCGTTTTCTTGCGCGAGACTCGACCACGAGGCTGATACGCTGAATCTTAAAGAGACCACTGCTACGCGTACGCGTGTATCCGCGCCCGACGTTTCTCTTTCTCCTCTGTCCGTGTCTCTCCACGCCGTGGTTTCTTTCGTCTCGCTCCTTCCGTCTCTCAGTCTCTATCCTACGAGATGCAGCAAAAAAGGACGAAAACGACGGCGTTGAAAAATGTACACGGTAATGCGCCCGCGGGAGATTTATCGTTGGTCACTGACACGAGGAAATTCATCGTGCGATTACAAGTACTTGTTATTCCGTGAATCGGGACCGGGAATTATTGAATCTCTTTTGATGCGCCGAAAAACGCGACGGGTCACGTGCGCTATGAATCTGTAATCGAGGACGAAGGAACGTGATAGACTCGTGGATGCAATTGACGTGTACCTGATAGAGTAAATACAGAGTCTAGGATGGCTGGTTTTAGCATTTGCAATTGAGATCGCATACGAGGTAATTGAGGTCGAATTTATTTCTGGCCGAAACTGCGTCAAGGTAATCTGTATTAGCAATGGTAAATGATACCTGCCTGAAAACAGCACAGCAGAACTCCCTGATATTTTAGAATGCTTCAAGCCACGCACTATTTTATATTAATCTATTTCGAGGATATGCACTGTCGTTTATAGATTTCAAGACATCTTGCTATTTTCATATAAAATATGACAAGTGGTTTAAATTATCAAGGAAGCAATTAATCGATCATGATTTCTGCATTCACGTGACACAACGATGCGAGAATTAGTTGGCTTCTATTTTGTATCTATTTCACAGAAAATTCAGAGAAGCTTTCACAAAATCTTAATCGAAATTAAAAATTAACCGAGAGCACGTACAACACAAAAATTAATAACACGATTTGCAGAATTGATTAAAATAACGTTTGAAAGGTAGTTGACACGCGTGTACGTGTGAATGTCAAGAAATTGTATGTTACATAAAGATAATATTTTATAACGTTAAATATATTACTTCTCATTATCTTCAGATCCTATAATCTCTATCTTTCAAATCACGTAACAATTCTTAAGTAGTTTTCCAACCGTTGCTGAGGCGTAACCTCGCTTTCTGCATGTGCCCTAAGCAGGGGCAATATACTCGGCAAATAATACTTGGCAACAGAGTCTAGGTTTACTGGCACGATCGGTTTTTCTCGTGATTATGGTTATACGGGTGGTAGTTGCCACTCTTTTCAGGGGGGTAGACTTTCCTGCAACGAATCACAGCACCGGTCCTTCCTTCCTCCGCTCTGATCATCCATCTTTGAATCCATTAGAGCAGACCGGCGCACACGATATCGCTCGCATCAGAAAGTATGTAGTTGCACGTGTGTATCAGTCAGTTCCTCCGACCTCTCAGTCATCGTCTGTATTGTAGACGATGTTCGAGCAGCTATTCTGTGCCACTAGGAATCCTTCGTGTTCAGATCGAACGTGACAGTTACCTTGACTTTGATTCGCTAGCCACCGCATTAAAAATTCTTTAGCGAGACACGCTCTCTGTCTCTCACGATACGTATCGTCCTTCGTTTCTCGGCCGCGACACGTGTCATTCGTAAATTGCACTTATCGACGTTTTGCCGAGCAAAGGAAAACCTGAACTGCTGACATGGAAAGTTACAAAAAACTTCCTTATTCAAGGAAAAGAGTGTTTCCTCTTGCGCTGTTACGCTAGAATTCGTTTGCATATTCCATTGTATCGTTATGAAAACGTATTTATGGCTCGACACGAGACGGCGATGAAAATGAGTTTACGGATCACGATTCTTTCAACTGAATTAACAGGATAAAACAATGAAGTGAGATTTAAACGCGGATAAGACAGAAAGTTACATTCGTCTTTCGAAAAAAGAAAATTGAGAACTGAACAAGCTATCGGCTCGACGATGTTTCCATCCGCGCTTCGAGTCAGGAGGCAGAAAGAAGATAAATCGATCAACTTATGCAAAACGAAGTTGCAAGAAACCGCGGTTACTATATGATCGACGTTCTACGTTCTATCGAAGCTAACACGATTCCCGGGCGGCTCGACGATAGTTCCCATCGGTTTGAAGCGGGCGCGCGATTGAGTTATCTATCAGCCGGCTAATCTTAACAACGTTGACACTGCAGCGTGGCGACCGAATGCCACACACCTCGTGACGGTTCACGTTAACGACCCCCTAGCGATTGTCTGGCACGATATCCTGCGCGATCCAGAAAACGGCAATTATCGAGCGAGAGAGAGGGAACGAAGAGAACAGCGGAGAGGGCGGAGGCGAGGCGCCAAGTCGTGAGCTAGTTGTTAAGTGATTCCGATAACCTCTCAATCGTCCGGCGAACGGGCTCACCAGGAGAACGCTGGTTCCATCGTGGAGAGGATGAAGAGAAAAATCGAAGCGAGCCACATCGCGCCGCCTTGGTCGCGCGCAGCCGTGGAATAATTAACGGTGGACCCGTGGAGCGCGACCTGGATCGCGAGAACGTATCGCTTCCTTGTCCACGTTCCTGGTTTCTTTCTCTTCTCCTTCGTCCAGCGACATCGCGAGACACGATGCTAACGGTCGTCGACACTGACTGCCGCTGGTCAGAAAGTTTAGAGGACAGAGATAGATAACATATCAGAGATAAATTCGATATAATTTGTTAACTACAACTATTAATAAATAATTGGAATGTCAATTACGAAAACACGTTGGCGGAATAGACTAGAGGCAAATTTTGATGACAAATTGGGTGAATTTTAGATCAGCCAATGTAAGGTTAGGAGTCTGAAACATGGAGTCGAGGTTGTTCAGGTATTTGAAACTTTTAAAGTATATCCTTTCGGAAGGATTATTTACGGTTACGATGGTTAAAAGACTAGGACATTTCTTATACTTGGCAGATTCAATTTTGATAATCGTGCGATCCATAATTAGCAAAGTCTGTCACTGACTGGAAAAATTTACTGTCGCTGTGTAACTCGTGTCTTTGTGATGTAACGTGTTTTTGCAAAGATAAAGTAGAAAGAAAGAAACCTGTGTCCTCGAGGTTCATTTTCGAGGCGTAACAGGAGATAGTAGTCAGCTGCCTGTAGATTTGTGGCTGTTTGATTGAAACGAACAACCCTCTGATACTCTCAACTCGCGATCATCCGCTCGCATCGGTGCGTAGTCACAGCAGAGACTTCCTTATGGGAGGATATAAGCCATCCTTGTCAATGGGGATTGGAAGAAATATACGCGACACCTATGGAAAAGACGCTTAAGGTGTTGGTGAGGGTTGACAAATATAATAGTGCCCGAGGTAAATGATTGGCAGTTTCAAGTTGACACAGAAAGACATAAAGTTGCACAATCCTCTTATACATTTTTTTTAGAAAAACTCGTTACTTTACGTAAACTATTTTATTTGGTACATTCTAACGCACTGTGTCTATTCAGGTATAACAATCTCTAATTGACCACCCTATAAATCGTCAAGATTTATGTTTCCAATTCCTGGGCAATGAAATTCTAAGCCAAACTGAAATTGCTAAACGTTAACTGAGAAATTGCTCGTTATCAGAGTCATGAATTTATTACGTTTCGGAGAATGAAATCTTTTTATACCACGCTTCGAGAAAAAATCTAAGTAAGGTCTAATGAAATCTACATCATATACTCTGATCGGTAACAACACTTCGATTCGGTGGACAACGGCGGACAATGCGTTCTCGTGTGCGCAGAATACGACTCCACCTACGATCCACACGCCTACGCAGCGCGATGCGGTGAGCGTGAGCGGTGCGATTTTTCTGACATGGTCTGACAGCCATTGACACCGAGACTCAAATCTGAAATCCTCTAACGAATCAGAAATATAACTTTCTCTTTAAAGAAATAACAAATTAAATAACACAAGACAATATTTTATAAAAATTACTCTACGTAAAAGGTTCAGACAAATATTTTTTTACGTCTTTTATCGCTAACATAAATCAGTAGAGCCGCCAAACTTGATAAAATGATGAGTTTTTGTTTCAATTCAAATACGGAAGATATGCAGATGATTTTGGCAAAATTAATGTTGCCAAACATATGTATTTATAAAGTTTGTATCATTTTATGCAAACGATGGAATATCATCTGCGGTATCAGTTTGGCTTCTATATCTACCTCATGCGTCTGTACGTATATTTTAATAATTATCTTAAACCTAATTTTTGTTGCAATATCCAGCCTATTTCTACACATCTATCCACTTGATTCGTGCGATAGAACCAATCATAGTTTTTAAAAATTTGAATGGTGCTGTAAATTCAGATATAAACATTAGAAATTCATAGTTCTAGTTTTTAAATTTGTCTCAACTATTTAACGAGACACGTTATTCATTTCAACATTTTTTCTATACCGACGAAATAAAACAGAGGTAGAAGAAGGCAAGCTGATACGACACACGAGTAGGTTCACGGAAATCCTCCCGTGTCGTCCGCTTGGGAATCGTATCGCTTACCGGCGTGGCGCGTGGAATTTCGCGGCACGTCGTCGGTCGCATCGCGTTCTGAGCACGTGGAAGTTCGACTCTCTGAACGCGTGCAGCCCAGCGACGAAAACGAGAAGAATGACTAAAAAATCCGTGGACCAAGGGGGTGAGGGTGTTGCGCGGAGGCTGCGTGCCATAAAAAATCACCCGCAGCTCATAAACTAACGCTAGATCTTATCTGGCGAATGCCGAACGGCTCGTGTCCGCTTTGCAGATTCCGAGCGTATTTCTTTCGCGTCACGCTCGAATCTACATATGCAGGATGCTCGCCTCTTTTATCTGATTCAATGTTAATCAAATCGCGGACACGAGGTAACGAAGTGCCGTTTTAACGCCTTTCCACGGAAAAAAACTGGTAGAAAAGGAAAGAAATCTGAACGTTCTGTAAAAAAAAACCTAGCACGTGCAATTTCCAAGTATCTTAAAATCATCCATACTCGTATCTCTATACCGAAAAAGGAACTGAGACTAATTTCATTAGATTTAAATTAGATACATTTATGAATAAAATTAGTAGACCTACAGTCAAGTTTGTAGAAGTACGAGGTAGTAATTGGTTCTTCAAACTCGATGACAATCACTCTGCTAAGCATCGTCCCCAAAAAATAGGTAGGTATTGTTAATAAAAATTCTCAATGAATGATTTGAAGTAATGTATACATTCAGTAAGTCAAAGTAAGAGATTTTTCTATACAGGAGTAGAAATAAAAATTAATCAAACTCTGTCAAATGCGTATACTTTTCAAATCAATTTCGCTTCCGGAGCATTCCCACGTGAAGCCTCTTCGTTAGAAGCATTCTAATCATTCCGATGATTATCCTCAAGGCTGGTCATACGAAGAATGTAACAGAAACCTAACAAAGTCTGAGGAATTTTAGAACAAGCGAGGGACACACAGGTGCATGTTCACCGACTGAACGAGCGCGCGCTTCGGCTTTGTCGCAATAAAACGCGCGAGTTTAGCGATAAAAAGGCGAACAGGCCGCGAGTAAGCGAGCAAGAGAGCACAGCGGGACGATGGAACGTCTTTTGGTCCCGCGATATTCCTCAGGGACTTACTACGGGGCCATGGCACCGTGCATGACTGCGTAATGAATTTCGGAACGAAATTTCCGCCGGGGCCCGTTTTAATGCGGGAATAAAGTAGCGTCCGGGTCGATGGGGTCGCGGGCTGCGGCGCAGCGACCACGCTCGTGGAAGACAATGGGGCCCTGTGTACGCGTATGGCCCATATGGGAGGCCCTTTCGCCAACAGAAACGGCCGGCGAGAACATTGTCTCGAAAAACCATAAAATAAAGCAGCGGCCGGTTTCGGCTCTGCCAGCCTCGACGACCACGTTGCTGCTCCTGATGTCTTCGAGATACAAGCTACGTTAGACCAGGTTCATGCAAGGAAATTCTGCTGCGCGTTGTGTCGCGGTTCGTTCAATTTACCCTCTAAGGGAAATTCCTGAATGTTAGAGAACCGTGAACGGTGTCGTTGAAACACTTGCACACTGCAACGCAGTGAATCGCGTTTGACGCTATAGCACTGACTGTCTCCTTTGCGCGATGGTAGAGGAAGAAGGAAGATCGATAAGGGTGTTTCAAATTGGATCGTAAGTTTTTCTGCAAGGTTCTTTTAAACCTCATTTCTTGTTACTCCGATTGGAACGAGGAAATATGGTAGTTATATATAATTATGTTTCGTTTAATGTAAAGAATAAATTATTTACCGGCGGCATAAAGAAGAGCTGAACCGTTAAATCGAACGGCTTTTATCCGACCGATAATTCAACGCGATCTGTCTTCCACCTTCCTTTACATAATACCCTTCGCGTACATTCTGGAAGTATCTCAACCTGATCCACCAAGCCAACACCAATCATTCGATGATACTTCAATCCACCATAACTCCTGGCTGTCCAGTAAATCCCTCTCTATCACTTAAAATCCAATTACGATTAAATCGAAAGGCTATACTGGCGCGCAATATTTCAGCGAAGCATCAGGAAAAAGAAATTCGAAGTTGCAAGTTGCAAGTCACGAGAGGACGCGACGAGGGAATGGCGGGCAGAGAGGGAACGCGGAGAAAAGGAAGAACAACGGCGCGTCTCGCGGCCACCCAGCAGCCAGTGGTCGCAGAATTCGGCTCTGGTCGGTCGCCCGCTCGTAAATTCTTTCGGCGTAATCATAATAAATCGTGCCGCCTCCGATCGGTCTCCCGTCGCCATTTTTCCGCTGCCCATTTGCAACCGATCATCCGGGCGTCGTTTCAATTGCCGTGGGGATAAAGTACTCGCGTCGCATAAAGCGCTCAGCCGCGTGCTCACACGCACGTCGTCGCGCTGCTACACGCGCGAGTAACGTTACGCCTCGCATCGACTCGACTCGGCTCGCTCACTCGCTCGCTCGCGAAGATATCCATCTCGTGGGCGCCCGCGCGAACTTGATTTATCGGGTTCTCGCGATAACCCAACCGAGCCACAGTGTGCCGTACCGTGGGGCGCGAAGAAAAAAGAGAAGGAAAAAGAAAGGAAAAGAAAGAAAGGAGCGAGAACAGAGGCGAAAGAAGAAGAACGTCCGACAGTACTCCCTTCTTTCGTTCGTTTCTCTCGCTTCCTTTCGGGCCTCGATTCCAGGAATCGACATAAATCCCGGCGCTTTATAATCTGCGGTGGAAGGCACAGTGGAGATACGATCGGGTGGAGAGAACTCGCCGTGGCGACCAGCGAGTAAGAGAGTGGCTAACAACGAGAGAGGAGAGAGCGTGCAGCAGGTGCTGCCAAGGGCGGATTTAACCGCGGTTAGGTACATATGCTTGATTGAATACGCGATTTCCTTTTTTTTCTGGAGATTCTGAAAATTGGGTTAATTAGATCTCTTATCTCCGAATAATGTCGTGAGTGGATCGTACAGTAGAATGATTTATCGATTATTCAAAGCGGACACCTTTTTCTTCTTTAAATACCGAAGCTGTTTTTACGCAGGTTCATCTTTTTTTTCACTCTTTTCAAGTTTCATCAATCTCTGTGAAGAAACTTGAGATCTCCTTCTTCTCTATACCGCTTTTATCTTGCTACTTTTTTCTGTCCTTTAGTATGTTTTTTAACTGGACGAAGCATCTCTTTTTCAGATTAATGAGCTATTCCATTAACTACCTAAATTTCATTTACTGTGAAAGTCAAGATACTATTTTTCTGTCGTTATATCTGTTTAATATAACAATTAGTTCAGTTTTATTACAAAATTATGAAATGCCAAGCCTGTATTAATTATGAATTTATACTATGTCTGCAACATTATTTCACAATTTAATCGTGCCATTTTTTACAGGAATCTTTTCATGTCTCTTTTTTCGTTCCAAATATCACGGACATATTTATTCGCAAATGTCACACATATTTCTACAAATTTGCGGCAATCTCAGCCACGATGTTCCGATCTTTCCGCTCGAACAAGTGGCTCGCCTTTTTATCACGATCCTCGGAAGGCAGTTCTAGACACGAGGTACTGACCGCTCCGAGGCATCAGCCCCATAATTCTACGTTACTCTTGCATTAACTCAACGAATCATCTGCTTTGAGCTGTTCACCTGCGTAACGCGTTCCTGCGGATGGTAAATCTTCCGCGTATCTCGAAGATAAGATCCGAGATTCGATTTCGTCGTGTTATTACGTTAATTATAACACGCTCCGTTTCTTTTCCATATTTTTCCTCGCCGATCTTTACAATCTATCGTCCAATCTTCTTTATATTCCACCTTCGTCACTCTCATCATCATGATTATTATTACAGAATTAAATTGAAACTCGAAACAGCACGGTAGAGGTAGCCAAATATTATTTTCGTATCGAGATGGATAACTATCGAAAAATGGATCGATTTTCTTTTGAAACACGATACACAATAGCCACCCTCGCAAGCTACGCATCCGGAACTCCTGCATCTTACTACACGCCTGGCTCTCATGAACGCGACAGGATCAGCATCCGAGGAAATCTTCCCACAAAAAGTAACAGGTAGGTATCCTATTTCCATTGAGAGACAGGTAGGAGTCCTTGGTGTTTCGATCGTCAATACCCATCAAGAAATCCGTGAAAGGGACTCGTTCGACACAGAAGGAAAGGATGCCCCCTTGAAATAGATTAATATATGCAAAAGTCTCCGACAGCCAAACATCTTTCCCACCGGAACAAGTGAACCCAAGCTACAGAAAATCTCTGCATCACCTGTGATTCACCTTCTCTTCTTCTTCCCTCTCCATCGTTCTCATCGATCCTGGGAGACTGGAACAGGAAGAAGATTTTTCCCAGGAGTCTATGAGTTCTCTGTCGTCAAAATCCAGCTTCCTTCTTCCGCGATGTTATGTATTTGAAACTTGGCTTCTATAGATTCGATTGGGAAATCTTCAGGCCTGTATTAGAACTTCTTCGTGATATTTCACATTTAAGGCATCGTGTTGGCTTGTTCGAGAAGTTCCGCTTGCAACAGTTTTCATTAAATTATACTTTGTAACATTATTCGGGTTATACGAAAAGTTTCGAGAAAAAATTTTCATCTTGAAGATTGGATTAGAAAGCTTCTAGTAAAAATGTCTAAACTAAATTTTGTATTGGCGTAGTCGGAAAATTTAACTCACACCATTATATAGCATTGCTTTACTCGGAAAGATTCGATTGGTAATGTTATATATTAAACTTTACGTTGACTTAGCGAGGAAGCTTCTATCAAAATTTATTCCAATGCCAATCGATATATCGTGCAGTGTAGCAGCATCTGATATCTTTTAAGGTATTAAATATTTGTCTTCCATTCCAGCATGAACTTCTCGATATCGATTCGCTTGAATACACTTCGCGTTCTGAAACGAGGTCATTAAAAATCCATCGTTAACCGACTGCGTCTCTAAGAAAACCAAAGAAATCGCGGCTAAAGAAGTCACAGGGGGTCCGATAGGAAATGAATCCGATATTCGAGGCAGCATCGTTCCTATAATGGGTCCATGGGGTTGCATTTCCCATGGAGTGACCGCAAGGTGGTCCACCGAGTTTCTCAGCCCCTTTGGTCGGGATCTCGGTTCAAACGAGGCTCCCATGGGGTCCCGTGAACGCAACCAGCACCTGCTCACGGTCACCGCCCCGCTGAAAACTTCTCCTTACTCCCCGATTGATCGTCTAAACTGCTACCGTGCTGTGACTTTACCAGGAAGGGAAACGCGTTGGAAAAAAAGGCGGGAAGATTTCACTCTGAGCCTTGGTACACATCGATCGATAACATCCAGCTAATTAATTCGTGTTCCCTCTACGATAATTGGAGTAGCTATCCGTCGATCAATCCTTTTCCACGGTTCCCACGTGAAGCGTTACGGCATCAACTCGTGTGCTACTACTTACTATAGTGGATACCGCCACAGTTGATCCTACAGACTCAGAAACGTTCATCCTATGTTGGGTCTATAATTGCTGCGGACGCCGCGGTGAGACGACGCGACGTCTCGATCTCCTTTCTCACGTGTCACCGACGCAGCACGTTTCGTTAGACGACTTAGCGGTCTCATGTGAAACCATACTATTAACAGGAGCAGCTGGGGAATCGAATTCTCTGTGTATATTTTAAAAAAGCATATTCTTCCACGAAATAAATGCGACGATAAAATACAACGACTTTCAACATCTTTTCTTTGTACGTTTTATGCTTTGTTTGATTTTCTTAAATTATCCTGTCTTGTCTCGCCTGATTAATAGATCTTTAATTGATTACAAAACGGTTCCAATTTGTAAGAGTAGAAACATCGATAGAGGAAATTGTTTTTAGAAATGGTAGAGTAATGGCGCCGCTGTTCGTTTTATCAGAGACTACGATTGCGAATGAAATTAATCAGTGTCTACGAAGGTGTGTGAGTAAATTGGAGCGTATCGAGCGAACGGAGCGCAAGAGCTATAGAGATCCGTCCGACAGGGCCACGACACGACAGAACAGCGGCTCGGCAATGGCAACAGGAGGCTATGCCGCCGCTGTCTCTAGTTCTCACGGGGTTACGAGAAAGCGTTTCTCCTCTTTCTCTTTTTCTCTTTCTCACCGCTCGCTTTCTTCCCTCCGCCCTGATTCGTCTTCCTTCCCGAAGATCGCTCGTAGACGCGGCTGATGGAGTGTCGAGAACAGCCACCTCGTGAACTTTCGTCTCTGGTGATCGAGATCCGTCCCAAGATCAAGAACGAATATCCTTCTTGTTCTCATTTTTTCTTTTTTTTTTCTTTATTTTTTTACAAGAACAAAATTATATTCGCAAATTTTATTGATATCCTGAGACAAGTTGAAAATTTTCTTTTCAACGATGGTCTTTTCATAGTCGAGCATGGACTCTTTCTTCCTAACAAAGTATAATGTGATATAACTATAGATACTCTATGACTCATTTCACTTCATCGGTGACGAAACCTCGAGATCTCATTAATTAGTCATTCAGTTTCTAAAACTCTCCCGACGAATATAATAGTCGATTTTCGAATTAAAAAGAACCTAAATTCGTAAGCGCACACAGGCAAGCGTAGTTAGTCGTAATTACCGATTTCACGGCCCTTTAATGACACGGCTGCATACAATCGGTCGATGCAGCCGCCGCGTCGAAATCACTTTCGCACGACCCAGAGAAATAATCGATGTTCACCTGTGCACGCGGGAACGAAGGTACCTTCGACGTGTATGAAAGGTGAAATCTCTCAAAGGGGAACCTTGGCCCGGGTCGTGCAAGACCTGTCGCCTGGTAAAGCTGCATCTATTCGACACTGTTCGATGGGAAAGTGCAACCTGCACTTCCCACGGAAGCGGAAAAGTTTGTCCACGAGCGAGGGAAAGCCTGCCATCGACATATACGTAATTCTTCATCGAAAAGATTGGCCTAGTATTCGACTATTTTCCAAACCTATTCCTATGTTTATTGCATTCGTTGATGTGATATTTCTTTGACTGAGAAGTTTCTCGTAGACTGTAGTAAAAAAGAAAAAAAATACAAATTCATGCAGATATACGTCCAATGATATTGAAATTAATGGAAAATTTTTAATAACTATGATTGATCAGAATGGAAGACCAGGAAATAATTGCACAATCTGCCAATTTCTTTAAAATTTAACAATATAGTACCGAATTTATTGCTTCTGATACTCCAGCTCTAGAGAAAATAATGCATATCGTTAAGTTGATGTACAACGTGAATTTTTCTACAGGTAAAATAGATTTGACCTTGTGTATCGTTGATATTTTATAATTGGAAGATTCACGACTCCGTCAAATTATTTCCATCGCTTTGTCAGTGATAATTTTTCTCCGATCATCTTGCAAAATCACCGTCCCCGGAGTACATTCCCCGCATTCCTCGCCGAGTATAAAAACCGTATAAATACCACGAGGATTAAGACTCGTATTCAACGAGAGGCACACTTATCACTTTCAACGTCATGCGGCTGAAATAATGCCGTCATTGTTGTGAAAATCGACGAAGACTCGTCTGAGTGAGCGGGCAGGCCGCGTATTCGGAGTCCGCCTAATAAAATCTGAATACTCAGAAGGCTACCTCTTGATAGCATTTGACACGAAGACAATCGCGGATGATTACCGCCATGGAGGATAATAGATTTCCTTCTCGATCCCTCTCTGGTCTTGTATTCTTCTCCGTGGATACCGTCTGGCACTCTCTTCCCACCTACGCGTGGCTAGTTGGCGACGAAGAACGCGCAATTTCATTCTAATTGATAGTACTCCGGCGATCGGTGTCTCTTGTACCGGTTAGCCAGTGGGGCCAGTATTCGCGCGCAACAAGTCGTAAACGAATTTTTTTAATGGAACGAGATTCGTGAGAAAGCCCATTACGATAGGTGATATGGAAGGTTGAAACAGACCGGAATGCTGCCGCGGCTAGACAGAAGCACCTTCGTCTTATTTATTCCATTGGCATCCGCGCGATCTGCGCTCTCTTCGTTTCTTCCTCGCTATTCTAATGGTCGGGAGAGATTCTTGGAAAATGGCGACAGATAAATTGCAGCTTTCCAACTTTTTGTCGCGTTAAGGCAATTCTATTGTCAGATATTCTTCGTTTATTCCTAAGCAACTAATTTATTGGTATTTTTATCGTTGGATGGAATTGCGGGACTCGATGGCATTTCGAAAGCGGAGAATTGCTGTTATATGTCAGAAATAATTAATTATTGAAGCGAAATACGGTGACGTGCTCCGTAGAATAAATTTTCTATTCTATACCAGATTCCTATAATTTTATCCTCTTATGTAAGTACTCAAAACTAATACGGCTATCATCGATAGACGACGGAGAAAGAATTTCGTGGAAATCGACTATCGTCGATCAACGGCGACGTATTTATTATTATTATTGCATTTTTTACTCCGTCATTACTTTCCATTTAAAGGTAACCATTTATGAAAGTATACTCGTACTTAAGCAATTAAAATCTACAAGAACTTATTCAACACCTTGCATGATGATATTGCAACGATATCGTATGAAAAACACGGAATTCGGGTTCGTGTTAATTTCCCGAATAAAAATTCCAGGCGAACGGCACAAAAAAAAGGTTATCGACCCTGAACAGGCACCATCGTATGGTAGTTCGCCACTGATGGGCTGGCCACTTTTTACCCAGCTTCCGGCTCGGGAACCCTTCGCGTGGCACCGGAAGCGTTTAGGCCTCGTCACGCTTGTTTTAATTACGTGAGCAGGCCACGATGCCCCGGTCCTTCTCGTCCGTGATCACGTAACACACCCACGAACACACGTAGATCAACCACATCCTTGGCAGGAGCTTCGACACCTGGCATTCTCCAGAAGGGAATTAATTTTTCGGATTAGCTTATCGCCTGAAGCCGAGCTAGCTATTTCACCCGAGAACGGGGTTAAGACCGGCTAAGCAGCTTTGTCTTAATGAGGTTCCGGCCTGAAACATCGACGCTCGTTTCTTCTTCCTTCCTCGCGGCTGGTTATTACTTTCAACCCATCCGATAATATCAATTTGCTCCTCGATGAATATGCTTAACGAATATATTGTCTCTAAAGATCGTATCATAAAAATTCTGCCTTCTGTTCTACCAGCGAGCATCGTCACGCGATTAAATTTCTATAAACTTGTTCCCTTCTCGGAGCTTCACATGAAACGAAGATAATAACATTAAATTCTCAGTCGCGATGAACATGAAAGGAATACCGTAAAATAACGTCGTTTAACACTCGTCTCATTGATGTGTGTCCCATACGAGCAAAAATAATGATCCCTGCAGGTGAACTCAGAGTGCTTTGGGTGTTCAGGTGTCGGACGGAACACGTGAAACAGGTTAATCTCTGGATCAGGCGATCAAAGTTCCTATCGCCGTTTGTGGCCATCTCGCGAGATTTACTGGTAATGCTCGTCGTAACGTAGATTATACGTGGCCACGGTTTCCTCCAGTCGCCGCATAAACGACCGATTAATTCGAAAATAGTGTCCTGACCGTCGTTCTTCCCTTCCGCCATCGATTCAACGTCTCGTTTTGCCTTTTTCCCGTACGCTGTGTTCCTTTTCGCAAAGAAATCGTTTGAGCAATGCTGACTCTCATGGTGCACGCGCTCCTGTCGCGGTTAAACGCCGTTCCGAGAATAATGAAACGAAAGTTTACATCTCGTCCGACTGTTTATACGGTCGATAAACCAACCGCCGTGGCATCGACAAAAATAAACGTTAATTGTAATGTCCACGCTAAAGCGAGTTAAAGGCGAACTCGTACGATTGCACGCAATGGATGTTCCATCGGTGGATGGTGCGAGATGACGAAAACGAAGAGGCAAGCTACCCTGCGGAGGCGCTGGTCGTTCACACGAGCGGATTCGTGACTCCTTGAAGGTCCTAAACGCCTCGCGAGTAGAATAAATTGCAACCAATCGCATGCTGGGAGACCATGCCCCTTACGATATACGTGTAAGACACCGTTTACAAAGTATGAACTTTTGTCGGGAACGTGGCGAATGCGCCGCTTGATGGCTCGTGCGCGCAGGTAGATAATGTTACCGCGAGATTTCCATCCCGCGTTTGACGAGGGTGAACGTAATAAAACGTTGATATAGCCGAACGTTACAATTACGAAAGATTTTTTTACGCGATCACGTAATACGAGGTCGACGCTGGGAATAGTACCGTACGCTAACGGTAATTACGAGGCATTCTTTAGTATAGATCGCGAAGAACTTGTGTTCTGAGCGTTTATCGATGAAAACCGTATTGTTTCTTCAGACTAGAGTCCCTTCGATCTTTCTAAAATTAATCAATGGTGACGGATTAAAATTCTAATTGATATGAATTTCGGTTCTTATTATTCTATAAAATAACGTAGAATTCAAAATTCCTCGTTTAGAGTATCATAAAAAAAATCTTCCAACCAGTACACCGCTAGAATAGTCTTCCACAAACTCTTCCGCGTATGAGTGGAGGAAAGGGAAAAAGTCTATCTTTGGAATGACGATAATTCTTCGAGCTAAGCATAGGGGGATGCGGTCGGTTTTGTTGAAAAGCGGGTGAAAACAAGCGAAAAACCGAATCGTCGGATCATCTGGTCGAATGAAACGAACCGCGAGCCAGGAGAATCTCCCAAAGCTATCTATACACGGTTACCCCGGGTCCGTCTTTCTTCTATCAAGACGATCCAGGACGATCCTTTGCGGTACTATCCGTTTCAGTGTCCCATTGTCTTCCCGTGGCTCCTTGTCTATTTACACGTGGACCCTTTGAAGAAGCCGCTGCCAGTTTTTCGTTGCTACCGCTGTTAAACTAAGCGAAAGGCATTCTTAGAGAGCAGCAAGTAGGCTGGGTTCCCGTGGTAGGTACACGCTGGTACACTAGACACCACAACCGAGAGAGACCGAGGCCCTGTTTTAGGTCGGTATACGAGGTCAGCACGCGCTTTGTACTATGCGGGTTAAGTTACTCGAGCACCAAATCGAGCCTTTGTACCTTGTTAAGTTAAAACCTCGCTCTACTGCAGGGGATTGCTTGTCTTCCGAACATGGTGTTCGGGAGAACCGAGCGGACCGTTCTTATAGGAAATGCACGATACTGAAACACACCGGGACGTTGACTAATCTCCGTGTTTCCTTCTCTCCCGGTGTTTGGTACCATAGTTTTCGCGCCTAACCGTGGCGCACGAATCACCGATATCGATGAACTATTCGCTCGTAATTTGTAAACGGTTATCCCACGTCGTTCTTGGGAACCAACGAAATACAACTAGAACGCTATTTTCAATTCTGTGAATATCGATTGTGTTCGTGGCAGCTCTTGTTTCTTTGCTTTCTTTTGGTCATTCTTCCGAGTCTTTCTGAATTTTCTTTCCTCTTTGACACTGGAGAACACGAATTGAGAACACACTGAAATGATCCCACGGTCCTTTCAGATCGCAGCATCCTTTATTACGAGTCGTTTGATTCAGTATCACGCCTCGCTCGCGAGAGTCTTCACGGCCCCCTTTCACAGGGCACAAGACGCTTTAACATATGAAAAAGTCCGCCGAGGGGATGAAAGGAACGACGTCGCTTTTGTCGCATCTCTTCTTCTGCTTCTTCTTCGTCGTCTTCTCCTATGGACCATGTTTCCTTTCTGCATGCTGTGTCTACGATGCCTCCGACGACAGGTTCGCGCGCTATCATATGGGAAGGGTGGTGTCAATCCCGGATACACCTTTGCATACATAAATGTTTATTGGGCTTCTCTTTGTGTTCCGCTTTGTTCATTCAGAACCCCATGTTGCTCGTCACACGCTCTGGCAAGGTGGTACACTATGTTGAAAAACGATATTTCGTGGATTACGGTATTCCTTGATTTCAATGGTGGAAAAGCTTTTATAATAACTCTGAAATTAAGTAGAATAGACCATTATCAAGATAAAATGGAACGTCTTTTGTGGGAAAATTGTTATTTATTACTATAAAAAGAAATGGCGATATACTTAACTTCTGTTTCTTTTTATCACATGAATTTGTTTATTTATTATATTCTAATATGATATACACCGCAACTGATTTTACACTTTGCTGATTTACATTCTCATACGAACACTCAATAACCCCTGCATAACTTTAATCCTCATTATACCATCATTTCGCGTCCCACTAGACTCTGAACCAGAAAAGATCTCGTCTAGCGTTCGTCAACGAAGAATTCCTTGCCGGTTACCTCTTTTTCAAACTGCGCCACTTAACTCCTTGACTTACAATGCTCGACCACGAGGCCTCTGCATCTCCACCCCTCTTTCCCCCCCCAGCTCGATCTCCCCCTCTCGCCCAGATTTTATTCTTTTGTACTGCTATCCACGAGCTACGCAACCCTTAATGCGGGTTCATTATATTCTGGTTCCGGACGTGCGCGCAAAGATCGCGATCGGCTTGAGAACTTTAGGGTGGTCGTACGGGACGGTGTTTCTACGCCACATTACGCAGCAACATGCACCGCGGATCAAAGGGAGCTGAAGGAGCGGAAAGTACATTTGCCGGACAAGTGGCTCGCATCCCCCTGCTGCTTGCCACCCCACGGAAACCTCATAGTACGAGAAACGTCAACGGCCATCTAATTGCCACTCAACAACGCATCTTGATTCGGCTCCACCGCGGCTCCAGCCACCTGGCAAAATCCACGATAATGCGATTGAGGTCTACGGGATGGTAGAGTTGCCAATTCGTTACGAGAACGTAGATCAAACGCGTGGAATAAAGTTACTCCTCTTTTCGTATTCAATAAGTTTGAGAAAGGTTTTTAATTGGATGAAATACAGGGGACGAAGTTACATAATCGCCCATTATATATTTAGAAAATCCAATTTTTTTTTCAAATCCAATTTTCCTTTGAATGTCACAAGTTTGAGAAATTTAATTGTGCGAAGGAAATAGGATGAAGTTTAGATAGTCTCAATTTAAATTTCTTTTGCAATTCCATAGGTTTGAAGAAACTTTTAATTCCGCGGAGGAGATTGACAACTGGTAATTAAATATTTGGAGAAGCATGAATATGAATATTTCTGAGAACTGAGATTCGATAGCAATAGGATATTATTTAATAAAGAGCGCCCGCATCGGTAACTTATCCCTCGCCTGAGATTTATTACACCACCAACTGTAGGGACTCCCTGTGCAAATAGATGAAACTGTAATTTGTACATCGTCAATGAAGTAGTTTTCACAGACTGTATCCTAACCGAGATGGTGAAGGGCAAAGAGGGGAGGAGGAGCACATCGTTCGCGAGGCTGAATACCATGAAATATTCAAGGGGACGAGACTCTTTGTTCGAGCATGTTCCAATGCCGCGACAAAGACATCCGTTGAACGACAGAAACATACATTTCATGCAAGGACTCGTGCGACACGGGCTATTATATTGTCGGGCCGATTAAATCGTAGTCGAGATTCAAGCCAAGCAGTCAAGACGAACAAGCGTAATGAGTCTATTCCGAAGCACCCCTTTTTTTGATCGTTATTCCGTGAACCTACCCCTGGCGCGCATAATGTCGATGGAAATCGTACGAGACACGATAACATCTTAACGGTCACAGGCCTAGAAATGCTCGTGGAAGGCGCGCACAGACCCCGTAGGATGGTTTAAGGCGGGGGAAAAATAGCGGCGGTAGTAAAAAGGAGGGCCAACAATAGTCAAGTGTCGTGATTTGTGCTCGACCAGTGGGGTATACCTTCTATCCAGTCTTAATTAAGCCCCGTTTCCCACGTGACTTCTTACCCCCGTGCGTACGGGAATAGTTTTACAAGCTAACGTACTTTTTTTTCGCTCCGTTAAGCTTCGTCGTGGAACGAGATCGTCGAATCACTTGCTATCGCATCACCTGCATCTACTAGCTTTCGGATTTTACGGTTAGAAATCGTGGTACTTGATTTGGGAGAAAGAAAAGTAGAATCTCGGTGGCTCTCGATAGAATAATCATGTGATAAAGGATTTCGCTTATATTTGTTAATAAGTTACTAAAAGTAAAACTTCCGTGCAGTTGGCGCGGATCACAAGACACTCGCTTTAAGAAAGTATAATACTCTGACTTTTTTTTAAATAGAAAAACGGGAATTATCGCTAATGAAGATGAACTATAATAGCACCGCGATTCACGCATCGCAGCAGTAAACATTAATTCTTCCATAAATCGTTCCTCATTCGATCCACTTGATCCGACATGCTAATATCCTCCTGTCCTAATCACCGACACACATAACGCTGCAAAATGGTCTAAAAGCGTTGATCCGCGGGATACCTCGTCGAAGATTGTACCCGTTTGCCTGGTGATGCATTTACGATTGATTCGCCGCAGTTATTCAAACTTGATCATCATCCACCCCACCACGAAAATTCAATCTCTCGCGGTGCGGTACTTTGTAGCCCGTCATGAAGGCCGAATTCCGTTAACGGGCGCAAAACCCGGCAACCGCTTATTATCGATAATATGCAATACACACGCAACCTGGCCCCTAACCGCTCGGTATGTTGTCTATTCATTATCCCGACGGCATTCTAGCCGGCGCGTATGTGCGCTTAATGGCTCAATACTCCATCGCGAGGGGAGCCGCAGCCATAGATCACGGCTAACGTTGCACCAGAGAGACGCTGCATCTCGCCTCGCGCGTTCACGTACTACCAATATTGTTTCCACGAATGGTGAGAAATGCCCCGGTGGCTTTATAACGCCTCCTGCCCTCACGGGGTTAACCGTCCGTCCAGCAGGCGTCAGAATAATGGCGACTATTAGGTAAGTACCGTCTCTCTGCCTCGAGCACGAGCATCGTTCTTGAGCATCGTGCTTGCGTTGCAGGTATGGGATATTGAGACGTGGCGATGTGCGTGTTCAATTTTACGAGTTTCCGTGTTGTGCATAAATATTTAATAAGCCTGTGAGAATATTGTATAAGCAGAAACGCCACTAAGAATGAAACGAGCCAAACAGTCCGCTTTCAACTACGGATCGCTCACAATTTACTCGTAATCGAATTTGATAATTACGAGGTAAATCGCTTATGTAACTCGATTAAAATATTTTACTGATCTATGTAATCCTACTACTGCCACTTTCTAACTCTTCTAAGATCTTTCGTGTCTTTGAATATTATTATTTTATTTAAAGTTTGAAAAGTTGCGAGTAACAATCTGAATCATAGAAACAATAAGATTTTTTAATCCTTCCAATGCACCACATGAGTCTAAGTGAGATTCAACGAATCTGCTATACAGAGCGACACAGCTCGCAAGAGTTAATGAGTCCACGTATACCAGTCATTCAACGAACTTTCGTATTATCCCCCGTTGATTGTTGCTTCGTTTACCGTAACGGTACGCCAGTGATTACTACGTAGATTTGGTAGATGAGTGGCGCCAGCTCGGTAACTAGCTCGCGGAGCTAATATCGCGGCTAATGCGCAAACGATAGGCTGGCCTGTTCGTACAAACGCAAAAGGAGGAGTCAAGGGTCCGCGAACCACCATGGCCAGGAAAATGCGTTTCCGGCCAGGTACGGGACTTATGACCCTGGCCAGATGAGGTGCTGTCCCGGCCTGTAATCTCGTCTAACAGGGGCCACCGACAATTCTGACTTTGCTTTCGAGCAACCCTGTTACTTTAATCCGCGGAACCGGATAATGGAAACGCCGTGTTAGCACGTTGCCCGTTCGACTTCTGGTTGCGTGCCACTCCATGAGAACTAACCACTGAATCAATGAGATCGATGGTGGAACAGCGTGTCTTTAAATCCAACTCTGACTACTCCGCTGAAGCCTCGAATTTTTTCACGAGTTTACCTGTCGATCGATAAACAGGTTCGACGTTCTGCTCGAGTGCTGCATTGGTCTCGATTCTCATGGAAGAATCGGTAGATAACATCGAGAACGATATGTACCGTGTGAAGTATTACAAATTTCATAAGAATCACGGAAACGGATCGAGTCAGACGAAAGAAAATGAAGGCTAAGTTATTCCACAGTTTCCATTTATACCATAGGAGTATCCGTCGTGATTCTCGTTCGATCTCGACGAACAATTACAAGAGGCAGTAGTCGTTAGCCTATGCCCCCCGTTAGTATGCGCACCGTCACACCTGACTGGCCGCGCACACGCGCTCTACCTTCTTGCCAGCGATTCTAGAGAAATATCCTCGGTTATTCGTGCCGTTTCGTAACGTCTGTCCGGGTTAATGGGGAAGAAACGCAGCGAATTCCGACCTGATTACCCACTACTTGGCCATCTGGTTTCTTTCATCGTGACTTTCGATCGTTTCGATCGAACGTGCTTAGTCGATCCGCTTTCACTGCGAAACATTTTTTCGATGATTTTGCATTTCTAGTCTTAAGATTCGAGAGCTTTAAAGATATAACACGTTATTTATGAACGCGTACAATGGCGCTCACGTCTGGAACCAATTCGAAACCTAGGTCGTAATTGAAACAAAGAAATAAAAAGTAGATACAGAATCTGCATATACATTGGATAAGTTATTAAGAAATGATATATTTTTAATAATTACCATTTCATTTTAAATATGCCATTCACTGTTAATCCTCCTCCAAACTCCTTAGAACACGAGCAAATAGATTTCCATCGCTACTATTAGATTTCACATCAAGCAAATGTTTATTAAATCTGTATTTTACAGATAATTTCGCTTGTGAATGATATTACCCTTGTGTCCTTTGATAACACTAATATCGTGTAAGCGCACAAAATCAAGGGTTATCTTTTAATCTTCCAGAATCTGTCCGCTTCGCATGATACGCTGTACGTAGAAATCGGTAAGGGAGAAGATGATCATCCAGGAAAGTATGGACCGTTCAAAGGTCGACGGAGGGAGGCAGACGTAGCAGGGTCGATGTCGGAAGGCCCAGGGGCTCTACGGATTCCGATGCCTCTCGCGTAGGTAAACGAGAGAAGCGAGGAACGGATAAAATGCGAACTGTTGCCGCGTGCAGTTAGGTTCCCAGGCAATTCTATGAATACGAAATACGAGGTCAGCCGAACCGGTGCACCGTGCACTGCCCGTTTCGTTCAATCATCGTTGAATCTTAGACACGCCCGGCATGTTTGTTTTGCATAAGCTAGCCCGCGAGCCTTCTGTATCTCGCTCGCGACGACGACAACGACGACGATGCTTCGTGGGTGTCGCGTGTGAACGTGCATGGCGCCCTGCGCACGCAAAGGTCGGCTATCCCGAGGGAAAATCACGGGTTACGTCGCTACCGATGTTGATAATTATTTAACCGCTAAACGCCAGCAAACCCGCGATTACTGTCGTTCACGATCTCGAGGGCTGCGTGCCAGTAATTCTCCGTGTCTTACATTGCTCGGAAATGAAATAAACTTGATTAAACTGGGTGGCTAGATCGCACGAAACGGAAAGTTGCTACTCCTAATCTTTTAGAATGGCAAGGTTGAAAGAAATTTGTATATAGGCTTATGTCGACTTTCAAGGGGATATTACCAACGGTTCTTTCTTTTATTATTAGCCCCTACTTAAAAAGTCTCTCGAAAGCCTCTCCCCTCGAGCCCCATCGTGTCAATACTATTCTTCGCGAACCGGAAATTTGAAGAAAGGCGCTGGGTAAAAGACCGGACCGTCGAGATTGGCGCGAGTCGTAAGCGGAGCGGTCGCATTAATAATCGGAACAATATTATTAGTCAGCTCGGCGGGCCAACGATGCAGCCTGTATCGACGAGGCTGATATACGATCAAGTAGTCGCGCACCATCTGAACCAGCCACGGTGTAATGTTCCAACGCGAAAATTTTTTCCTCTGCAAAAGGCTCGTCGCGGACTTTTTGCCGACAGGCCGTGCGCGCCGGGACCGATTGTTTAAGAACGTTCGATCCCCGATACCGACGCAGGGGCTGGTTATTGATGAGCCGGCGGTCTTTCGCGCGCGCACAGCCAAGCTGCTTTTGGCTTAGGTTACCTGCGATTTGTATGACATTCGATCCCTCGCCCACGCGAGTATCAGAGACCTCTCCGCTGCTCTCTGTGCGCTCTCCACGCACTCTCTTCTCCACCTCTAGCCTCCTTGTCCAGCTCTCCTGACCATCCCTCTTCTCCGTGTGTTTCGTTCCCGCCACCGTTTCTTCTTGCCTCGAGTCGCCCGTCGAACCCGCCCGTTCGACGGCTCTATTTATTTCTGTAATTCGCGTTATTTATCCAACGCTACCCAACGATGAACCGTTCTATCCCGTGTTCCTCGCCTTGTAGCCCTGTCACCGTTCATAATTCGCATTAAGTCTCCATCGATGACTCGTGGACGCCCTCGAGCTGCCCTACGAGACTGGATCGGACTAGATCAACGGGAGAAAAAACGAGAGCACGCGAGAATGTCCTCCGGTTGCAGCTACATCAGCCAGTCGACTTCTCGCAGCTGCGTTTGCCTCGATATCGCCGATGTGACCAATCACGCGCCTTGCTGCGTGGGTCTTCCGCAACCGACCAACTGCATCGCTCTTGCAGTTTAGCGAAAATTACTCTTCGCGTGTACGCGCGACGTGAATCTACTAATCTAGTAGCTGATCGCGGCGATACGTCACCGCCGTGCCGACGATTTATGCTTCCCATTATTTTCCCGCGTTTTCGTCTCTTTTGCGGCTCCGTTCCTTGGTCCAATTTCACGGTTCGATGTCGTGATGGAAGGTGCCTTCGACCCGGGGAATCCAAGTAATATTAGAGAGACGTTTATGGGCTAAAGCACGTCAAGCATTTTTTAAGAGAGTCGAAAGGTTCTTCGTCTTTACAAATTTTTCTACAAGAATTTCTTGAATTCGCCACAGGTCTTCCAAATTTCTTTGTCCCTAAAGTTTGAATTTTTTAGAGATATTCATATTTTCCATTAATATTCATTCGTTCTCGGACAAGTACAAATTAGAGACGATGTAAGTAATTAATAGAACCTAATTTTGTACGCGTTTATTTTTCACGCGTAAGAGATTTCCACTTCTCGGCCCGATATCTAATCAATTATTCGATGCAGAAGAAACTCTGGTTTCACGTCGTTCCACGACACGACCTCTCAATTTACGGGACTCGAACAACAACGCGTGGGCATCCGGATCCAATGACGACATCAAAGCGAACGAGAGACGTTCTTAACGTTCGATAAAAATCGCTCTCGGATCTAGCACGCGCCGTTAACCGACGATACATCTTTTTCGAGTCGCGACCACGAGTCTCCGCCAGGTCTCTACCGGTCGTTTATGGTCCAAGTGGAAGCCTTTCACAGTTTGTAATGTCTACATCGGGCTGGTCCTAAATTACGTTGATCACCGGCGGTCTCTTAACGATCGTTGCGCCAGCGGTGTCATTCCGCATTGTTCGACGTCTAACAAACACGTCGTGTGCCGCCAAGCAGCCGTGCAGGAAATTCGATATTTCCTGCATCGTGTTGTGTGTGCCTCTCTCTGTGCCAGGGTATACGCCCGACTTTCCTCTTCCCCTTTTCGCCTTCGTCGAGTTCCACCCGGTTTCTAGTTCCTACAAGAGTCACGAGCCTTCACGGAAAATCGTGAACCCTCTTCTTTTGGATCTTCCGGACGAAAGAAGTTCTCCGTTGCTGGAGGGAGTCAAGCGAAGCCCAAGCGGAAGACACACAGGGTAAAGAAAGACACACACTGGAGGTGGACGAACAGAACGAGTCCTCTTTTGCCACGTAACGAAGCCAGTTGTAAATAACGCGGACGGACAATGTTGTGAGTTATGGTGGTACCAATCCCATAAATGGCGTGGTTTTATGTTGGCAGCGAGGAGAGACGCGGCCAGCCACACAGGACGATCATTCGCTTCTTCGCTGGTTCGTGTAATGTCGGTTCAGCAACGGCCACGTTGTCACGCAACAGACGTGCCTCGCTTATTGTCGGATCGTTACTTTCTCCTCTCTGTGCTCGGTTTTCAGTTTTCGAGTGAAGTCGACTCCGGTTCCCCGTAATATTCGTCCAAGATTTATCGCCGGCTCTAACTCGCTAACCCTGGGTAAAACAATCACCCGAGCTAATGGAATTAGACGATTGACTCTTGCAAATTCGACGCCACGATGTTTCTATAATACGCTTTTGTACGAAAGCACGAAAGAACGGTACACGGAATGGGAATAGGCAAAAATTAAAGGTGGAACCTTCAATCTACGAGCGATAGCATGATCCAGGTACCTTTATTGCCCGGCGGGAGTTACGTATCAAGCTCAGGCCGCGTGTCGGCTCTGAAACGGATAAGTCCACGGACTGGAGAGAATAATGGAAGGACTTTCTACTATCAAATAGATTTATGGATATCCAGCCGCGTACCTACTACCGAGGTTTATACGGCCGCGAGTCCGACGTCGTGCTTTATCCGCTGTTAACCGTACACGTCTCACCGATATACGCGAGAAGCGAATATGTTTATCCCCCAGAGTGTGAACCCTCTCGAGGAACACGCGGGGGAGAAGGAGAATATTGGACGCGCGAGAAAGCGGAATTTCGTATTGTTTGGGGATACTATTTCATGGAAGTTAGCGTTCTATGGCCAGATCCACGACGATACGCTGGCTGGATTTTGAATTATGTACACCGTGGATAGAAGTTGCTTGCCTATCCGCGAGACAGATTACTCGAATGGAACAATGGCCCCGGTAATATTGGAGTTTCCCGGTAGGGTCATCGAGATATCGTACCGTCACTTTAGCCTTGAACCGACGATGATCGATACTTTTCTGGCGGACTGTCGCATCTTCCAGCCCGTTTCGAAGCTACGATTCGTGGTCAATTATTCACTCGGATGACTCGACGGAATCGGTGGTCCGCCTTTGAACAAGATTGGAGAACAACGATACCTATCGTCTACTTCTAATCCACGATTCACGGTGGAATGACTTTAGTCTCGATCATTGTTAGCCCTGTTTCATTCTCTACCGAAGTATTTCGATACTTGTAACTGGGTTGCGATTTAAATGTCCACTGTGCGCGATATGAATCTGATTCGACGTATAGTTAAAAAAAAAAAAAAAGAAAATATATATACATGGTATCCGTAAAAAATATAAAGATGACAGGATGCTCATAATATATAAAGATATACAAAATATCTAAAAAAAAAAAACTTTTAATAATATTCAATAGGAGAAGAAAATTGTTCGGTTCTGTTCGTACAAAATTTGGATTTGCGTAAATATCCCTAAGAATACGATTCTCGTGGAGCTTAGAGAAAAGCATACACTTTGACGATATTAGAATTGCATTGGAATATTTCCTTGCTACTTGTGTAAAACACGCAATGGTATAACTTACTCGAGTAGAACAATGGCTGCTTTATTTTTGCCAATTATCGCATATCGACAGACCACGTGACATGAAACGCGTGAAAGTTGGCGAATCGTTTAGATAAATCAAATTCCCTCTATAGCTTCACAATATTAAACCGCATCCTAAACGTTCCGGCAACTGGTATCGTTATCGCGTTCGATGCGGCGACTTTTCACCGGGATTGAAATCGGCATTGGTCGAAGAAAAAGAAGAAGAAAAATATGAAAGCTCGTTACTTCTTTAGAAAGCAGATATCGCGTTACCGTGCACAACGCGAAACGCACTTAATGCCACAATTCATCAATCGCACACAGAGGCTAGGGAGCCAGGGCCGAGGCATATTTCGAATACGAAAGATAAGTCACCTGTCCAATGGGGCCGGCGTATCGGTCGATTATCTGCGATCCGGATAAACCGGCCACAGCTTGGAACCGCTATCGAGGACCGATATAGAGCGTCGTGCGTTATCGGGCTCGATCTTGATACTTCCGTTTGCTCGAGGGCGTAATCCCGCCCTCGATCACGCCGAGATTCGCTCGTCTACGATTACACGATAAAAGTGTGTAAACCTGTTCGTGAATTACTATAAAGTGGTCTCTCTTCCACTTTTCTCTCTTCCCTCGACTCGTTCTCTAAAGGATCTTCTTCGAAAAGGAAAAACGCCGCTTTGCTCTCGCTTCCACTTATAATTATTTTATCTTTTAATGGCGAGCGTGTTTCGATGCGATTTTACAGCGCGGAAAACGCGATTGTCTCATAATCGTAGGGTTAGAATTTTACGATACTGGCTGGTCGATAATAATCCAACGAGCTCTCGCTGTGAAAAGACGCGGTATAAATAGTCATTGGCATCCAGTGCGCAATTTATTCTCCAATGAACGTTTCCTTTCACGTGGCGCTGTAAATAAGAAAATTCAGATCGTAAGTTCGAAAGGGAAATCGTTGATAGACGTAATTGACAGGAGCAGGAAAAAGTGTCAAAGTATAAGTGGCTCGCCAATGTTTGTCCATTTTTCCACAACTGCTCGTAGACACACGTTGGCGTGGCGTAACGTGCGCGCGTGGCAGTCGCGTGTCACCTGTCCGCTACGGTTTCGTGAGTGCACGCTACTTTCCCTGGACACCCTCCACGAGGAGGAGACATGGCCGACTGATCGCCAAGACCTGCTGCTGGAGACCGAAACTATTCGCTCCCCTCCGGGGCAATATTAATTCGAAGTGTTTCGCGGAGAATTTATTCGTCGTTGGAGAGCGTAACGTTTGGTTCCAGTAATTAAGTCGAATTTGTTTCGAGATATTATGTAATTAAGAAGGCGGTATTATTTAATAGTTGTAACATTTGGTGAACGAATGGTAACGATGTTTAGCTAATGTAGGTTATATATAAAAATAAAAACACTGCCATAAATTAAATTTATGGGGCACTTGGTACTTGGAAAGTAACAGTAAAATTTTGTAGAATAATTAGAAAGTAAGAATAAAGTTAGAGATAAGAATAACGAAACTAATAAAATATAGAATACAAAATAACTATAATGGGAAAATAAAATTTCATGGCAGGATATAATAGACTTAGCGATTTAACATTTGCCTAAATTTTCGTTTCGTGATGCCCCCAAGCGTGTATTAAAAATTTAGGTGGCTGCTTAGAGTGGCGGAATGCAAGGCGTCATGTGCCAAGGAATCACGCACGACTGCTCCTTGGGTAGAAGCACCCTGTCTTGGGGGTTGCAGGTGCAGCAATACCTCCTTTGGCGGATTCATGGTTGCGTGATTCCAAGTTCTGGCAGGTCCTCCACGAAGAACCCGACTCAATGGGTTCTCCTGGCACGCGCTTTTCGTACGCTGGTGTTGCAACAACGAAGGTGGAACATATGTGAAGGAATCATGCTCGAATGGGTTGGCTCGCCACCCCGCAGGTACCACGAAGACATTCGGCCGCAGGTGGTGGTGCACCTTAAACCGCCACCTTGTTCGCAGCAGGTTTCCAGAAACCGTTTCCTTGCCACCATAGTGAACATGAAATATGTCGATTTATAAAAGGCTTGTGTCTAGCTAGATGAAAAATGACCCTCTCATTTTACTGCTCCGTACAATACTCTCGAACTAAATTCTGAATT
The DNA here is from genome assembly GCF_024542735.1 of Bombus huntii. Lineage (NCBI taxonomy): Eukaryota > Metazoa > Arthropoda > Insecta > Hymenoptera > Apidae > Bombus > Bombus huntii. Next base: position 7,694,798 of record NC_066250.1, on the reverse strand, counting down.
TTTTTAACGCGTTTACTTTGTCGCTAAATACAAATATATGCGCCATATCGCTGTTATTATATCGTTGTTATTTGAAGCTGGTTTATAAGCGAATATGATTATGATTACTTTTTATTGTGTTTCGTCTTACAAGGATCTAGATAAATATAACTATAGTGCAGTATAACTCTGCAGTTTGAAATCGAAATAAATACAAAAAACATGATAGATCATAGATAATATATTTTATGGCTGGCATTCAATGAACGGTTTGACTTAATAGACTGTTTAATGGAAATCGATGTGGATTTTTATGGATAAAGCCACGTTTCTTTGACCCCAGGCGGAAGTGTTCTATAACGTATTCAAGAAGGAACGATAATGGGTACCCGTATCGGCAGGAAGTTAAAAAAGGAAGAATGGAAAAAACGCGGGGAAAGAAACGAAAACGTAACGCGACACGTCGATGCACCGGTAGGTAACAGGAAGAAGCTTAAACAGACAAAACCCGTGGGATAGGCACACAGAAGTTAACGGGGTCGGCTCGGGTCAAACAGTAAAATTAATTCTTGCCGTGTGCATCCGCTCGTTTAGATCGAAGGGGACGTGATCGAGACCCACAGGTACGGATACTAATTTCATGAAGTAACTTATGTGACATAATACGTTTAATTACGCTTGGCCCTCTCCGCGAGAACTACGTTTTTTTCCTGTACTTATGACTCAAGTAATTTGGAAATTAATAGGATAGACTCTACAGACTTTAATAAATTGCAGAGAATTCGTGAGATATATAAATAACTTTTGGTTCAAATATAGATCGTAGTTGGTATTTGCTAAAAAAAACCATCAATTTCAGCCGAATTATTTTCTACTTTTAACTTCATATAGAAAACTTGGAAAAGTTTACTCTCACAAAGAATAGGGAAATTATATTTCCAAATATTCTGAATAAAAATCGCCACGAAAGCACAACGCTCTTTCTAAATGCTCCAGATACAGAAATTTCTCGAGCTCAGATTTCCCAGCTTTTACAAAAATTTCGAATTCTATCTTCTAAGTTCGGTTTCTCCGAGTGTCACAAGATCCTCAAGCTGTCACAGGCTTCTTGGAAGAAACCATAGGAAGGCGATTGAAATCAGATGTCGCGATAATGAAACGCACCCTTTCGGTTTGTTCGCCATGGCAACTGTCGTTTAAAACAACGAAACAGACACGCTGAGACGACGTTACATTCGCTCGCGTGCAACGCGTTGTCACGGCAATCGGCTTGTGCTGGACGCGTGCATGCGTCGGCACGCGCGGCCTGCAGGTGCCTTCTAGCTGCATCGTTGCACCGCAACCCACTACCCGCACGATTTCTAAGATAACGGGTGACTCTCGTAATTATCCTGCCCTAAGCAGATACGCATTTTTATGTGCGGTCTGCAGCGCGATATACAAACGGGGTTACGCCCACCAGTTTTCGGTTATTTTTAGCCCCAGTGGCTGCAGAACGTTATAAATCATCGGCTGCTGCGCGTTGCTCTCAGATCTACTATCTAACGTGTTACCGAGAACTTGTTATTTACACCTTGCTCAGGAGCGTTCGTCTCTTAGTATTATCAAAGGGTGGAATTCGAGATCGAAGATCGAGTCTTTTGCGACGAGTAATAAGCAGTTCGGATTAGAAATTCAGATATCTGATGTAATATCTCTTCAAAGCGATCAGCTTACAAGTTGTTCTACTTTGAAATTTTCTCATTTGGAGGATTTGCATAAATACATAAGTGATTCTTGGGATATTTTGTACAAGTATTTCTGATTAGTTTGTTACATGTTCATTAGTTATAACGAAAGGCAAACAAGTTTATTAGAACCAGAAAGATAATTTTATCCATGACTAGTCAGGCAATTTTATTCGTCATCGACCTAGTTAAGCGACGACCGTTGTCATCTAAAGGCGTTGGCATTGATCGTGCAATTACACGGTGTGACTCGATCGTTTCATTAACGTCAATTGTCACAGGTAACGAGTATTCTTTGCGACGCAGCTACAAAACTGGTCGCGTGGCTGGCACGCGTCGGGCAATGACAATTTCCGCCCCTCGTACCGGAAGTCGGACTGTGCCCGGAACGAGCAACTGCAACCTGCATTCTAGATGCACCCGCCTTTACACGAGTACGTTAAGTGCGAGGTAAATATCGACTTTATATGATGTATGCGTATAAATGATAGACTACTATCATTTATATGCTCGTACATTACTTTTTGCGCGTAACCGCCAGCCTATAATTTTCTAACTATTCAACATTATAAAATCGTTTCTGCAAATAAGCAACAAATTTTAACGTTGAAACGTGAGATACATTTAATGATAACGTAGATGGATCGATAGTTTCTATTAAAATTCGAATCTTTAATTAATTAATTTTGTAAAAAAGTAATTGTTTTTTGGTAATAAAAATTTGGATTAAAAAAACATATGTGTTTCTCTTCTTTTCCCCAAAAAAATTTCATTATATAATTCTTGATGGTATTCGATCTTGAATTCCATTTCATTTCGCGTATAAAAGATTTCTGTGACGTCTTCGTATCGATACTGATCACGTCCAATCAATTTAACAAAAGCACACATTAAAAAAACATACGAGTCCGCACATTTTACATAATTCCACGACTTTTCAGTTTCTTTCGCCAGCTTCCCGTGTTTCACCTCAAAGGCCCTAGGAAATCACACGTTTCAGTGAATCATATTTCATAACACGAGATTTACAGCGTCACCAATGATATCCATCTGCGAATAAGCATCTCTCTTGCTTTTGACACGATAATAGTAACAATCGTTCGGCGTGCCTTCGCCAGGCCCAGCGCACTCGTACGCGGATCCATGAAGATCAAGATAGCGTTTATTTACGTATTCCAAGATGGCAGGTGGGTCGACGTAAAAGTTAACTCGTTACATGATATAGTGCTGTATCGATGCTCCAGCAATGTGGGAGCAGTTCCATAATGATCGTCGTTTTATCGCCGCGACCACCGATCGGTTAACTCTTTCTTGTTTACCCGAGAAATTAACGGGAAATCGGACGACTTCGGTCGTTACCTATCCCACATAATGTGCTACGGATTTACGAGATCGGTTTAAAACTACTACACGTGGTCTACAATGAAGTAGAAACGGTAATAGAATTCTAAATCGCAGGCAAACGCTTGCTATTCTCCTTTGTAACTGTGATCGAGATTACTATCTGATCACGCTTAATTAAAAAAAAAGAAAATATCCAATAAAAATAACCAGAAACCTTTTGGTATTTTGAAATATACAAAAATCGTAAAGATCATCGTCAATTATTTTAAAAGCCAGGCGAAAGCTTAACGAAGAGGAAGAAGTCGCGCGTAAAGATACAGCGGAATACTCGCAGCAAGCCAATACAATATTGCCCCTCTCGGCAGCGGTCCGGACGTATTTACGACGGAAGATTCGTCCTCGATCAGCGCGGCGTAAAACGCTCGCAAGCGGTAAAAGGTATATATCGTGGCGCGACTATATTACGAAAAAGGTTCGATGACCTAAGACGCAGCCACCCCGTACATAAGTACGTACGTTTGGTCGTACGTTTCAAGGACAAAAGTCGACCTCCTTCGGGGTCTTTTCCTGGTTCCTGATGCTGGTGGGCCATCTCTCCCATGCGCCAGCTTAATTTAAAGCCACTCGAAAACCACGGTACGACAGCCACGACCTTCTTTTCTTTCACAGAAAACCCAGCCACCTCCTCCAAGCTCGTTCGCTTTTTGCTTCGTCCAGCTTCTCACCTACCTCCTCGGGACCCCATCCTCCTCGGGGATCGTTGGCCACCTTGAAAAAGTACCCGACGCGGAGCTGTATATCGCGGCTGGCTAATCTAAAAATACTAAAGTCGACCTTTCCCGCGGCAAGAGTGATGGCCCCGGACGACTGCTAAATCAACGGCGAGATTGAGATGCAAATGCAACGTCCCTCTCTTTCTCGCAGCTTTCTTCGTTCAGCACCGGTGATCGAGCAAAAGAGCTACGGAGGAGGGAGAAAGTTTACGAGAGAAAGAGAACAGCCAGCCGCTCGACCGAAGTTACGCCGTTGGAAGCTCCGCCGCGAACGAAACGACGAGGAATGCTCAGGGAGGCGGGTGAAAAAACCTGAGGAACCTAACAGCCGAGGGTGGAAGAGAAACGAGACGCGCGATAACTGTGCAATTCGTGCAATTAACATTTATAATGTCTCCATTGGGCGTCGTTGACAAGGCTGGCCAGTCGCGCGCGTAAAACGCGAAGTTTAACGCCGATAATTCAATCCTACCGCGATTGTGCGCCGCCCCCGACTTCTCTTCCTCTCTTTCCCTTTCTTTCTCTATTTTCGTAGGCTGGTGAGTACACGATGGAAGAAATAACTTTATTGAATTTCGCGCGGTTCGCCGATATCGCAATAATTCATGCGCGACGCGCTGGTGGAGAGTCGCGAGCGAGCGCGCGCCCGCTCAAACCCGCCTCGTATCGCGGCACACGATCTGCCTTGGGTGAACCACGGCGAAGTGTGCCGCAGCGTGGTGCTCTCTTACACACAAACGCGCGCGCCTACTTCGACTCCCTCCGCGGAAATAAGTATAAATCATGCGACTGCGTTCGCGTCGGTGTCGTCGGCGTCATGGCCCCTTCCTTGCCGCTCGTCGCGACGCGTCCTTAGCCTTTTACGCTTGTCTCCTTCTGCTTCGAGTCTACACAGATCGCAGACGTTATGAGAGAAACGAGAGGCTTTTGGAAAAGCAGCAATTTCGTGCGTAACGCGTGGTGGCTATATATTTGAAAAATTTGAAGAAATTGATTTTGTATTGTAGGAAGAAACAAGTTGGAACGCGATATGCAATTCGTATGTTCCTCAAGGATCACAATGAACGTTGTATATTCGAATAATGAGAAAGATATTCAGGATTACATGGAGAGATTTTGATAACAGCTCTATATGTTTCTTTGTAATATTTGTAACGATGTTACACGAGGGAACGGTTGGAAGTCGCACGAAAGAAACGATATTTTGTAGCACGTACTCGAAGGGAAAATTTATTCAGGACTTAACTCTCGTCGACTGGCTTACGAATTCGGTGACAGGTAACGCATTCATGTCCCTTTCTTCCACCGGCAACCACTTCCAGTCCATTTCCGCGGTCGACTGAATTGAAAGAATCGTAAATTTCATCAACGTTGACAAGCGTTGCTACGTTATTCAACTAAACTAACGGTTTCGAATACGCTTCCGTTCTTGTCCATCTTGCAAATCTCGTACTTAAAAAGTATAGTGTGCGGCCTTTCGCCAATATAAAACGTTCTTTCGCGGTAATTTCTCCTCAAGCGAATGGCGGACTCGTTGGTAACGAGCACTCCGGTAATCAGACCGAACCAATCCGCCGTTGCGAGGTCTGAAATATAGAAACGTGCATCTAAATGCAACTAAATCCCTTTTCACCGTGTTAGCGACGCTCGTGATCGTATACCGCCATTATCTATAATTTCGTTAGTTCGGAGAAAGTTCGATCCGAGTTTATCTTATTCTTACGAGGATACTGTTATCCATACCTTCGTGAGTCGACCGATCTATGGTCATCTCCCCCTCGATCAACAAGTCCGGTGCTTTGTCCAAGAAATAGCAGTCGATAGCTTTGAAATCCATTTTGTGTTTACCATGGTACAGGTTTACCTTAGATAATCGTAACACAACGTATAGTATCTAGCAATTTGTTCTCTTTCGAAGAGAATGAGGTTCAATTACTCGAAAATCTCTGTTATCGTCGGTAGTCTTAATTACTGGAAGATTCTTATCCAACCATTTAGGGTTACTTTTCTCGTGTACAAGAAAATCGCGAATAGGACCAAGCACTTTCAACTGCGGGGCGGCACAGAAGCATTGCACCTATAACGTATTATGAAATCATTAAACGAATTCGTCTTGATCGATCACGCGTTTTTTCGTCAGATTTACGTTAGAAGATTCTTGCACGAAGATATGGCCAATCTGATAGGCTTTCGTATCGAGGAAGTAGGGAATGGCCACGTATCCTGATCCAGCGATGTGCTCGACAACGAAAGGTCTCAGTACGTACCAACTCTTCACTATACACATGTCTTTCGAAACGTGTACTCTGTAATTTTTCTTCAATGTAATCAACCCCGCATCTCTCGACATTTTGAGGCCTGTGTGTGAAAATCGTGCCGTCAGATTACCAAGTATCTTCTTCCAACTATTTATCCGGAATATCATTTTATTACAACGATACTTTTATTTCATTTCAATCACGCGTAATCGTTCGATTTCCCACAGTATTCTCTATCGAAACTTTTAATAAAATGCATCCAAGTATCGCGCGACATTTTTACCTCGGTCGCTGTAGGTTAGGTTCTAAAATATCGAATCGAAACGCTCCTCCGATCGAAAGTTGCCCAAGAATTCGACTGCGCCACGAATGGTTCCTAAATCGAATTAAGCGATATTGGGGGAAGCGATCGATCACTCGACTTGTCCTTTTGGTCGGCGCAAGTACATCGGCCCGGCCATTTGTAATCATTAGCACCATGGTGCCGTTGGCACAAGTATCTTATTATGTCATTTCATTTCGTCCGTTTGCTTTCTGTCTACCCACGTTTCTCCATCTCCTTCTTTCTTCTCTCCAGGACTTGGTCGCGGTGTGTAGGCACACGTATATTTGCTATTGTCGATGATGAACCTAAGCGCAAAGAAGCGTTCAAAGATCGTAGCCAAGGGTGGTATCAACCTGACCTGCGCGAGAATCCTATCATGCGAACAAAGCATTTTCACCTACGTTTAATTAACCTCTTCCCTCTAAGCTACCTGCAAGGAACGTTCATTGACGATATAACTAACTTATACTTTTTACTTTATGATATTCCTCGATATTTGACTCAATTTTTAAGTATTTGTATCTCGTCAAATGTCTTCTTTTCTTCGAATGTTTTATTTGTAAAAAGCATACACAAATTATACTGAACACTAAAACACCAAGCAATTAAAATGTATTTTTAAAATGTATATTTTGATATTTATCGAAGAAGAAAAACAGATTAAAAGATAATAAATATGATTAAATGAATATTCCAAAAAGCTTGAAATATAAAAAAATAGAAGGGGACTGGATAAATATTCCCTAATTAAAGTAAAGAGAAATGGAACCTTAATAATCGCTAATAGAGGATTTCAAGCACAGATAATATTTTATCTAAGCTCACTTAAATCGCAATTTCTCATTTTCTCCTAATTCTAAGGATAGAACATCGGTGATAAATATCCTGACACGCTTCTAGTTTCGCGCAGCGTGCTAAATGGAGCGGCGATTAACCCAGTTTAACGCAATTGCTTTCAGAAATCACGACCGGCACTGTAATTATCGTGTTCGTGGATAAACACACGAAAACACCGATCATCTTGTAATATCGCGGCCGAGTTAGCGGTAATTCCGAGGATGCTGCAACCACACGGCTCGCGTGTTAGAAGCACAGCTCGCACGGTAGTAAAGTAGCTTACAGTATAGTAACTACAGAGAGATATTTAATTCCCGGAATGCGATAAACCCGCTAATATGTGGATCCACGGGCCACGGGCCACGGGCGCGAGTATGAAATTAGTATCGCGACCCCCCTCAGATTTCTCTAATTTACGTGCTCCATATAGCTAGCCATGGTGTAATTAAAAGAATCGCGGCCACAACGACTAGAAGTTACATTTTCCCACGAATTTCACGCGATCTTCCTATTTACAGGGATTAGAAGATTGTTAATGCACGCTGCTTGGAATCTAACTACTGGCAGTGGCGATTTAATATTAAAACGCATTAAAGGATGTTAGTATCGTAAGTTTACTCCAATTGAAGACTACAAAGGAAGAATGTATTCATATAAGTCACATTTTTCATTCATTACGGAGAAACTGTTTTAAAATTCAATATGATTTGAATTAATCGCGCGTCCTTTTGTTCGATTTTAGAGTCAAACATGAACTTTTCCATCCTCTTCCGAGTTTCGAAAGTAATAATCCCAAAATATTATTTGTCTTGGCGATTATATCTTCAGCTAGCATAAAATATCAACTTATTTTTGGATCTAACAGGCTATTTTCATATTAAAGTATTAGCCGTTAGTTATCAAGTTACATTAAAATCCAAAAATCAATGAAAACGTACTGTGTAATATAGAAATATTTAGGAAGAGTTTGCTTGATAAATTTTCATTGTAAAATGTTATACACTCTGAGAATTTAATTACGATTAGATAATCTTTGAATCTACCTATTCCAAATTTTATAAACGTAGCATCTAAATGTGTAACACGATCAGTTCCACAATTTTATTTCCACTTCCCTTTAATCACCCAAGTAGACAAAAGTGCGGTTTAACGCGAAGGCGGGACGTAGTAGCACCGATAAGATGTGTGCAGGGTTCCCGGACGAGCCTTAAATTTCCAAACTAACAAATTGAAACGAGCTTGGTCCGCATCGTGATATTGCTTATGGTACAAATTTAATAAGACGCCCGCTGAGACTCCCAGTTACCATGTTAATATCATCCACGTTCAAACGTAGAGTCCAGCTCTTCCACCTGACTCGACCGGACTCTGGTACGCGCGGAGAAAAAGAGACTTGAGAAGGCTGGAAAAAGGCGGCCAGGTAAGCGTGAAGAAAATGAAAAAAGCGAGAAGGAAGAAAACGAACAAGCTAAGAAACCCCGGCAAAGATGACGAGGAGGATGACCACGGTGAACGAGAGAGTTCCTGAAGAGAGAGACTCGTAACCCGTAATGTTATGGCACTGCCCACCGCGAGGGGGGTGCTTTAAAGGGCCCTCGTGGCGGGGTCTTTAGTGCCAAATTGGTTATGCGGACGCTTTACGACACGGTTCGCCGATATTAGCCGAATGAATTACATAAATTATCCTTAGCGTTACGACGACGACGACTGTGACGAAAAAATCGCCGGGAAGGAGAGACACGCCTGGCGAAGGGTGGCGGACTGTGATTTTTATGCTCCTTGTTGGACCTTTAAGCCCCATGGAACGTCGAAAAAATTCATGCAAAGATAATTTATCTCGCCATCAAATTAGAGAATAAGTATCCACAGCTGATCTACCCAAGTCGAATTGTATTACATACAATTAAAGTTTAACAAAGCTTTAAATAAAATTGAATAATCTCAGCGACGTTAATGGAGAAAAAAGGCGGAATCGAAAAATATTCTCTGGATTTCTCCAAACCGAAGCTGTTGACGATTGGACGAGATGCGAGGAGGCCACAGGTTTCGCGAACGAGAGGAAGACAGTGTCTACGCGTCGCATGAGGTCCGATCTCATCCCCGTCGTTTTATCATCCCGCAGAGTCTTGCGGGGTACCTACCGCATGGCTCTGCTCGTCTCGTCTCGTCTCGTCTCGACAGGCGCGTCTCAACGGGCAGCGCTGCGGTAATCTCGCATGTCCCTCGTGCTTCGTTCATTCCAAATAAGACGAGGATAAAGACGCACAGGGAAACGGGAGGACGGAGAAACGGAGAAAGAGTTAGAGTAAGAACATTTTTATCAGTTGTCGCTCGAGTCCTCCGCGGGAGGTCCTATGTGTGCGTGTGGTGCACGTATACCTAGTCACCACGCGAACCCACTACCAGGTGGATTTCGATGGCTGATAGATGCGCTGGAAAATCCATGAAAATTCTACGTGGCTTCCTTTTAAAGAAATCTTCAGGATCCTCGTTGAATACGTTTGGATACCGAAACATAGAAAGGCCATCGATAGTCGCTTTTACCAGTCAATCTACAGAATCATACAATTCTTTGTTGCGAAAATAAAATTTCATTGTATTTATAAAGTAACTGCTATCTAGTAATTCCTCCTCTGCACCGCAGAATACAAGATAGGTAACTGTTTCGTTTCTAAGTAGACAACGAGTCTAAGATGCGGGCTTCCGAAGACGCAGGTGACAAGCTTCGGAGTTCGTCAGCCTCAAAAGATGTGCGAACGTAATGCGAGTAATTGGAATGCAGCTTAAAGAACTTGGATAGATATCTGGTCGCAGTTCGTCCCGCTTGAAAACGGAACAGCGATTTGAATCGCGAAAACGGAATGGCGCAAGATTTAACGTGGCGGTGCTCGAGGACGTGTCCTCGAAGATCTCCTCCTATTTCCGTTCGGGCCGCCGCGATACAAGACGCGGCGAACGCGCCGGTTCAGAAGAGAATTAGCATATGGTTGGAATCGAACGTGGTACCCCCGATGTCTCCATCGCTCGTGAAATGGATATCCCATTGCATCGCGTTCTGTTTTCAGGATTGGTTTATGCTCGTGCAAGACATACAACCGGGCCGTGGCTCAATCGCTGTGAAGAGGAGCCCATACGGGCTGCCGCGCGTGTGGGTGTTTACGCGGATGTTATTGACTCCGTCTTGCTTTTTGTCGTCCGCCTCGTTTCCTTGAAACGTTCGGAAAAGTTGTTCCACCGCCTCGTCCTCGATTCCGACCAATTGAAGATTGTAAAGTTTAATTCGTTTGAGAAAGAAAGCTTTATGAACAACATAAAGGAAATATAAGACAAGTTATGTTTTTTATCCGTTACAAGAAAGCAATTTTAGCATCTAGAGTAGTCACAATTCCATTTTAACGATATTCTGTTTTCATTTGATTTTAGCTTTCTTCCACTTTCTAAGTATGTCAAAAATGTCGATTGTTGTAACGTTAGTTAAGCTGTTGCGAATCTTGCATAAAATTTTAAAATTTTATGCGTAACCGTCAACCATTTAGGTTCATTGAAACGTCGAAAATGTAATATTCATCAGCGTGGTGATAAAGACATTTAATGTTCTCCGTTTGTGAAATTGAGACACGTGTGAAAAATTACGGGACCACCGCTAATATAGCTTCCAGGTAAAGACCATAAAGAGGCGTTCGGGAATCGATGTGATCGTTCTATTATAGCGATCGGTGCCGGAGGTGTGTAACAAAGCGATACGATCGTCGTAGCCGTACGTGAACACCTCGAAACAACCTGGATTTCTGCCTCTTCAGAGAAGCTAGCCGCTGGGTTTAATAGAGCAAATTGTTCCCCTGCTTTCGACCAATTATCCGCCTCTTTCTCGCATGTATCCCTTGCTACTGTACCTGCGCGCAACCACAGAGGCTCGATACGCCCGGCATCATTTTTTCTTTCGAAGCAGACAGTATCCGAGATCCCACCCACTAGCGTAAAGTCCAATTAGAGTCGACTAGCCGTTCGAGATAATTGGCAAACACTCGTGCGACCACGTAACTCAACAGCCGGTAGCGTTTCCTCCTTCTTCTCTTCTTCGTTGCCGATCTTGTATCACGATCACCCAGGGTCATACGACTTTCGCCAGTTCCTTCGAACCATGCAGGGTCCCTGATCGCGTTTGACGAAGATAGCGCGTCCCTTAACTCTCTCTGTGCACTCTTCTCGTTTATTTTTTCTTTTGGATATTCCACGTTTCGATTTAGGATACACAATTTGTATGTACGTAATTGCTCGTTGTTTCGACCATCTATCGTTCGATATATATGCAATGACGACCATTTTTCGTCGGTGTATGCATTAGGGTGAAAAGATGGCTAGGCAAAGGAATACGACGTTGATTGGTTATTTTTGATCGCATGAAACCTCCTATCGTCGTATCGAACCTCCAATTCTCGATACTCAACGAATACATCTCCGGATCGATCAGCCAACACGACAATTCCCATTTCCATCGATCCATACAAGAGTGAGCAATTTTACGGTTCGCGAGAGGTGCATAAACTTGAACGGTGGGCATGATAGAAAGGAGGGTAGCCTCCTATCCCCATCGTGAGCGGTTTCTCGTCCTTTCCTCTTGCGATCTCGCTGTGTACGCGCGCGTGTAACGAGTTCGCGACGCGGCGTGCCGAACGGGAGACGTATGGGAAGACTGGTAACCGGGTGTACCGCGGCAACGGAGCAGAGTCGAACCGATCCCTCGCTTGTTTTTGTTCCGACTGACTTATCGATATTGGCACGTTGTGTTACGAACGTGTACGTAACTACTCCTCCGGGGGATGAGGAGAGAAGACAGAGGACAAGAAAGAAGAGAAAAGAGACGGGCCGGCAAAGAGGGAGAAAAGAAGAGCGATGGAAGAATTGTGGAGAACGAAGCCGCACGGAGGCAGAGGACTCGAGAAGCCAGGATAAATCGAACTCGACTGAATTATTGCTAAGCGAGGGTAGAACTTTGACCGGCGCGGCGCCGTGGCGTGCCGCGCGTGCCTGTGCGCGCGTTCAAGTTTCCGACGAGGACTAGGACATTTTACACGATATTTTACGTCCAAAGAAAGTATAATTTCAATGCTATTAAAAAAGGATATTATCTTCTACGTTACACGAACGTTACACAAGATTTAAATTTACTAAAACTCTGGATCCCGTTAGTTTTCTCGGATACGGTGAAACGATAAGAGACAATATACTTGTACTATGGAACGATAAAGGCATAACTCATCGTTTGTCGCAATTTTTCACAAGAAAACAAGCTGAAGCAGTAAGAAAAAGATGCATTATACGTCCAAGGATAACCATGATGGTACGCTAATATGGAAACGGGTATAATGTTGAAACGTGTTTACCTCTATCAAGAGTATATTATTACCGTCCACCGAGCGATTGTAATGGCCGGCGGGAGTGAAAGAATAGCTACATGACAGTCAAAAGAAGCTACTCCCTCGTCTTTAGAGGAGGCCGATACGCCACTTCCGCCGGCGTTAGAGAAAGGAGTATCGAGCAGCGTTCAAGAAAAGCGAACGAACGTTCCTTTCATGAGGCTCGAGTTAGGCGAGAGTTATTGCCAAGTAGACGCGTTGTAATAGAGACAAGTGAGTAATAGTTGATTCCTAGCCGAGTCTCGCGCCTCGCTTCGAAGTGGTTAATTATGTAATCTCGCTAATTGCGGGCGGGGGAATGATCGTTTCCGTTCCGTTCTTTTCTTCGCGTCTAGAAGACTGCCCTGTCGGTCTTCGGGCGATCATTTCGACTAAAACGGCTAGCGCGTGTTTGATCAACGAAGAAGACGCGATCCGAGGAACTGGTTTCGAGATAAACGCAACTATGTAAATTTCGGCAGCCGGACACGTGTATTAACGCTACATTTGCCAGCGGGGAGCAATAAATCCTTTTGTTCCTTCCACCAGGGATGGCGAAAGAGGACGAAGCACGGGCCACCTCTTTGTGTGCCCTCTCGTCTCGTTTTATTTCGTTCGATTTCTTTTCACGGGGGAAGCGGGGGGCGGGAGGGAGCTGCGTTAACGGTGTATCGACCTACTCGCGGTCAGAAGTGCAAACTGAGCGAAAGCTAACGACGTACTGCTCAAAACAAACGTGCACAACTTCTGTTCATTTTTTAAATCCATTTCTTGGACCAGTAACTTTTGTTCTTCGAGTCACCTGTTATTCGATTTTTACGAAAGAATTAGATAGAACGTTGAAAATTTTATTACATAGCAAGCAAACATTGCGATCAACGAGGAGGAAAGGAAGGGCAGTTTAGATGGAAACACGCGCGAGTAGACCGCATTGCGCAAGAAAACGGTAACCGCGATGCCATGTGAACGCTTTAATTATTTAAGTCCCGGATCCTGCGGCTCGATTCCACCTTCCTCGTTTTCTTGCCACGGCCTTGGTAACCCTCTCTTCTTCTAATTATTACCAGTGGCACGGTGCTCCTTACATGCCGCTCGGTAAACACAGGCCTCCGCCACTACCTGCTGACCGCGGGATTATTTATTTCTCTTAATTGCCCGTCGCGTTGCCTCCTTCGCCGCGATTTAAGTCATCGAGTATCGAGGCGATAACGAGAGGAACGAATTACTCATACATTGCACGAACCAAGCTGGAAATTATGAGCTTACGATAACAAAAGATACTAAATCGACATTTTTCACTGCTTCTTGTTGAAAAAAAATATCAAAACTGCCTTCGAAAAGAGAATGAAGCTCTAAAATTTTCAGTGAAAATTCTACGAAACGAAGCAACTAAAAAAGTACCACAAACTTGGAATATTTCACACCAATGCATTAAAGCTATCGATTATAGACACAATAACCGTTCAAACTCGGAATAAAATTGAATACTAAAAATTTTTGCGAAAGTTAAAGCGCTCGTCTCTCGGCGGAGCAGAAGACGGAAGATTTCCGGCGGAAAATCGAAAGCAAGAGAGGACGGGTCCAAAAATATCGCGTTAGACGGGCGAGCCGGTGAAACAGGTTCCACGTTCGCTTTTCGTCAACGGCAAAGTCAATACACGCAAGGCCGTCTAGCCAGAAGATGACCCAAGATGATCTTGCCCGTTCGCAATATGCATTTTTCCTTTTTTCTTTCCCCTTCTCTTTTCACCTGACACGAAAATAGATTAATACGTCGGCGCGAATCGAGCGTGAAGAATTTGTGCACGCTCGTCTCCACTGATCGGATGATCAATAAAGAATTAGCGGCGTGCTAAACGGCGAACGAATTAGAAACGGTTGCCCCGTTGTGGGCCGCGAGAGCAAACAGGTTTGACGTTTTCCATGCTGCACAAGGACACATCCGAGACATACTAGGTTCGCACTTTCACTCGATTTTTCCAGCGACGAGACACGTTAAATTAACGACTGGCGCGCGTTAGAAGTTCACGCGGATCGGTTAGCACCTTGTTTAGAGGCGATGTACGTAATGTAATCCCGATCGTGCCGGCGAATGTCTGTATTTTGTGTTTTAACGAGCTTAAATTGCACGTTTGAAATGTAATATCGACGCCTGGCCGAGTTGGTACGGTCGAATAATTCCTCTTGTATAAATCGTATCGATTCAGTTAGACGACGATAAAACGTACCGAGGGATGCAGGATGTTGTTTTTAAGGTGTTTCTAATGGTCAATAAAACGTGGTTATTAAATCTGGGAAATAAATAGCATTATTACGTGATACTCTTTTTCTCTTTTACTCTCGAACACGACCTGAGTCGTTGGGCTCCATTCCGAGGGTTAAATCGAAGATAAGAATGTCGAGCATTTAGTTCACCATTTATTGCGAGGCGAATACGGCCGGTAGGGTGGACAAGACACGCAGAGAGACTCCAGAAAGGGACTCCAGAATGTGGGGGAGGAGAGAAGAAGTCAGATATGAAGAAGAAGAAGAAGAGGAGGAGGAGGAGGAAGAGGAGGAGGAGGAGGAGAAGGAGGAGGAGGAGAAATAAAATGGTTAGGAAGGCGGTGGAGGCGGAGGAAAGAAAGGAAAAAGAGCAGACCAAGTAGGAAGAGGAGACGAAGAGGAACGGAATAGAGAGAGAAAGAGAGACGCTGATGGGATTATAAGTAATGCGCCGCAGCACGTGGCCCCGGTGAGCCCACCTCCAGGTTGTCAAACCTGTTTCTTCCTATGTGCCATCGTCTCGAAGGCGAAGATGCAGCGTGAGCGCGGGTGCCGCGCGTACCACGAAATCCTATCGACCGATTTCAGCGTTCGTCCCACAAAATAGACATCTTATGTACCACCTTTCATAACATCCACCAGAAATTCATCAATTAGAATAAAAAAGTTTCCAATGTCGACACATAAGAGAGGATTTACGAACAGGCTTTTCGTGTTGGTTGTTTGGCAACGCGGAGGCGTTACCTCGTCAGGAGTGAGATCCACTGTCGAAATACCCGGAGGAGCAAGTAGCAACCATTAGGCGACCAACCTGTGCCTTAATGGAAAAATTGAAGATAACCACCGGCCTGCCACTCGACCACTCAACCGATTCGCCTGCCTCGCTATGGGAGGCGTTTTCGTCGATTACGTCAACAAACTGGCCCCGATCGTTTCGTCTCGGTGAGCCTAAACCCTTCCCCCGGTAACCTGCCACAATCTCGATCTCCTTTCGTTTCCTTCGTTCGTGGTGTTCTTCGTCCCGAGAATAAAGCAAAGAAGGAGAGAGAGAGAGAGAGAGAGAGAGAGAGAAAGACTGCGATTTTTCGCGATCGTTAACATATACAGGCGATAGATCGTAACCTTAATCATAATTCTTCCCGCTATACGTTTCTCGCTTTAAATATTTCCAGCAATTAGCCCGCGATTTCTGCTAACGTGCTTGTTATTACGTGCATCGGCCGGCCCCTTTTAGCCAGATAATTACAGATCAGTATTCGAAACGCGCCAAAGATTCGTGTTCTGCCGCGTTAGCCGGTATCTACCATTGATTATTCGCTCCTATGTCAAATATGCGGCTGCTCGGATCGCGACCTGCCTTTCAAGCCGTTATAATTGAATCAGTTTAACGCGGTCAGGCAAAAGTAACATAGCGTTTCTGTTTGCAGTAGATATTATCTTTGTACAGCACATACGTCAATTTTGGAATATAAATCTACATATGCATTCTTTCAAAAAAATTTTTCACTAACTTAACACGCAATTTCGTTTATAATTTAACTGCTTTTACAACAAACGATTGCAATACGATTTCAGATAGGACCTATTTAAGAATCGATTCGAAAGATCCGTTTGCTGTAGAACAGGGAAGAAATTGAAACGTTGTATGTGCGTTCAATTTCGACGCTACCGGATCAATTTTATTTTATATTCGATCGCAGAGACACAAGAAATCTTTCGATCGATCGTCCTACCGCTGGTCACCGATCACCGGCGCCGATTTCTCCGCAGGTGTTCCGATCCGTGGCCGATCATCGATATTCTTTTTCAGGAAGATCGATGGATCACGGTTTGTATCATGGCTACACCTCGAGCCGGTATATTGTTACTCGCATTAAAACCTCTTCATCCAGACTTCCCCTTTTTTCCTGTTTCTCCCCGTCCCCCTTCTGCGTGATAATATTAATGGCCAATTTGATTTATCCTCCTCGAATATTGATTCAGTGTTATATTCAATTGCATCATGCATTGATGTTTAAAACTGGTAACTTGAATTTGTATATTAGAAAGTTTCAGAAAATTCTGTATTCTCCGATATTAAACGGTGTTTCAACGTAGAAGAGAAACTTGATAAATACCAATAAACAAAAGACTAGCCATTTTGCTCGGCAAAAGTAAAACTACTTTTAAAATTATTAATAAATATGAGACAAAAATCTGCGAGACTTCATCGAGGAGATATATGGAA
The DNA here is from genome assembly GCF_024542735.1 of Bombus huntii. Classification (NCBI taxonomy): domain Eukaryota; kingdom Metazoa; phylum Arthropoda; class Insecta; order Hymenoptera; family Apidae; genus Bombus; species Bombus huntii. The sequence goes on along the minus strand of NC_066250.1, from coordinate 7,677,667 downwards.
ATCATCAGGAGATCGACGTACATCGACAAAGAGAATTGACGATAAAACATGGTTACGAAAATCAGGGTAGACAAACCGCGGAAGATTAACGCTATTTAAGAACGTGCGTGAAAGTGGCTATTTGAGGCACAGGTGGCGAAACGATCGCTTTTACATCGAGCCATTAAAATAAGACTCGATCGTGCCGCATAATGGGATCGATTTGTACCAGCCAGCAAGTAAGCAGGAATCCACTTACGCGAGGACCGACTTTTCGTTGGAAACCTGTCGTACACGTTTCTCAAAATAAACCGGCAATAAATGACCGGGAGAATCGGATATCGTCGTCGTGTCTAATCGCAGAACCGTGGGTGACGTTCGATCTTCTAAGAAGCTAACACATGTTCTGTAAACCTAAAAGATTTTAGCTTCTAACGTTCCTTTGAATATTTGTGATTTGTTATTTCTAACATTCGTTGACAGTGAGCAACTATATTCCATAACCACACGAAATACGTGAAAAACTCTGCTATAATATAAAAATATTAAATGTCAAATGAATATAACATTTGACTCACGGAATATTCTACTTATTGTAAAATTATAAAGAAAGCAAACTAAATAAAGTAAATAGTATACAAAAGCAAAATGAACCTGCAATTCATATTTAACTGTAAATGTAAAAGATACAAATTCCAGAAATAGAATTTCTCAATGAAATATAAAAATTGTTTAACCTCTGATTAACTACATCTTAATTAAATTACTGTGTACGACACGAAAGTTTCAATGGCGTGCAAGGATATCGACGACAGAGATTCGCGAAATCGTGCTGAATATATTTCACAAGGAATGGTGGAAGGGACCGTGGAAGGTTAAAGGGGGTTGGGTCAGATGGAGACTGCATGGGTGTATCATTACCAGGCTGACCCCTCCCGCGACTGATCTTTCAGAATCTGGAGCAGACCGTTTCACATGTGAAAGGATACCGGTTGTGTCAACGCGTAATTATTGTCTGGGCTCATGGATCCAGTCGCAACTCGCGAATCAGACAATAGTTTCGCTGTCAACGCGTACTGGCGTTCGAGTGAAACGTCTTGTAGGACACCGAAGCCGGTCACGAAACGAAGTTTAGAACAGAAACCGCGCCGCTGCCTGCGGCTTCCTCCAGACCTTGCATGAATATACGGGGAAGCAGGAGACGTCGATCGGAATTTCATTGGAAACCAGCGTTTCCCACAGCTCATCAAAGGAGAATTCATAAAATATGTACACACGTCGACGGACGAGAATTTTTAAAAATATACAGGGCTATTAACGACAAGACCTTTTCATTTTTATTTGAATAAGACATTTTTCAAAGACAGTACCGTTCGATGGAAGATTTATTTTATGACGGAAATGACAGAGATGAGAAAAATGAAGGTTCGAAAAGTGAGGAAGGTGACGACGTCCAACCGAGTGACGTTTATCCGAGCAGACGGAACGCTCGTGCCATAAAGAACTTTTTTATTAGCCTGTGCACGAAGGGAGCAACGGTTGTCGACAGTCGCTACCCAGTAATGCGAACAGAAATTACTGCTATTAGCGATTGTAACGTTGCAAACGGGCAACGGCGAAAAGGCCGAATATCGATTGGCGTACAGACTTAACGATACGTTCGCGCCAGATATAAAAACAAATCTATAATTTCTGCCGTCGAAAAAGCGTTTCGCGTGCCGACCGGAGACAATAACCAAGCCACGGCCGGCCCTGGCAATTTTACATAAACGCAATTATCCTTTTACTGCCCTAATTGCTTTCGTAACGTCCACCGTCTCCGAAGGTCTGCGTCTCTGTAAGAAACACGAGCAACGTCGAACAGCAGCCTCTTTGTCGAGTCTATAGATACCGAATGTATCTCGAATCCGATCGAGATCGTAGCGAAACGATGGCACGCTGTAATCGATCGTTGCATAGCTCAATCGCGGCTGTCTGCACGCGTCCCGATTACCTTAGCCGGAGGCTATGGTTCATGCTGAATTTTAATTCACAACTGGTAGAGGGTGTAATTAGATAGTAACGGCGGCGATCCGACAGACTTGGGCAAGCTCTAAATTAAATCGCGAGCCGATCCCCTTGTACAGCTCGTGATCCCGCCACACGGTTCCGTGAGAGAAAACACGCGGCAAGACGAAAAGAGAAACGAAGAGAAACGGACAGATATGCATGCTTATCGATCGTGCCACGGCTTGGTGTGGGAACGCGTCATAATTAGGTAACCAGTGAAAAAGTAGCGAGCAAGGAGTTATGGAAACTGAATCGTTGGAACGCGATAATAGCTCTCCGGAATCACTATTGAAAATTGTCTTCTACAAGCAGGATCTTGACGACCGCAAAGACGTCTCCTGGTAAAATACACGCACGTGCCACGTACACGGGGAAATATACGCGAGGTGAAACTGCCATGCGGGGTTCGGATAGGTCAACCTTCGAGACCCGAGCTCCGATGTCGACTTAACGATTTGACCGGTTCCAGTCGTTAATCAGCTAGGATAGTCCGGTGGTGGGTATCTAATTGACGGCTAATTGAAACGGATTGTTAAATGAGAAACACGATAACGAACAGTACCAGGATTATTACAAAACGTTCTTGCAACAGCGTGGCCACCGATACGAACGAAAGGTACAAATGGCTATGGTGATTACGATTTCCTGAAACGACGCGATGACGAGCGACCGATGGAATTTTCGACGCATTTTTTAACACGTCTCCGACGACAGATGAAAAATCGCCACTATGTCTCTTCCCTTTTAGTCGTCGATCAGTCGTCTCTCTGATAGATCGAAAGCGAAGTCAGGTGTTTCGTTTATCCTTCGCCTCCTTTTTTTTTTTTCAGAAAATGGACTACGTGGTTTTCAGAGTAACGTACGACACCAGAAGCAAAAAGAATGGGGGGGGGGGGACGACCCATGCTCGACGCACTTCACGACTTATCTTTGCATCTGTCCCACTGACAGATTGTTTCCCGAAGCACGAAAGCGTGCCAAGCACAGGCGTCTGACTATTTTTGTTCGTCATCCTGGAGCAGATTCTGATGCACGCAGACGATCGTGGGGTGTCTTGAGCTAAATCATCAAGGTTTTCCAGTACCCGGAAGGAAAGAAATAGAAAATGTTCGCTTGTCAGAGATTTATTGTTTCTAAGTTTCATATTGTGAGATATGGAAGAAGAAATTGAGAAATTCAATTACCGGAATGATGAAATCTTAAAAATTCGAACTTTATCTTACTATATTTTTATTCAAGCAAACGTTTAAAAATTGGAACAAAATGGAACGAGGTTCCCTTAACATTCTGGCAGTGTTGGTCACTTATTCGAAAGATCAAAGAAACGCCGTAATTCACTGTTCCACATCACTCGAAGGAAAATTGAGAAGCTCTGGAAAAAAAAGGTTTCGTTAGCGCGAGCCGAAACGAGAGAAATCCTTATTTTCGATAAGCCGTCGGCGTGTTCCGCGGTGAATTGGGACCCGGAGAGTGATTTATACCGCCTCTGGATGAATCATCCTCGTCGGCAAAAGGAGCCGGATAAGTATATAACCGTGTGTCGATGCCGGGAGATTACCAAGATCTGTGCTTGATACGCGCTTGATGTGGAAGTGTGTGGGTGCGACGACCAGGCGAAGGAGGATCGACTGCACATTTTTCCTCCGAAACCCTCGTCGTTCTCTCCTCTTACGTCGCGCTACGGAGAAAGTTAGCGTATACACGTGAAAGCAGCTCGTATAATCTCGCAAGGACTCGCCTTGCTGCCGGTTTCCAACGATCGCGTCAACAATCGAGTCAAATACGGCTCCGATATCTGCATTGTTATCAACACTCTAATGCGCCTACGACAAGATTATCGCCGGATTCATGGAATACGAAACGTCGACGAAGAACAAGCCTCGAGCAAACAACCGCTTTAAGCGTTTATCTCGCGTTGCCTCAAGATTAACGTCTCATTTCGCGAATACAGCCGATTCATCCAAATTCGATCTTCATTGAATCGGCCGATAAATCAAGCCTCGGCCTCTCCGCGCTACGCAGGCCGAGCAATTAAGAGGCCTCCTAAACTCTAAAGGCGTTTCCAGTCTATTGTGCGGCCGCTATTGGCGATTCAAAGGCGCCGACACGAATCAAACGGTGGAAAATCGAAGGGAACAGAGCTCCTTCGGGATCACGGGCTCGTACAAGGACCTGCTCGCACATGTTTCGGTTTAAGTTCCCTCCAGCGGCACCTGGCGTTGAGTCCTTGAACCTTTGGAGCCGCGCCTTCCGGGTACGACCAGGGACCCACACCTACACATCGGTGAACACTCGTGCACACGTTCGGCTCACCGCGCCGCCGCGCACACATGTGTTTTCTCCCCCGCACCAAAGCCAGAGAGCAGTGGCGTAGCCAGTATGTAAATCAGTTCGTTCCTTCTGCTTCGCCACGGACTAGCCGAGCCGTTGCGAGGGAGGATCGAGAGTTTCGAAAGAAGATTCGCCTTCCTCTAACCGACGTTCAGAGGGGACGACCGATAGAAATTTGAGGAAAAATCGCACGCAATCGCGATTTATCGACGAACTTTTTTCGTTACTTTCTAATTGTCAGTTTGATGACGGTGTGATATGTTGAAATTGTTTATGACCTACAAATGTTATGCGAATTATACGAAAGTTAGAAAAGTTCTTTGACGTTTCAAAGATGGATTAGGAGGTTCTGATTTTTTTGGAAGTTCACTCGCATGTCGATGTACGGAATAAGAATAAGGAAAGAGAGACGCCAATGGGAATCACCCCGTGGCACGCGCTATCGCATGGAAACACCCTCTTGAGTAGGATTTAGACGTTATATACGGAAGTCTGCCGTTTCCTGACATGCACTTCCCGATACGACACGTGTCTTGCCAGCCACAGTAGTCGCAATGGATCCGAAAAGTCGTGGGGGGAAATAAGATTTATGTATTAGGAAGCAAGCAGACTAAACTGCATCTGATGCACCGAACGGAGGATTCTATAAATACCGATAACCAGCTACAACCATTTTCCATTTACGCTTCAATCAATTGTACACAAGTTTTCAACTATGTTGCTCAGAACCAAATACATATCTGCTGAGCTTTAATGCAGAAATCTTCGTTACAACGTGAAAGCAATAAATATATATTTCATTTATTTCCAAAAGATATGAAAAGTTCTTCGTATTCTAATTTATTCCAAATCATTTTTCGTGTCCTAAGATGCGCTTGTATTTTAATGGTAAGAGAATTATCAATTCACTTCTAGTTGAAATGCTTCGATGAGGAGCAAATTCGAGCAACGAAGACAGGTCCAAGTAAATGATAACGTCAACCGGGTTACCCTTTCTCTGAAGTCGCTTTAGGAGCTGCCGCCGGGTTCAGAGGAACACGCAGCATCGTGCCAGCACAAATGAGCGCGATGTTCCATCCGGTCGACGTGAATCCTGGTGCATGTCGCGAGCCCACGCCCAGAATTCCCGATCCTCTTCATCACCCCGGACCCGCCAAATGATATTGTTGCCCCGAAATCTCACCATTCCGCCGTTACAACGGCGGCGATGAAACAACAGAATCGGCCAAGAACGAGAATTCCACAGCTTGTCCCGTAAAACACGACGCAAGGTTCCAAGTACAAGGAAGGGAACAGCTCCAACGATTCTGCGTAGCGGTTCCCTTGTCACCGTGTAAGTATATCCGTTTTCTTGGCCGGAATCTGATTCGTACAATCGGAAACTTGATAGAAAAATTAGTAAAGACGTTGGAATCCTTCATTTAGCATTTGTTGAAAATTGCCCGAAAACGATTTAACTGGCAAAATAAATTTTTAGCATTTACATTGTCTAACATTTCCACTCCCGAATTATGGATCTACTTTAGGTTTGAAAGCTTTGAGAAGTTGAAACTGAGATTTCGTGGTTTCCTCGTTCGTATCGAAAACTACGAAGTGTCTGAATGACTCTTGCAACCCGAAGATCAACGCGTATTCACTTTCCCATCTTAAAATTTCGTGTAACTATTATAGCAAAGAGCAAGGAAGTAGATTCTCGAATTCAGTAGCCAGAGATAAACTGAAAGCTAAACGACGACTGTGAGGAGCTATCAATGTACAAAATAGAGCGATCTCCTGGGAGCGTCGGGGGTTTCACTCGTAGCTCTCTACAGCCTCATTGTTTTCTAGTCTGGCTGTCGTTTGGGCGTGGAGATCGTATCAGCTCGATTCACGTGTCGCGCCCATCCTCTCCGTTGATTTGACAATGTCTAGAGCACGGAAGCTGGAAAGGTCACGGATGACACCTAAGTGGAAATGCAAATAAATTACGCGACGGCCGTGGCCACGATTATTGCTCCACGCCGCACATAACCGTCCATTTGTAATTATAATGCAGCAATTAGGGGGCTGTCGTGATCCTGAGAGATCTACCGACCCGATCGCAAGGACGATTACGATCGGATCGTCGTGTATACTCGATCCTAAACTTAATCTTAAATGTAAAGTCTCCTCCCTCGTTTGACCCGCCCGTCGCGGTTGGGTCTTGGGAAACTAGGAAGAGATATCTGTTATTTTTTTTAATTGCTCTCTCTCCTCCATGTACAAGAAGCAGCGACCGAGTGATGCAAGCCGACCTAACGACTTGTTTAGGATTTTACGATAGATTGATTGGTCGTAAACGAAATCTTCGAAACCAGTCTACAACATAGATACGTTAGCTCGATAGCGTTGTAGCTTCAAGAATTCGTAGATGCACCGATCCGTTACGTGTCACGTGTGTACACGTGTGTTATGTACATTACGTGTTACGTTGTAAGTGCATATTTCACACACGTGTAAGTTGAAACGAAAGGAAGTGACGATGACAGGCAAGGAGAACGACTTCCGAGAGCAACCTTTAGACTTTAGACTAATTCAACGATTTCCCTCAGCGAAATTGTTCCAACCTCCCACTAAGATTTCACGGATATCCCCCTGAGCTGTTGGAGGATAGTCCTGAGAATGGTTACGCTCGTGGTGTCGGTGAGCACTTGGAGTCTTAACGCGCTGCACTTACGAGCACGTGCCTTCGAAGCGTAGGTGATTCGATAAAGGTTCTCGTGCATGTACATCTCAATGGTGGTCGAAGGATGAAGCCAGCGAGTTAAAGGAAGCGGAAAGAGGAACGGATGGAACGAGCAAGGGGGAAGAAGACGAAAGCTGAAGAAGAACGAAGCAAAAGAAAAGCACGAAGGCGCGAACGCAACAGTATAAGGAGGTTTATGTAAAACGGCATTCCACGTAGTGGTGTCTACTCAATCCTTATCTAAAGCAGTTATATAGAGTCGTTGGGAGTCGCGCCTTCTTCAGAAGGTAATGCACGCCCGGTACGTCTCGCTTACCTTCCCCTTTCCTCCATCACTGGCCACTCTGGTTCTCCTTTCCACGGACTGCCTATCCTCCCTTAACGTCTATCGGATCCTTTACTTACACGAGTGCGTGCGTACGCGTAGCACCAACGTTGCACGCAGGTGAGTATTTGCCTAGAGTGCTCCACCCGGTATTCTATCGGTTAAAGCCGCACTCGTTCTCTGTCTGTCTGTCTCTCTCTCTCTCTTTCTCTTTGCTCCTCTTTCTGCCGATCCTCGTGCAGCGGCTTTAGAACGCGCCTGCAGGGTTATCGAAACGTAGCGAAACGTGGTCGAAGAGCAGGCTGCGATCAAGCCGTAACGCGGCTACGCGGATGCTTCGTCCCGATAAAGATATCTTTGGTTAAGGTACGACTCTAACGTGGGCAACCTCGGGGCTCTGGCTTGTTCCGCCGTTTCCAGGTACCTGTAGTACCTGTAACGTTGCACCGGTGCATCGTGCACGCGGAACTCGAGCCACGAGGCCAGATAATTCTCGAGAAAAATTACGAGAGCACTTTTCGCCTCGCTTGTACGCGAACCACGAATGGATCTGTAGCATCGATTTCGAATCAATTAACTTTCGAACCCGACTAACGAGGGAGAAAGAGAAAGAGCAAGAGGAAGAACGAAGAGGAGTGGTATACCGCGAACACGAGGCAGATACGGAAAGCTGGATTCGATCCCGGCAAGATGGAACTACTACTTAAACCAGGCATTGGGTGTCCTCGTGGATCGTAAATATCGCGTCGGCCCCGGTAGTTGTAAAGCCACGGCAGGTGATTAAATAAGAAGAAAGACATCATTTGTCGCGTGTATCTGAACCTTGATCGGGCCCCGTTTTACGACGTTCAGCCTTCGGGTTCGACGAGATAGAGGGAAACGTTCTCGCGTGGGGTGGAGGGGCACGGCGAAAAAAATCGTTGCCCTCGATTCGATTGGACCTCAGAGCATCGTCTGCTGGCCGGTCGACCCCTCGGACGCAGAAAGGCGTGTCGGATAAAAAAGGTTGCAGATTACGCGGCGAGTGCAACTTTAGTGGCATCGTAAACCGGTATCTTTACCACCAGACGCCCACGCGTCCACGCACTATCCTAGAGCGATCTGCCTATCAACTCGGCGTGAAAACTTGGTTTAACACTCTCGCGCACTTACCGCTGCCTTTCATGACAACCACGGAGAGTGGCCTCGGCCTTACCAACTCTCTCGCTCGTGGCACCCATTTCGCGTCCATACGTCTCCGCGAGATCGCTAAGATCGAAACGCAACTATCGTTGCCTCTCAAGCCAGAGGCGAGTCGGTCGAACAATCGAGACGATCGATTACGTATTCCGTTCATTCAATCGCACCGTTCCGACGTACTGTGTTACATCTGAGAGAGGAGGAACAATAATAGCAAGGCTCCAAGAATGTCGCGTCGCACGGTAGCTGCAGATACGTTTGGCGAAAATTGGCGCTCTCGAGAATGAAAAAAGCAAACAGGAAAGGAAACAACGCGCAATAGTGTGTATAGGGCCACCTGTGTCAGCGAACCGGATGCTCCATTGACCATTGTCCAATTCTGTGGGCGGTACCGTCCTAGGAACGTAGCACAACGAGATTCTAAATAGAGTTTAGTTGTACCTAGTCAGGAGGCAAGATCGACGACACATTGTCGAAGGTGTAGCTCTTTCAGTGTTACGGAAGGAAAGAAGATACGCTACGAAAGAGAACTTCCCGTGAAATTTTCCTCATACAAATATCGTTTGAATCTCCGCTTATTTCTCACCGAATTTGGACGAAGCATAGAGATTGAAGCATAGAAACTGAATTTCAACATTGAAAAGTAAACAGATTCTATTCGTGAAAACGCTCTAAGGAAATTTACCTGCTAACCTCGGGTGAGAACGATTTTTAAGAAACTAAAAATCATTCTCACGAGGCTAGACGACGATGGTTTTCGACGATGATCGACTTCGAATTATTACGGGTTACTCGGGAATAGAGAACACTGGCTAAACGTTGGATACGGTGTTAATGGATTGGTTCTACGCTCACGTTGCAGCGCGTGGACCGTCTGTCGGGTCTCGATCGCACCTCTTACGCGGCCCAAAAAGAAGCGAGGCACGTGGTCTGCATTTCACGGTTTACCAAAAAATTAGCCATTAATTTACGCTCGGTCTATGGCCGATGGTCCGAGGCCTGTTCTTCTCTGCCTAATAGCCTAGCCTAAATATCCTAGCGCGGTAATCGGAGCCCACATGGTGTTTTCCAAGGGATTACCAAAATTTCGGAACGTGTCTACAAGAAAAATGCAGCAGATGATATACAGCCACGTGTACAACACGGATATTTGTACATATGATTACGATGATCCTCCTAGAGACTGTTTTGAGGGGCCTTCTCTCGTCTTAGGAAAATACTAGAAGATTAACTACGAATTAGGAACTAAGAAAAAACACCGTATTGTCCAGTCAAACTGGAGAACACGTGTCTTCCAGGATTATCGCAACTTTCTTGTACAAAACCAATATCAGTTAGCGAAATTTTCTACGTTCGAACGTATACGATATACAAGTTTTATAATAAAACTATGAACAAATTTTACAAATTACGAGACACCTGATTATACTATTTGACGTAAAACTGTAAACACCGTCAATTCACTAACGTTATTAGCCAGTAAATTAACGTGGTAGAAAGCCAAGATCTCCCATAAAATACTTTCATCCAACACACAGTTTCTATCGTATGATTTACTATAAAACAAGCATGACCTCTCGCGACAAGGTATTAACAATATCCGCCGTGTCCGGTGCGCACGAGCCAAGCGGATCATCAGCGGTTGTTCCGTTCGCCTCGTAACTTTCATCGTAATTATGCATTTTTACGACGGAGCTAGAAGCAGTCTCTGCCTGAAGCAGGTGCGATAGAGATCTCTTTCCGGCGAGACCACCGGCGCACGTACACGGTCCTGTAACCACCTGAACCAACGCGCGGCGGTACGTTCACGGGGCTCGTTCCATTAGCCATCGGCGTGCGCCGTAAGACCTCGCCTCACCGAGAGATAACCCCTTCTGTCGGCGCGTCGAAATATTTTAATTCCCCGTGGATGGAAACGCCTCGTTCTCTCGCCTCGTCTGCGCTAACTCATCCGCCGTGTCAGTACCAGCCAACCGGCCGGACCAAATTACGATCCTTCGCGGCGAGAACGAGGCGTGGTTTCTCGTAAATTCCATAGCTGATAAAAGGATACCGTGGAGACGGCACATGCCGAGCAACCGTGTGTCGCGTACCACACGGTCCGATAATCGAGGTCGAAGACTGTTTCTATTTTCTATTCCCAACCTTCTCACCCGAAGGTTGCCTAGAACGAGTACAATCCCCGCCGCGTATCCATTTTTCCACATTGCTGAATACAAGCTATGCCCCCTATCAACTAATTCTGATCTCGGCCGACCGATTTCCTCAGGTTCGACACGTCGCTGATTACGTATTTATATGCGTCGTTACCATGCATGTAATAAAACGTTCTTTTTTTCTCCTCGTTCCTCGATCAGGGTAAACTATATATTTGCATGTGACAAACTGCTCGGGAGTCCGGAACCTCGTTTCACGACAACGTTCTCCAGCACCAGATAACGAAACGAACGATTTCGTTTGGGATCTAGGGCCAAAGGTTTCCCCTCTTTGTTTAAAGTTTCCCTCGGTGTACGTGAAACCTACCTGCGCCCATAGATACCCTCGGTAAAAGGCATGCGCATCGACGATCACGGAACCTTACTGCCGGCATAAAACGACGATCTTAGGAGCGGCCGCGATGCCACGAGACGTTATTGCGCAACACTTAAAACGGTCCAGCTCGTATCAACCCGCGTACACTGCCTCCTTCCCGGCGCATCTCCACCCCTTCAACGAAGATAAACAATGCGCCAGGGATTCTCGGACTTTTCGAACAGGATATGGAACTTGAGAAGTCGGTTGGAAGACGGTCGGTTAAACGGTCGGTGCGCGAGACGTAGAGGATGAGTACCGACTCATAACACTCGCACGTATCTCCTCCTCGCCGCTGCCCAGAGAGAGATCCCGGATAAGATGGCGCCGTGGGTGGCCTACTCGCCCGGTAAGTAGTAAACGCCGAAGCGGACACGTAACCGCGGCCACGAGCTGCACTTACACTCGCCTTTTTCTCGCCTAAGTGCCGTCCGCGCTAGGCGTTTCGCCGCGTTCATGCTGCAGGAGAAACGAATCGAGGGCAGCTCGCGATCACCTCTGGCGATTCGCGCCAACGATCGTGTTATGCTCTTTCGAAGGATATTCGACAGCTATGGGGGTGGATTTTGAATGACACGTAGTATTTGCTTGGATTATAGAAAGATATTACGTTGAAACTTCGCAGATTTTTCGAGATTAACAAACTCGGTGCCATAGATTCGTTCTATTGCGAACTGAAATCTTTTCAAATTTTTATGTATTTTATAATTTCTTTTCTAGTTGCTGATATGTAATTGCTCGCTATCTCGATAAATTGAAAAATTAATTTCATACGTTCAAATTTTCCTCAAAGACATAAATATCTGCAGTTTATTTGTTGCGATTGCTCGATGCCTTGATAGATAGGAATAAAATATTTTAAGGATAAAATCTTCATTACCCAAAGCCTAGTATCTCTAGCTCATACGGCCAATATTTCTTTCGAAGAAGACCACGTTGGAGGCTCATCTTCACAAGTATCGCTCTACAAACACTCGTTGCATCGTTTGGATATCCGAGATTGGTGCAGGTAGATGAAACCTGTCAGTGCAGGGCATATAATTACAGGATATTTAGTAGGCATTCGGATGCACCTGTGAGGAGGTATCCTCTCAAGGTGATCCGTATGGAAGGCGAGAGGGGTTTAAGTACACGAGGCATGGAATAAAATAGCCAGGCGTAGGCGAGTGTCCGGTTCCCTTTGTGTCCGCTACCTGTCTTAAGACATCGCCTGCTCCCTTCCTCGCTCGCTCCTCTTCCACATCTGCCCCTCTACCCAGGTCTTCCTTCTTTTTCCCTGCACACGCGTATTTACGTGAAGAGGAAGAGAGGACGAGGCCAGATCCTTTGATAGCACGGCATTCTTGCCCATTCGTCAGACATTTGATAGCTTCACGTGGGAGCCGCGGAATTCTTCGTGGAGGCTACCTTTATCCCCCAGACCTCTTCGACCGCGTTCGAGTGTCAGGTACGTGTGGTTCCTAGCGTCGATACTCCTTCCCGATACTTCACCGAGAGACCTCATGCTTTTTGCATCCTAACGCTCAACTCTACCATACATTACTAGAGACGCTTCTACCTTTACCACCGTAAACTCTCGTAACTCTTCGAGTTACCAGATTTAGTCGTGCACAAATTATTGCGCCACGGTCTCGTACACGTACCCGCTGGGTTACACATCGCGGTGGAATTTTCCAGGAAAACGCAGGCGGGTATTAAACGGTATACAAAAGCGGAGGGAACAACAAGGTTTCAGACTGCTTCCGCTCCTTCTATCCTAGCAACGATCCAAGCGTTATCGTTTGATAAATAATCGGGCATGCCAAAGTAGCCAAGCGGCCGTTTCCAGCGACACACGGTCTCACTGTGGCCGATTCACCGCAGCGAAATAATTAATGACACGCGTGCCATCGGCCGGACCGGCGATTTCGTTGTACCCGAGCGGAAAGTAACGCGCGGCGTTCGTCAAGCGTGCGGCGGACGATGAACGGTGGTGGATGCTGCGCGCTGGAATTTGCATAGCGGTTATCGTGCCGCGCGACATATGCTGGCGACTACCTAGAACCAGCCAGGGACTACCACGTTTGCGCCGGTGGACATGGCCATGGAACGCATAAATAGAAGCGTACGCATAATGCACGTAATATATTTGTAGATCGCCATGATACAGGCGCGGTGGCGTACTGTACGGTGAAGCGACGCGATCACCGTGCCGCTACGCCACACCACACGACACCACACCGCACCGTGGCACGCTACGCTACACCATAACCTCGAGGGGACCATGCTCGTCTCTGTTCCGCTCGTGGTGGCCATAGTACGCCACGAAGGCAACGACGAACACCGCCATGTGGTGGGAGACGGCATATGGGCACGCGCCCAAGATCTGATAAGGTCGGCCTCTTCAATTGACTACAATCATGGGGGTTAGATATTAACTCGCGGGGATTCTTGCGCGCGGGATCGCCTGCCGCTGGCCAACGCCACGGGAATTTTTGCGTAACGAGAACCTGCAATTGACGGTTGTGTTATCGTGATTACGGTGGAAAATCGCGTCGTTCATCGGTGAAGCTTATTGTAACTGGGAGATAAGGGGTTGAAGCTCGTTAGCGTATGAATTTTAGGTAATTGTTACACGTGTTCGTTAGGAAGCCACCGTCATTTTTTAACGAACATGTGGTTGATTAGAAAAAAACGATCAATTTGGGGAATAGGTTTGTTACGTGGACGTCTATTACGGAGTATATCTTCGTTAATCGAACGAAAGGAATTTTTGTAGCAAACGAGGTACAAGAGGAACCAGTTGATACATCGATTGACCGCGCATCGTCATCGACGAACGACATCGGATGAGGTAATGAATGGGGTCGATTCATTAGTATCAATTTCATGCCCAATATGGTAGGCCCGGCCGACCGGCTGCTACTTGTTTTTGTCAAATTAATCGGCCTACAATTACCGTATTAGACGGGTCGAGCACGGCATAGGAGCGTTTCTCGTGTCAGTTGGTAGAACGCAATATGCTGCAACTGAAACCGCGATGCATAGTGATGACAGTACGCTTCTGTTCGTTAAAAACGGGGCGATTACGTATGCCACGGTTGAGCAGGAAACCGACGTCGGTCATCCTTTTGTATATAGTTGAATTATCACCTACGAAAGGGGTCGACCGTCTGTGTAGGCGCATAACATTAAAATTGAAATTAGTGGAACAAATGCTGAAACAACGCGACTGGTTAATTTGAAATTTCAAACAGAGAACATCGTAGCGAGCCGAGTAACCGTGGATTTCCTATTTCCACGGCGCGACGTAGATCGCTAGGTTAGGTTCTTCGCGAGAAGAACCTCGCCTCAAGGAACAATTCACAGAAATCAATCGCGATCTGCCTTTCTACGAAGGACTCTTTTCTTCCGTGATTGAGTCCTCCATTAGAATTTCGCCCCGCGGCGGATCCAACGTTAAGCGGAATCTCTCACGGGGCAAGAGAGGTGAAACGAGACGAAGAATAGCATACTGGATGCTGACATTCCAGCTGTGGAAGCTCCATTGGCGTTTCGTGAAAAATTCCCGAGGAAAGCCTGCGAGACATCTCCATATTTTCCCGAACAGCCGCCGAAACACTTTCGAACAAGCAACGAGACAAGAATAGAACGCGAAGTTGCATCACCGACAGTTCGAACGGAGAAAGGAGAATTCCTCTTGCGATGGTTGCCCTCGGGATGCGAGAAAAATCCCACAGTTCGAGATGCACGAGAGACATTATACCTGTGATTGGTGTTGGTCCACACAACGATTCTGGACAAAGCACCTTGCATTGTGTTGCTGTCAAAGCCCGAGGGCCACGCTGGCCCCCTGATTCCAATCGTAACGAGATTATTGTAGGCGTTGAGCCATAGAGAATGCCCATACAGTCCACAATAAGAGTCCCAGAATGAATCCCTGGTCCTTTTAAACGCTGTTGCCAAACTCCTCTGTGTTTTCCCGTCTCTTTCACCTTGCGTACACAGCTTTTCCTTTCGCCCTCTTAGCTGCTAAATTCCGACGTTCTGTCAAAGCACCGGAAGGCAAGAATCACGGACAGGTACGAGGCTACCAGCGAAGACAGTTTATTTGGTATACAAAGAGGTGGGTGTGTATAAGCGAGTTACGATTATCCCGCGATCGAGACAGAGTATGGCGAGAAAAGGGGGAGAATATTTGCACGGTGATGCAATTTCGGCCTGGGTCACCATGCGAATCCGGCTTACAGCGCGTAAAATATCGGACGAGCGACTTCGCTGGGGACTTTTTTATTACCCTCTGGTCGGATTAACGGTTCCCCGTCTCTCGATCCTTGCGCTTATCTTCCTCGTCCCCGTATCCTGGATCACTCGAAAAATATGGAACGGCCTCGCGGAACAAGCTCGAGGTCGTCCCCCGAGTGCCGGCGTGGCACTGATTTTATATACTCGTAAAACGAGCCGTATTTACGCGTTTATGAGATACATCGACGCCGGTGAGTTTTTACAAACGGTTACTTTGTACGCCGATTTAACGTCTCCTTCGTCCTAGCCGGTCGGCCCAACTAAATATAGATTATATTTTTCGCTTAGACGGGCCAATTAACTTCGGGACCAGCCACGGCCACCCACTTTTCGTCACGTAGAACCACCAGGATACCGTTCGTGAAATGGTTCGTTGCATGGTATCGTTTTCGTGCAACGTGCGAATAGCGTGTAGCGAAGAGTGCGGAGACTCGTCAGCCTAGCCACGAACCATCGTGTCTACCTGCTCGATCGTTCGCGACAGGGGGTCAGGGCTACCATAATTCCAGCTTTACCATCCTCCAGCGTCATTAAGAGACGCGTGTTGTGCGTTAGACATCGGCTACCAGCGGACCAGCTCCTTCCATGTAAACGTGACGAGACCTTATCTTCTCGCCATCGTCTACCTGACCCCTTGTCTGGCCAGATGACACTTGGACCGATCTTCCGGTGGAACGTGTTTCCCTCTGCCTACCTTGCCGTATATCGTTCAGTGGAAATGAACATCGAACAGTGTATGACAGCTTTTGCCACCAGTAGTCGTCATTTGTGATGATGTAAACCAGATAGATGAGTCACTTAACCATAAGAACCAGTCCATGAAAATTAACGAAACGAGATTAGGGGAAGGTGTACGGAAAGAGCAACTACCAAACGAGGTTTATCTTAATTTTGCCATCTTTTTATTGGCTATAGTTGATTACGATTAATTAGCTTTAGTGCCATTGACAATTAGCGTCGTTATTGAGAGTTAAACGATCGACTTATAATGGCATTGGTGTTAGAGATATAAAGGACAATGTTAAGATAAAAATTGCGGATTCTAAAATTTTTACTTTCAGAGAGAATGTAATGAGTTCAAGGAGTTAGTCACGTCATTAACTATATTGAAACCGAAGAAACCTGATGCACAATGTGTTCCATCAGAACGACCCTCGCCCGTACATGTCCAATTAATTCAATGAGTGAATCAGTCCCCCACCTAGCCGCCTGGCTCGCCATGTAACGTTTTAATGATGCGCCACGTCTAGACCAGATGACTCTCGATGCTTATCTACCCTCTTGCCACCAGCAGGCACACCCCTGCAGTCGATCCCCCCGACATCGAGCACGTGCCACCGAGGAAAAGGGCACATGTGACGGAATACGCGATTGCTCGTTACCTTAGTGTCAACGAATGCCCCGTTCGAAAGTAGGGTTAATTTCTGCTTGTCGCGATCGGTCATTCGTTATGTTAGACGCTAGGCAGATATCAAACGAAAACTTTTAGCCTCCTTTACTTCGATTTTACTAACTTTAACTACGGCTGAGAGTGTAAAAGTTTCGAAAACTAAAGTCCTTGACGCACATAGAATTTTTCCGACAAACTGATCATTTTCAGGAGACTCAAAAGCATCGTATAGCACTGGAATAATGACAAGTAGAAAGACTACTGTCCGATTAGTTTTGATACAATTAACGTAATTTTAAACTGTAGCGTATTATTAGACAGAATCTACAAATTATTTATTAATTCACTCGGTACTGAACGGGGGTGTTCTCGTGCCATTAGGCTAATCTTCTTTCTACCTCTGAGTAGCGGCATATTCTAAAATTGTCGATATCTTTATCCCAGGAAACTTCAAATATCCTCTCGCAATCTCTTCATCTTTAAGATTTCAAACATCAGCCAAGGAAAGGATCCGGTTTAAACGCTTTCTCTCTTCTTCTGTAATAAGTATTCAGAAAGGACGAAATTTCACAGTAAACTACATCGACCAGGGACAGGATACAACCGCGACGATTTTGTCGGCGGCGATAATTGAGAATGACGTACAATACGTCCGCGTACCGCCGCCGCGACCGCGATGGCGGCGGCTTTTAAGATCTCGAGACGCAGAGGGTGGGCGTACTAGAAACGTCGTTGCACGAGATTATATGCACGCCCGTTATATAGCGCGAGAAAGGCGGAGAACACGGATGGAAGGAGAAATAAAGAGACATACAAAAGAAACAGAAAGGAAGGGAGGAATACAGACGGAAGAAGAGGGAAGAGGAGGTTGGCAGACACGCACGTGGTGCGGCTCGCCTCATGGAATACGTATTACCTTGGGGTGTCGGAATTATTGCCCCGTGGGCCGCGGTCGAGCCGCAAATGGGACAGGTTGTTTCGCGTTGGTGGAAACGGCCGATAAATCGCGGAAATTAAATCGACGCCATCGGCTGTCGATAGGCGTCCCGCGAGGACGACGTATGAGACACGTCGGCCACAAAGAAAACCGAGGACTGGCGGATTTCACCTTCCTACCTGGTACACAAGTGTATCTGGATACATAATGACCTGTTCGAGCGATCCCAAAAGAGATCGTGTACCTGTGTTTCGGAGGGATGCCGATATTTTTAGTAGCACTGGTGTACAAGACATAAGCGATCGTATGGTATCAGTTTTCTCTACTGAAATATCTTAATTATGCGACTCCCAATAAACAGGAAAAAAATTAAATGGAATTCGTGAAATACCAGTAATAGCTTCTGCCTGTAGAAAGGAATATCAGGACAGTTTCTAAGAACACGATGATCACGATATGTTACAAATTACAGCAAAGTGAATTAGCGATGAGTTAGAAAAATCTTAAACAAATTGACCATGCAGATTTGTTAAGGGTAATTCCAGAGGCAATGTTCGTCTCTGCTTCAGAGGAACGCCGATATTTTAATTAGCGCCAATACTTGAAGTTTAAACAATCGATGTTCTCTACCGAAACGCTTGATTATACGAGTTAGAGGACTATCTAAGATTCTTGAAACGTACCAAAGACTTTAACCATGAAAAAGCGCGGTTTCTAGGAACACGCTAGTTATACGCGATAGCGTGATAAATTAACGATGGATTAGTAAAACTTCGTACAGACTGGTCGACGAAGGTGCATATAAACAAATGCAGTAGGATATGAATGAACGTAACGAGGTTTTCTGTGAAGTTTCGCATGATGTTTCCATCACGAAGTAGCGTCAGTCTGGAAGACCTGGCCCTGACACTCGCGCGGTGGCCTGTATGGCGTCGCTGTCCAAGATCCCATCGTGTATAAAGCTACACTGGGCATAGCGTGTGGAGTAAATGTTCCAATCGTCGTCGTGGCCTGTCCACAAATTATTCCTCGTGTTCAGCACGATGCGCAGCACGAGCTGGTCACACATACACACGCGTGCCACCATTCTCTCCGTGTGGATAGAGGTGCACGAGAGAGTTCAGCGGCGCCGGTTTCAGCGGGTGCAGCGACTCTTCCACTCATTCCGAGAACCGAGGATATCACGTCTTGGACTCGTAGAGACCGTCCCCCTGTCCCGTATGCCACGATCGGCCTAGCTGGACTCGATTCAGGGTCCACGGGGTGGCGTGGATCCCGAATGGAAGGAGAACGAGAAGCAGAGTTAAAAGAAAGGACGAAAGGAGTATGGAACTGTTGCCCGTGGAACACGAACCACGAGAAGACAGAAGGGGATGGCCGCTGTTGCACCACGTGTGTCCAAGTTGCCTCGTTTCGTTTCGCTTCGCTTCGGGAGAGCAGTCAAGGTGCTCTCGTTTGTTCCTCGTTTCGAGTCGTGTCGTCGTTCGCGTCGTCAGGAGCTCGTGTGCAAGCCGGCCACGCTCTCCTATCTCACATCTACCGTCCACCTGTATTCCCCGTATTGTCAGCACGTGGAATTCCGCAGAAATTAACGATTGACCCCCGCGAAAGCCTCCTCCTTATCTGACTCGTTCGATCATCCTATAGAACGCGGCTGTAAGCCTCGCCACGGAGAGGACCTCTCTTCTTACCGAGCTGCTATTCACTGCTGGCGATCGTAGATATTATACAGGACGCCGTGGCTGAACGTGACGGTAGAATAGAATTTGAATAAGTATATCGTTGCTTGACGCGCCCCGGGCTTCAAGGCACGATGGCGGTGCCGCGGCGTCGTTTAATCTCGACAATTAATTACCGAGTCTCACGTTTTCGCGTTTAATCGACGATGAATCTTCCAGAATTATGAAACCTTTCTAGGTTAGATGAAATTCGAAGGATGTAGTAAATCGTATTCTTTCGCATTTCTTAATATAAAAGGAAAACATTCGAATAGATTACGTTACTTGCAACGCTGTTGTATTCGATGACTTGCAACTATGTTTCTCTTTTAATTAAACTTCTTGCCGAAGGATCGTATGAAACACGATAGTGTTCGCTGGTTTTCGAAGCGAAAGAAAACGACCGAGTCATTCCTGAGACATTCGCGGCGAAGTCTCGCAATGACAACGGTGCTCGTGATACATTGCATCTCGCTCTAAAATGTAACAGGGTTCGCGAATCTTGTGTTTTTGTCGCGTTATCGAGCAACTGTATCTCAGGAAAAGAATACCTCTCGGGGTAAAGGTCTAATCTCCTGGGTGGAAACCACTTGCACGTACGAGAACAACGACGTGAAATAGTAATCGTTTGGATGCTACTTAGACAAATGGTAAGATCGGAGCTCGCGTTTCAATCCCAGAGTTCTTTTTCAATGTGACGGTACGTTCAAATTATTTTTAAAGCTTCCCTTTCGGATGTTATTATGGAATAAAAATATTTAAAAATATGTGGCAAAATAAACATCTGACGCTTATGTTGAAACGAAAAGTGGATGAACATCCAGGGTCAATTTCCTCTGAAAGCAACGAGGTGTTCGAAAAAAGCACCTGTTTGTCGTACGTGGGCAGAGAGAGGCAAGAAGAAGAGCACGATTTGTAGCGGTGAGGACGACGAAGTCGTAACCCCGAAGAGGCGACCGCGCCCATATAGAGCGACAGCCCGTTAAGCCCACTCTGAACTCCATACAGATATCATCGCGAATGCAAAACAGAAGGGCGACTTCCCTCGTTCTTTCTCCTCTCGATACCTCGCGACTTCATGCATCGAGATAACTCAACCAGCAATGCTGCACTGACCTTTCTGGTAAAATTGCAATGCAATTATCCGTAACTTTGTATATACTTGTCCTACCGTTCGTCGACATCCTTTTCGTCGTGATACACAAGAGTCTGCAGGCGGAAGATCCAGTTTGGCAATGTGGAACATGAAACGAAAGAAGAGATGAAAAGCCAGGTTGATCCAAAGTACGTCGTCGATAAGGCACTCGATAAAGGATTACCATCCTTAATCGAAGAAGCTCGAAGTTCAATTTGAATTTACAAGCAGCATGGAAACCACTGATGGTCATGCGTCGTTTCGTAAATCGCATCAACGGTATAGCTCGTAAAAACTACATAGGTATATATAGTCACACGTTATAGCTTTACAGAGCGAAGTTTGTTAAAATCAAAGCGAATGATTTAGCAACGTAAATCGGAGTGAACGATTAGTGTCAAAAAGTTCGACCAGAAGAGAGGATAGCGTTGATAATAGCACGCCGCGCCGGTTTATTTACGATCGAAGCGATGATTTTCAAGAATGAAAGCGAAATCCGGTGAAATCCTGCGAAAACGTTGCGCGTGCTGTGTTTGGTTCGCTACCACCTGCACCGGGTATTTTTATGTCACGACGTGGGAGGACGAGAAAGAAACGCGCGTCTCTTTGTTACGAAGCAAAACGTAGGCGGTCGTAGCCAGGTTCGCCGTGCAGCAACGTTGTCGCCGTCGTATCGTCGGCCAAACACCAGGAACGTATACCGCGGCATTATAATATATCGCGCGTATAAAGTGATTTTCAGTGGCCCGGGAGAAGATTTTCGAAGCAAGCCTGTCGATGCCGGCCTTCGAAAATAAGAGTTCCTCTCGCTTGATCTTCTTCAGGCGCGTTTTACGGTCTAATAAAAACAGCGGACAAATTACTGTGTTCGAGTTTTATCGATTATCAAACGGACGATTCGGTCGTTCGATGAAGAAACCGAAACGAAAGCGTACGGCATACTTGCTTCGCCGACGAAGAAAAATCGCGTCTCGTTCGCAGCGAGACGTTCGCCAAGAAGATACGCGGCGGTTAAAATAATGCTCGCACGAACTGTTTACTGCGTTACGTGGGCGTGATTAAGGCCCGTGGCAAACGAACCGTTCATTTTCACCGTCTGTCCGTGACTTTTTCTTTCAACATCTCCGCACCTTTCCGGTGTGTGTAGTTATTCGCAGGAAGGAGGCCGCAGGAAGAGACGAACGATGATCGTCAACGCTCGAACGAGGATACTGTAAGTAGGTGTCTTGTACGTACACGTACGGTACGTGGGCAAGTCAGGAAACGAGGGCACTCGAGGATATCACGGAGATTCCCCCCTCCCCTTCATATTAATAGGGACAATCGAGCGTCTGTCACGGGACAATGGCCAAGACTACGCCTAAGAATCAGTTTCGTCGGTTAACTGGCGTCACGTGAACGGTTTGCGTATGTCAATGTGTGTTATATTTGCGCGTACACTACGGATCATGAACTTCGCGGTGACGTACATGTGTTCCGTGTCTCCACGACCTCTGAACACCTATGCAACGATGTAAAAAGGGCATCCGGTGCACCTATCGTGTTAACTTCGCGCTACTTCGCGCTCGTGCCACGAGTCCATGACATCGGGGCACACCTACGAAGGAAATACCTGCCTGCATATTCAGCGAGCTTCCTCCATGAAACTCGACTGACCACGAGGTCAGGCAGCGAACCACGGGTGGCTTGATCAAGCCGTTCGTTTCTGCCGTTTCTGTCGGCTCTGTCGTTCGTTCGCAAGCGAACGATAGTAGGCAAGATTATAATTCACGTCGCTTAGCAGCATTTTACCTTTCGAACGTCTCGAATTAATACAAATTCTGAAAATCCATTATCTATTATAATGACACTAGTACGTCAACCAGCGAAATAATGCTTAATTTATATCCTACCAATTTAAAAATAACGTTTAAAATATATGAATATTAATTAAAAGCTCCTAAAGAAAGTACAATTCATGCGATTGCTTTACTTTCTAATTTAGATTCGGAGGAAGCCTGCATCATGATCGAAACGCTTCTATTATACCCATGATGACACATCTATAAGATTGAAACGGAGCAGTCCGTCAGGTATCGAGAGGTATCGAGCAAGGTATCGAGAGTAAAGCGGTGAGCGCAACGAGAGGGCATGGCTCATGTCGCGGCATCTTTGTCGGCAGGGCCGGTTCTTCATCATCGTTTTGCCGATACGAGCGGACTGTGCGAGAACAAGAAAGAAGGAGAGGGACGAGATGAGTCCCGAACAGAGACGAAAGTACGAAAGAGGAAAGAGGAAGAGGACGGTAAGCGAGTCTTTAAGATCGTCCCGCGAGACGAACCTGCTCGCCTCTTTGCCGGCCGATGGCGCTCATATATTAATTAGTACGAGGAGTCCGAGTTATTATTGGCTCAAAATTAATAGACCCTTCCGCGGATAAATAACCGAGGCCCCCTGCCTCTCCTCTGAGGTAGCTCCAAACTGTTCCACCTTGCGTCACTGAAGGCTGAAGAAGGAACGAGAGAACCTGGGCAACAAGAAGAGGGAATAAGGGACGTGTTTATTGGCACGGGCCCAACGAGTTTCCTTTTGTCGAACAGGTACAAGCAATTAGTTTCGTTCGGATTCGTATTTTATGGCGGCGCATCCAGCGCCGCGACCCATCGGCATCGTACGATCGCGGATATAACGAGAAACTCGCTGGTGTCTGGTGTGTACCAGGTGTAATAAAATCGTTCTTACGGCGTACAAGTTTAATCACAGCCTAATTGTTCCCGGAACGATCGTATAGAGGAACGTCAATTAGTAGTAACCAGGAAATCAATGTACAACGAATACGGTAGAATTTTATTTGACCTAATTATGACACGCGTTTGTATAATACGAATTTTTGGTTAATCAAATAATTTTGCTTTCATACAAGAGGAGATATCTTTAACTATTTTACGAATATTAAAAAAATGTAACAATTTCTTTCAGTTTCTACTCTTTATTTCTTACAAGTAACCATTAACTTTCCATTTAATCTGTATTCCAATAATGCATATCGTTCTATTAATCGACGTTCTGTTGCACGTGATAGGACAGGCAAATTGAATTCGTAATTCAGTGTACATCAGGCTTAATAAAATCGTTCTTACAGCATACAAGTTCAATCACAACTCAATTGTTCTCGAAACGTTCGTACAGAGAAACGACAATTAGTTTTCGTGTATCGAGGAAATCGGTGTGTAATAAATATACGATAGGGCAGGCTGGCAGATTGAATTCAAGATTGGAAGGATATCTAATGATCTTTAATTAACATGTAGCATATCCGGTTGATAGACAAGTTATAAGACGCGGCTCGATATTCAAGT
This sequence comes from Bombus huntii, assembly GCF_024542735.1. NCBI lineage: Eukaryota > Metazoa > Arthropoda > Insecta > Hymenoptera > Apidae > Bombus > Bombus huntii. The sequence continues at coordinate 7,653,727 of NC_066250.1, read as the reverse complement.
CGTCGAGTTTATGGACACGCGTGCTTCGTACGGGGGCTGAAATTTCTTCAACTACGAGGGATCATTAATCGCCATCACGTCGACGATGCACGAGCGAATATCGAATTTCCTGGCGCGCCCTCGATTGACTGATACTTCGCCATTGTACCGGCATCGAGATCTACGAGGCGCGAACTCGTCGGTATCATTTATAAAAGCATTGTCCGGTTTGACAAATGTTCCATGCTTGAATACAAATGCGTACGCGGCACGGAAATTTATGTAACTTTTCCTTAAAACGCGTTCTCCCCCACTGATGAATCGATCTGATTAGCGAGCCCACGGTAGGAATGAGCGATCCAGCTAGTCCGGGAAGTTTGCAGAATCGTTTAGCTGTCAGGCGAAGGTTTCTGAAACGTTCCGGAGATCTTGATACCGTTATGTTGTGATTACTGGTCCCGCTGTTTTAATATTTCAGATAGATTGTCGCTCTGACTCATCTAGGAAGTTTGTCCGCGGAAGTCCTGGGTGTTGATTGATGCACGCAAAACCATAAAACGAATATTCTGGACATAGCTTCAGTAAACTGTAGCTGTGCTTCTCGATGAAGTACACTCTCACCCATGAGTCATCCGATACTTAGTCAAATTAAGAGACGGACGATTTAAAAATTATATTGCTAAGATTATATACCAATGACAGACGAACGACTGCATCTTCGCAACCTCATTCTTTGTTCTGCGTAATAACGAAACTTCTCTTGAGATATTTGTTTTGAAAGATTCCCCAGATAATTCTGAAGTCCCAAAGTTAAAACAACGGGTTATCTAACTCTAATTGCAGAAATCGAATGTGCGCGTTCTTTTGGCATTTAATCAAATTTTCGTACGTACGGTCTAACAACGATTTTACCCAAGATAAGCAAGTGTCCGCGATGCAAATGTGACAAGTGGGCAGGAATCTGAATATTCGATATTTTTCATAACATTCCTCAAAAAATTCCAGCGAAACTGTGATTTCTAAATTTCAAGGTCTTTAATTCATAATTGGAAAAGAGGAAAAATATTATCGAAAGTTTGAATGACGCGGGTTTCGCGCAGGTTGCTCCGGATCCGTGGCAGGCGTGCTGCCGACTTGCAGGGTGGTCTCGATGGCTGAGCACTGAGCACAGGACAAGCGGGCGACACGGGCAACGTGCTTCGCATCGTATACCCCTTCCACGCACCCTGTGCGCCGTTCCTTTGGGTGCCGTACATCCACCCTCACGGTGGACGTCATAACCATCTAACAAATGGCCGACAGATTAGAACTAGAAACGGGTACGCGCCGGGTCTCTTCCCGTGAGAGTCGGTGCCTTCGGTCGGTGCCTTTCATGAAACTGGATCTGAAGGGGGCCGTCGCCCCTCCCACGCTGTGCAACCAGCCAAGATAACAGGGCAATAATTCAACAACTTCACGATACTGGGACACGCGCGGGACTCCTCACCGTGAAAGATTAGTCACGGTTACATACGTTTGTGCCGCGCTTCCTTTCCGCTGGATTCTTCTTTCTTCTCCATATCGTCGTCGTCGTTGTTGTCGTTGTCGTCGTCGTCGTCGTCGATTCCTTGCTTCGCTCCATCGTTTTTCTTCAGGGTGGCACGAAAAGCGTATACACACGAGCCGGAAAGGGCGAGATCCGGTCGACCCGCTGTCGCTTCTTGCCATCTACGAGCATGCATGGCGACCACGAGCGTGGAAACGATCCACCGGATACGCTCCGCGAACAGGGCATATACCGCGGCATTGTTTCGAGTACTGTTATGCGCAACAGAATATGTTGGCAAGAATAATGGGGTTTACGGCGGTTATTAATCCTCTATGGCTCCTTCAGACTCTTTGGTATAGGGGATCCTCTGATCTCTTAACGTAAAATTCGTAAGAAGATCGCAGAATGTTCGAAGAAGTCGCAGAGGGTGTATTACGAAAGTCCTATTGACATACATTTGGAAGATGTTTCTCAGAGAAGATTCGTGGTATACACGGACACGTGTAGGCTGTAAATTCCGCGACAAAGAGGAAGATTACGAGGATCTTAATTGCACACCGTGGATGCACACGAGCTCTCCCATGTGTAACATCTTTACGACGTCCCCGTGAAATAGTTTGCGAACGTGATAGTACACGGAGGGCATGCGACACACATCTTCGCCTGCAATCTGCCCTCCTGGAATCGTTTCGACGATGATATACCAAAATGAGAGTGTACTAAGAAGTAGTTGACTATATTCCAGATAATTTCGAGAATCGCGAAAGATTTAAAAAAAAAACCACGAGTTGAAGCAATTTTCCCAGGTAAACGTTATATAATAAGAGTTAATTCAAAGCAAATAAAGAGAATAGAATCCTGAGAGTGGCAAGATAATTTCTTTAAACGTTGGTAAATGTTTGTAGAATAATAAAATAAATAGATACAGACCAGAGTCCTGAGAACCTTTCAAAATAATCTTTCTAAGCATCGATAAACATCTATGAGATAGTATTCCACGATCTGTCGAGGAATCGCTCGTGGATGAAGGTTGATTTAATCGATCAACCGACAGATATCACGCAGCGAGATCAATATAATCAAGAAACGGATCGAATGATCGGTATCCATGGTAAGAGATCGCGGACCACCCTGACTTCATCGGCCGGGGGTAATTAAGTACTGAAGACTGAAGAGTGATAGGTTGGCGTGACCGGCGGTCATACATCGCGCCTCTGCGTTCGTGATCCGGGCCATGGGTTCCTGCTGATTGTTTCAATTCACGAATCGCTTAGCTCGATCAATTTGTCAGACCCTAGGCAACAGATCAAAAATTCGACACACCAAATTTCGACTTCATTTCTGAGTGATGCGGCGATTGCAGATTACGAGATGAACTTGCGTAATATCGAAACCTATTTCAAATTTTTTAATGGACGTTCGCAAGATCAATTACGATTACGAGAGAATATGAACAGAGTTTTTGAAAACAAAGTTCTATGTTAATTGTAACAAGAAAACTGAAATCAAATGAAATGTAAAACGCACCTAACTACGAATCAATAGAGGCAAACACATCTAGAATTATTTAATCTTTAAATCTTTGTTTCATTAGTAATGCGCATAAAAGAAATTTCTTATTCCTTAGCGAGAATGGCCGCCAGATACGCTCCATTCCTACGTCGAGACTAATTGTAAGGCTCATGATCACGCGTGCACGCGTATACGCATACGAGAAAACTCGCCCATTGCGAGCAGGTTGCTTATATTCGGAATTTTATGTACTCAGCCGCGCCTTCGTAAGATGCACAACACGTCGCACTTTCATTCGCGTACTGTAAACTCTTTGTCTCCTTTCTCATAATAAGATCGTTCTCCTTGCGTACAAGGCTGTTTACTCTTTTAACTTCATTAGAACGTAGACATAATTAATAGATGTCGTATCGTATATATTGTTTGTTTCTTGATTGTTTCTCGGATTGTTGAATCGCTGAAAAGATCTAGACAAAGTGCGAACAATATTTGCAATAATCACTATCCTTATAGGAAATCTTTGACCATATCAATAAAGAAAGATTAACGTTATAAAGTAACTTCCCAGTTCCAACTCATTCATCTTCAGTCTTCGGAATCTTCTCTACCTTCTCATTCCTTTTTCTCCTTTCTTCTTTCTCCCTTCCGCATCTTCTTTTCTTTCCTTCCTACCTCCTTGTTTACATGAACAATGTTTGGAAAATGTTACCTTCCGATCTTTTGGAAAACTATGAAAAAGAATTTAAATAAGTCTGACTTTTCTTCCCTCAAGCAGAGTTGTAGAAATATAACAATATAATTTTCCGTGATATCTGGACGCCGTAAAGAGAAGCGATTCCATGACGATTAGCGGCAAGTTTCGAGCTGCAGATGGCGAACCATTCCAGTGCCGGTTTTACGCGATCGTTCCCCGATAAAAATCGCGTTATCAATGACCCTCGATTATAGCAACGCACGATAGCGGCTACCACGTTATAAATCAGTGGCATTCAGTGCGAGTCCGCGGGAATCCACGGGAGATTCTGCTCGATTAGCTGATCGTGATTATGTCGTAGAAGCGTTACGGAAATCTCTCGAAACTGGGAAATCTCGTTCAAAACTGCGAACATAAACGAAGAACTAATCAACGCGATATTTATACGATCAAAGTCGTATCCTTATACATATCCCTATACATAATTAGTTGACAGAGAAAAGTGTTCGCCCTTGATTTATGATCTATTTGCACTTCTACGCATCGTGGTTACACTTTACGATGTAGTCTAAAAGGAAATCCAATCTCGAGGTTTAATCATTTTTCCGTGAAACCTTGTAACTATTCTAGCTATTCTAATTAATTTGCACGAATTGACAAATTGTAAATCTGGTTAAATCGACGAGAAACAGTAAAAAGAAAACAGAGAAAACATGATCGTTTAAAGGATGCAAGATCGGTGACATTTATCATTCGTTCAAGCTGAATCTCTCTGTTTACCGAGGTTTATCGCGTATGCTATTAATTATAAATTGTTTGCTTTTTAACCGGTTCGTTTCTGACTCTTGTAGCTGTAAGAAAAATTACTGCCCAGGCTGAATTCGGACTAATCCTTTCATCGAGGTAGAGTTCCTGTACCATTCACTCTTTCGCATCCCGGGCAAACCTCAGGGACCTCAGTCAGCACAGCATGAATGTGAGGTGAGTGGATTTGACTAGAATAGGCCTCCCAATTCGTCGGAATTCCTCTTAAGAGAGAACATCAACTTCATGTCGGTTTCTGATCTACCCAAAATGAGTAGAAAATCCCATCCATTTTAGCTGACCATCGCAGCAATGGCTAGACTGCGGATTTTTATGCATTTATGAAAAATTTGAAGATGCAAAAATGTACAGCGTGTATATAATGTGTACAAATATATATACACCTATAGTAAAATATTTGTCATAATTGTTAGCAAGCAAAACAAATTCCTATTTCATTTCTATTTCTTCGGTTCTATTTATAAAAACATAAGTCTGCGTAACAATCCGCGGTCTAGTAACGACAAAAAAATAAAGCTACAAATGTGGGCTCGCTGTAAGCATTCAAAGGCGAATTTCTATCGATCCGTAGCTCTCTGTCGTCTCTATCATCAACGAGTACAAGCTACAAGCTCCTCGATTCCAGTCGAACAACATCAAAACACATTTCCATCGATGCACCGTACGACTCAAGGGACAGATCAATGGAATCGACGTATTTCTTTCTCTCTCGCTCTCCCCCTTCGCTGCACTTTACACGATCGTCCGTTTCACTCGCGCCATCGAACGAAGCACATGGTGGAGGCTCATGAATATTCAGCGGACAAGTTGCTCGCGAGACGCTCGCGGCTCTAACGGGTGACGTATACCCTTGTTGATCATAAGTGGGTTTGTTTCGCTGATTGTTGTCGCATCGAGGCGACTGGCCCAGGGGGTCCGTTGAATATGCATCGCGAGGGCCAGGTTGCGTGCGTCGCGATATGGAGCTCGGCTTATAGCTTCTATAATTTGCACCGTGCCGATAAGAGAACGGTCCTGGCGCAACCCGCAGACCTGGTCTCGGGTTAGGTATCAGCCGGGTATCACGAGCGGAGAACGCGTTCTTGCGCTGGCATCGCGATTCTCGAAACTGGCGGCGACGTGCAACAACACGGTGCACGTGGAACCGGTACATAAAGTACGAGTTGACCCGCGTTATATCAAACGGGAGTACGAACTAATTTGCAAGATAATGGCGGCGACTACCAGCGCGATTGAAAGGTCACAGGAGTTATCGAGCCGTTCGTACGAGTATATTTCAGTGAAAATAATACCTACCGAGGCGCGTTTTCTTTCCCCATTTTTTCAGTCGATATATTAATTATATTCTCGCGGAATTCTCCAACATGCAAAAGAAAAACTCTGCCGACCTAATGATATATTTTAGACGTCGTCGAGGCAATGATCCTTGCAACCGAATCAATGGTGCATATCGCGAAACCTGCTTTAGCCGGAGCTTCAAAACCGCGTGCACGCACCGTGCGCTGCCACGGAGCAAGCCGAGTCGAACACAGTTCGAACTGCTTCGAGCCTTGGCTGTAAATTAATTTACCAAAGGGTACAAGGGGAACAAGTTGTCCTCCGGTCGAGCGCGGCCGGCAATCTTCTTAATCGCGATGAATTCATCTTTGCGCGCCGTGGCTCGTCCCTGTTCGTGCACGCGCGAACACAGATTCCGATCGTTAACGCCTTTCGCTCCCGGGACCAGCAACTCGATACTTCAGACTTCTTTTCTGCGTCGAGTACACGCTGTTGCGCTATGACGACCGACACATAATACCCGAACCAACATCCCTATAAAGCCGAGAAACTCCGACGTGATTGCAAACTCGCTATCGTGAGAGTTTCTCCGATGGAACGAATGGAAAGGCTGTAATGAGAAGCAAAACGAGTAAAGACACGAGCGTGGAACCGAGAATCGGAGATGCCATTCGATGGATCGATACTCGGGGGGGATATCCCGCGGTGATTATACCGACGATCGACCGCGGTCTCTCCGACTACCGACAAAATGCTCCATACTGGCGGACTCCCGGTACCACTTATCGGCTCCTCAATCGAGCGTGTACACGACAACGGTAGTCTTGCGCAACCTGTTCGAACCACCTTCGCGACCTCGCGCTCGATTGCATCCATCGAAGCACGAATTATCGTCGGCACCTAACACGCATGATTGAGCGATCATTGGCTCGTTGCTGAGACGATAGAACCACGATCGTGAGCTTCCGATCATCGTCGACGATTCGTTCTTCTGCGAACGTGTGTGGTCGCTGCTTCGTTCACCCGGCATTGATGTTTCGCGGACGGTAGCTCTGACTGATTGCCCCCCTAACGGTGGTTATTGATCGAAATCATTCGTAGATACTACACGGAGGTACATTTGTTTCGACTCGTGTATTCTATCTGTTGGCTGGTTAGCGAGGCTCGTACCATAGAAACGAAGCAGGTAGCATCGAAATTGGATCGAGATAAGTGGCAACGGTTCGAGCTACGATCGTTAGTTGCGTAAGAATAAGATATTTCTCCATTGAAGTAGGCTTTTACGAAAGACAGTTGGCGATACGTACCACCTGAAAAGGGCCAATTTCCCTGGACGGAGCTAGGTCCGTGAATTAACCGTGCTATCGTCTAATGTCCCGATATATTATCCCGGCAGGGACATATTTCACGCGCGTATCCATCGTCACCGGCGATTGGTGGCGGTCAGTCCATAAAATCTAGAATTTCACGTCGCTTACCGGAGAAACGGGTCTGCCGTCTCGATATCTTACGCGTGGGTGGGGCTTTGTTCCTAACATCTTTATAGCAGAAGGCAGACGAAAGGCTTAGTGGCACGGTCCGGAAGTGTCCATACGTCTGCGACGCCCATGGACACGACGCAGCGGCGCGGTTCGCCGCTTATCGATATTAAATTGCCCGTAAATGGCTAGTTATCTGCAACAATGAGCAGCCATCGGTCTTCCGGGTCATCCTATTAGATCACCACGCGAGGATACCGTGATGTATGTTTTTCTCTTCTCTTCTACCTCTCGTCCTCTGTATTCGCGTAGCTGACAGTGGCTGCGAGAGAGCTTATAAGCGTGTGTGTGTGTCTATGTGTGTGTGTCACGGTGGTAAGTGTGTGCACGCGGTAAACGCGCGAGGGCCGTTGATCGTGTCTCGCACGTCCGCGAGGAGGATTGATTTATCACACGGCAAGAGACAGATTGCCGTACGACGCACGTTCGGCTCGCGAGGACTTGTAGCTGGACTCGGGCAAGAACCGAGAGAGAAAAACGACGCCGAGGGGAAACGAGGATGTATGGAATGGAAAGAGAGAACGATGCTGGAACGGGGCAATCCCGCTCGGAAGCAGATACTCGCCGCAACGCGCTCCAACTTGCTTATCTCGCTCTTTTCGTCTAGCTGGTTCTGTTAGGGAAGTTTCACGTAAATGGAACGAACGCCGACCGTGTATAGCACGCGGCCGATAAAGGGTTGGCAGCTTGCAGATTTGCCCTTTCGCTACGATCCCTCTTCCACGGGGAATTGATCCCAAGAATGGTTGCCTCGAAAGATCTTAATTCGGGGGAAGATAGATTGCTGAGAGGAACGTAATTGGAGGGTACGCTAGAGTGAATTTCCTTCATTGGATCATTTAAACTTAAGTTTCATTCTTTTCCAAGTATCATCGATGAAGTTCTTCGTGTAACTTACGTTCTTCTGTGATTCAACAAAAGTAGTCGTTCTTTCATTTCGTTTACCATCTTAGTAATTTTTACTGTATTTACACTTCTTGGTATTTGTTCTTGTAAAATATATTGAATTTTAAAGTTGTTCATCTACGAAAAGCGGAAAATGTGATTTACTATATATTATTGCCAAAAAAATTCATTTGAAACACGCGAGCGGACTATTATTAAAAAACTAGGTCAAAAAGAAACAATATTGGAGACAGATTGTTGGTTTCGGTGAAGAGAATCAGGTGGAAATAAGCAGGTTGAAACCAGCGTTCATCGACCATCGTTTACCTCTCGAGTGACACGTTTCTCGTATCTGTAGAAACAGGAACACGCGAGGAAGAAAACGATGAGGTGAAGGTGGACTTTGGTGTGTCCAGAACTTTTCGTAGAGAGATAACAACTTGATAATGACTATGCTGACCCAAGGTCTTGGAAGATAACCAAACGACTCTGAACATCTCGAGTCGAGGCCTCACGGCGGTATTTGGATCCTTGTCGGGAGTACGCGAGGGGATCATTATAGTGATTAATGCTGATGGAAGGCCCCGATAGCGCTGATTTATCGATGTCACCGGCAACGGATCGGAGACGGTGACGAGATAAATGGTAGACGCGTCCTCTTACGCCTTTCTTCCCGCTTGCGACGTAATGCCCGCGAAATAGTGCCGATCAACAGTGAAAACCGGCGGCCATCGACTCGATAAGTCGATTAAAGGTCTTCGGCCACGGATTTCTCCCATTAAAATTGCTCCTGCCACGCGGAAGATGCACACATTCACGAACCCATATTGAATCCGAAGGAATGCGACCGACTAATGTGAGAATATAATTCAACTATAACAGTTATACTCATTAGGATCGCGGTACAGCGAACCGTTTGACTCGCTAGAATTTCTGAACTGGTACCAAATAGAGAAGGAAATTTATAGGGTATCGTGCGATGATATTTAATCGTCGATAAATTTCGTTGCAAAAACGAAGATTAAATTAATAAAGTCGTCGTGCAACCTGCAACAAAGCGAGACTATGCTTTTTGTCTTTTAAGTCTAGATTCATTGTCATTCTGAATCACTACGAATCGTTGATCCAATTTCAACGAACGTCAAGCCTTATTACAGAGACAAGAACCTTCTTGTATTCCCATGTATTTATGCCAACAGAGCACTATTATCTCTCAGGCCAGCTCCAAAATCGCAAGAAGTGATATTATATCGTTGTTACCGTGATGTATACGATCATGTGCTGTGTCATTTTGCCGACCAACGACAACGAAACCGGGTGTACGAATCGACGTACGTCGAGAAAGGTTTGGACGGATTTCGAAAGAGCTACTTTTCGAGACAACTTTATTCCTTGCCCTCTTTCTCGGCTGTCTGTTACTACCTGGCGGACAATACGCTTTCCTTGTTCGTGTCGTACGCGGGCTGCGCGGTGTTTTCTCCGCGGTTCGCCTTTCGTGGCGTGGGCTAATGTATTCTATTCGATTAAACAAACACGGTATCTCGTAGGGAAGCTTGTACGTACGCAACGTTGCGATGTCAGGCCCTGAGAGTCGAGGGCAAGCGATATCCCTGCGGATATTCAAAGTTTGACCTCCCACTTCGTCAGCATCCATTGAATACTCCATGATACCACGATTACCATTTTCTTCCTTTCTCTTTTTTTCTTTTAGTTCATGGTGTCGATCGGAACGGTAGGACTCGTGGTTTATCAAACGAAAGAACGCGATTCCGTGTAGGGTGGAAGTTAGAGTTCTGGTAGGCCGTTGAAAAAGAGACATCTCGTAAAATTCGGTCGAGCTCACCGGTAGAAGTAGAAACCCACGCCTCCCAGCGACGTCGGCCACGTGGGCGAAACGAGAGTTATACCATGTATTGTCTACGATCCATTTTTTCCTCTATCCTTCGTCTCGCTGAGATATTCGAAGACGCCAGCAGCGTCAGTTGACCGAAACATCGATGTAGATCCGCGGCGTAAAGAAATTTACGGTGTATTAATGACGCACGAGGTAATAAGATTTCTGGAGTATCTTCGGCATATATTTTGCGTCAAGGTGGAAAGACTTGGCGATGTGATCGAGATCGCAAATAAGGTTCGCCGGTCGTTCTTAAGGTGTACAAGGCTTTTCAACTTTCCAGCCAACACACTGAGAGATGGGAAGTGCAGCGTCGTTTGTAAGCTCGCCATTCAAATACTATGCCGCGTATGATAATTCGCCGTGAACCAACCGGCCACAAGAGATCTCGAGAATCGCGGCTCGAGAAGCAGTTGGTAACACCACGGCAGCCAGGCTTAGGCTCGATAAGCCTGGACCACCTCTGAGAAACTATTGGCACCGTTGAAAAAAACGTTTCAGAGGATATTATCGAGCGGAGTGCAAGGAACACCATTTCGATATGGAATCGTAAAAGAGAGACTTCTCTGGAAATATCATCGATGTATTTCAAAGAATATTGTCAAGAAATTACCGAGAAACAAAAAATACCTACATATTCCGTGAGACGCTTTCTCTCTTTAAACCTTAACATCGAAGTTATTTAATTATCCACTGGACAAATCGTCGTTTAAAAAGAGATCCGTAAAATAAAAGAAAAAATCACACAAAAAAAGACATACGCACTGGCCTGTCGAGCGACGGAGTAAACATACGATACGCTCCAAAATTAAATTAACACTTATTACCCAACATGCAAATGAGAGGAGGGCCGGCGAGTCGACCGGCAAGGAAATACCGCGATAAAAAATTTATTTCGACTTACACCGACCAAGCGGACCCGCCGCATCGCGACGACTTATATTATATTCCTCCCCTCTTCCTTCGTCCCTCTCTTTGACATACAAATTTACCTCGTTATCCGGCTGTGCGCGCGGACGGCGAACACCGTGGCCGGATACCGGCGCTATGGAATTTTCGATCGATCGTAGAAGCTCGGCGGAGGCGCACGTGGGGTCCAGCCGAGCTGCCGCTTCGCCCTGGTCACAACAGCCGTTTGCTTTTCGTTCGATACACACGGCTAAACAAATCCGCCGGCTCGGAAACGCAATAAACGTCGGCGTGGCGACGCCGTACGAGCTCGTTCCGGCGACAGTTAGGTGGCCACTTTCCCCACGTGGAACACCGGCGCACCGAAGCGCCGGAAAGAAATGTGGCGCTTAAATAAGAGGGACCTCGAGATTACCGCGCGAGGTCTCGCGCGTGTATAAGTAAGATCTCGGGATTTTATGTCGTTACCTCACACGAAGCTGCCGCTTCGACTTGCCCGTTAAACGACCGAGCCTGTCTCTCTTTCCTTCTTAACTTTTTCCTTTCCACCTTTTTATCTGTCTTTCTTCTTTCTATTTTCATCGATCTGTCGCCTACCTCTCTGTCCTCGTCTGTCATTTTCTTTTCATCGTCCTTCCTTTTCCGTTTCGCGCTTTCATCGGATCCAGAGATTGTCGAAGACCGTGGGTGGCTCGTGTGTTCACCGCGTAAACAGGTGTAATGGGAACTGGTGAGATGATTCATGCAAGCCCGTATACTACACCTATGAAGCGAGTTTGAAATTTCGTGTTGCTAATACAGCGACTGATAGATTTTGATTTCTTCATTTCACGTGGTTTGCCAGAACGACGATTGCGAGTTACGCGATTGTTCCTCGGGTACAAAATAGAAGAGAGTACACGGTTTTCGTCGCGGATACGGAGTTCTCGTTGCGCTTAATGTATCTTTACGACACGGCTCCAGTTGGCTATAAAGCGACTAGATTTCAACGCGAAGCGTGCAGCGATTAAGAGAGAGGCGTTCGAGAAAATTTCGGTCTGGCGTCACGGTGACAGGTAACACGATAGGTAATAAACGTGTCAAGATTATGGAAGAAATGTGTCACGTTTCTTAGACACGGTTTAGATGTTAACAGGCGCCAATTGGAATTTACGAGCCGTTAGTATGTTCAACCCTTGTATGGTGAAACGCTTTCTACGTGGCTAGTGGAACGAGGTGAAATTGTTTTGGAGGTTTCGTAAAGATTCCTCACAATCAACCGATCAAAAATTAACATTGTAATATATTTAGAAACTTGTTGGATCAAGAGAATCCAATAGAAACGAATACTTCGTTTTCTTGCAATTCTTATTATACAAACGACACTCGTGCTCTTCACGAATTCTGGTTACAATTTTAAAAAACTAGATAGAACTAAAGATTTATAAGAAAGCTTAGTTATTACTATAACTTTAGTATTAATTTCTCAAGATTTGAAGATCAAATTGAAGAATAGCTAACAGCTGCTTAATTAGTTACTAAAAATATTCTGAAGCAAAGGGATAATACCACGCGGGTAAATACAAGCTGAATAAAGCGATTCAAGGAACTGGGCGGAATAAATACATTCTTTTAAGGAGTACTCGTCACTCTCACGTATTCAGCTATAACGTTGTACATTCTGGCGCCAGTCTGCCTACTTACACGGTCAGAAACCACCGGGGAAAGTGGTCGGAGTAAGTCGCAAAACTTCCCCGGCCGTTTTATCGCCGAATGGTAAAATGTATGAAATACGATAAAATGTACCGGTATTTTCTCACCGGCACGATCTTTAACACGCACGAGACAAGGTGGAGGGATTCTACGAGATCGTAAAGTAAAGCTCTATTGGATCGTCACGGTGTCCATGAGGAATCGTACGAGGCGGATCGCGCGGAGCCGCGTACACCGCGCGCGAACCAGCTCGTCGTCCGTCGTCTATGGACGTGGGCTAGTAAAGGTTTACGGCCAGGTAATTGAACACCCATGTCTTTCGAGATTCCTTCGAGCTGATTTAAGCCTCCATAATACCAAGAGAGCACACGCTGCCGTGGTATACCCATCTATGGTGTATTCGAGCCGGTTGTGTCATGGCCGTCATGGGTGTCACCACCCCCCACAATGCAGCCGATCCTATCATCATTAGTCTCGGTGACAGATAAGCAAAAACTACGAGACAACGTCGGGATATTCCTTCGCGGGGCGAAATACATTGGACGTGCTGTGGGGCTGGCATCAAAGCGAATAGAAAAGGCACACATTGCTACCTTCTTACATTTCTCTCGATGCTTAAAACGACGAGAGATGTTTTTTTTTTTAGGATCTCTGTGCGCGGCGACGAAAGTACGTGTATAAATAACCAAACGTATAAGAGACGCGACGCATGGAAGATACGACCACACGATAGAAACACTTTGATTGGTAAAAAGCTAGCGCAGGCCTACGTACCATTTAATTTGCGACGATTAATCAGTCTAGGGGATGGAAGATCGCATCTGAAAGCTGCAAAGCGAGGCGTAATAGGGGATAGAAGTGGCCATGGCCTCGCGCAATATAGAACGGCGATTTTAATCGGGAACCAAGATATCTGCAACTGTAAATCAATAAACGATACATACCGCGGAGCCACCTCCTCTCGCGTTGCCGATAGCACCGTCAGGTAAAATACCAGAGGTATCGTCGAGACTGTACCAAACATTTCGTTAGCCAGGAGTAACACCGAACGATACTTCTCCTAAACCTTTTTTTCTGCTGCTTCGTCTTTCTCTTCTTCCTCCTCTTCCAACGCGTAGACGCGACCGAGCGCGGTCGTTACTTAGTAGCTTATTTATTTTTGCATAGATAATCCGCCAGAGATACGAAACGAGATGTGGGTGGAGCGCATATGCTTGAGTCACGTGTGATTAAGCGATGTTATCCGCGGTTCTCGGTGCCGTCGCACCTGTATGCTCGGAACGCCTACGACTTCTTTGCTTTTCTTCGACTTTTTCTCCCTCCTTTCTCTTCGTCCGTCTCAGCTTCATCCCTGAAGCTCACGATTGACGGTCCAGGCGATTGTCCTTCGCGGAATGGAAAAAATAGAAAGAACGTAGACGGCGGTTCTCCTTGGCTGTTAAAGGAGGGCACGAATCGCGAGAGAAACGAATTAGATACGATGATAAATTACGCGATAAGGGGATCACGAAAAATTAATGATAGATATTATTGCTCCGGTTGTTCACGTGCGCACACCTGCTAGCGCGTGTCGTTAGAAACGCTCCGTTTGCCTGCAGTGCGTATTATATTCAGGCATCGGTCGTACATGCGTGTCAGGGTCTCGCGTGTACGAGGAGAGAAAGAAAAGAAAACGCGTCTACGAATCGCCAGGTTGCGATATCCGGACCGGAGTGCAACCGCCGCTCCGTATTTATAATTGCACTTTCTGTCCCGCAGCGGCTGATAGCGGTTCCATACGGAGAAAACAAGTGCAGCGTGGAACGAGGGGGGCAGCAGTGACTCTGTGGGTGCAGGCCATTTCATTCGACCATTATCCTGTTTGCGCGTACCGACGCCAGAAAGGAAGAAAAAGAAGCTAGACACGTGGAGAACACGAAGGACGGGCCAGAAACTCGGAATAAAAGAAAAAGGCGATACAGTGAAATGGAGTCTCTCTACTTCTGCAACGTATTTTGTGAATTATCGTAAATTTGATAATTTGCCTCGTTTTGTAACTCGATGGATCAATAATCGCTTGAATCCACAGACACAATACGAGAGTAGTTTATATAGTGTAGGTATTTGGATGGCCAAATTGATAAAAATTATTACAAATTGTTTCTGTTTTTATTCCATAATATCTGTCGTATTTTATTTTTTGTCGCTGCACTCTTGTCTCTTTTATTATACAAGATTTCTTTTTTTAGTATCATCGCGTCACTCTTTTTATTGTTACAACTCCTTTCCTTTTTGGTATACTTATGACATTTCTTTTTATTGTTGGTACTTCTTTTTTATGTCTTTGTGCTACTTTTCTGCAGCTGGAACTTCTTCCTTTTACTAATTTGGGACGGACGTTTCTCGCTGAAATAGTCGGAACCAGAAAGGAAGAAATTTTTTGAGAGAGATGTCCCACCGTTAATGTGACTCTACTTTTGGCCTACAGAATGGACGACACCCAAACGATAGCGGTAAAACTCGACCAAGGGGTAGATAATGCACAGCAACTTTAAATACTTTGGTGTTCGCATAAAAAAGACGAAGGTTCGGGAACTGATTCAAAGCTCCGTAAAATATATACGGTACCTGTCGTGAATCTCGACAAGAGATGCTAACCAGGAACAGCAGCTGGTTACCGGCAAATGTTTCGCGGTATCTTCGTGTTCGAGTCGATTCTTTAATAAGGTATACGAGTATCGAAATCCTCATTGATTATAAACCCATCGCTACACACGCTACTTCGCATGATCAATCGCTGCCGCTGTTTGACGCTTTAATTTAAGACCTCGAAATATCGTCTACTACACCCTTTAATATCCGGAGATTTCGAGTAACCCGTCCCGCTGCAGACGCCAATATCGTCCAGGTAAATTAAGAGGGGGCCACGGTCGATTAGTCGCGGCTGGCCGTGAAGCGCGTTCGTTCTCGTTAGTTATCGGCGTACGTGTACAGCCGATAGGAGAATCGGCCGTCACCGCGACGAGAGGAGAAATGAAAGGAACCGTGGCGAGAGCGTATCTCGTGATTCAGTAGCTTCTTACCGAACCGAGTAATGCAGTACTCGTGTACCAACGTTGATACACCGGCCGTTGAAACGTCGTTTTGCTCGCCTCTAATCCGCCGCTCAATAAGGAAACCGCTATCTACTTTCCACGTTGATATCAGTTGGCGAGCAACGGTGGCAAGATCGATCCCGAGCGTCAGTGGCGAACTCGTGCCGCTACTTTTGACCGAGCCAAATGAAAGAAAAGAACAACGAAAGAAGGAAAGAAAGCGAGCGAGCCAATCTGAGAGAGTGGCGAGGAGATATTCCACAAGCGGGTACTCGATTCGACTCCTTCAAAGTTACTTAACTAACCCACGTGCTGGAAACCGAACGAACTCGTGTAACTGTATCGCAGAACGAGCATTGTACTTTCACGATGTCAGATCAAAATCTACCGACCGACCGGTCGGTTAGGCTAACAATTAACTTTTTCCCTCCACACGAGCCAATGATAATCGACCAGCTTAGTTCCAACGCGACTACGTGGCCGACTAATTGTGACTTTCTTGCCTGGCGTAATCGTCGGAATCGATTTTTTCCGTTTTTCGAAGGTCTTTGTCGGCACGAGCTACGTCAAGAAGTTTATCAATAGACAGCGAGGTAAATTTGTTTACGAATGAGGAATTAGACTGATTATTACCTTTAGATATTTTCGCAACCACACCTGATAAAATTAGCATATTTATCAACTTATCATTGCCGTGCACACGCTACGATCGTACAAATGCATCGAGAACTCAATCTGATCTACTCGTACATACGTTTCAAAAGGAACTCATTTATTCCGCCCCAATTCCGTAGCCAATCGCCAATGGAAAAACCGATATTTACTGTTATCGTTCAGAGAGGAAAAAAAATTTTCTACTAGAAGACCACCTTCGGTCAGACGAGAGATGGTGCGTGGACAGCAACCAGTGTCGCGCGGCTTTTATCTCGCAGATTTCTCGATCGCACCTGCGCGAGATCGGAATTCGACTGGGGGATCGGTCAGGTTGAGGAAGAGAACGGAGAGCAAAAGCGAGGGGGATACAGAGCAGGGGGTCGCATTCTCGGCTTAAGTGAATTCCACGCGCGGCGTGCGGGTGTCGAAAACAAGCACAGGGTCCGAGAGTGGCTCGAAGCCGCGAAGCGTACGCGTGTGCGCGTTCGCTAGCTGCGGGCGTCGCGCTAAGTGCATCGTGTGCACAGGTTGCGGGCGCGCGTTTATGCACAGGGGCGGATCCTTTGTGTTCCATATAAAACGAATCATCGGGCGGCTAAAAGGGACCGCTGGAATTACGACCACAAGGTGCAGGGACAGCAGAGAGTTAGTTAGAAGCTTCGTGGACAATCTCCCCTCCATCTCCCTCCGGTCAAACGGAATTACGTAATGAAATTTATAGAGCTACCTCCGCTAGATTATACAGAGGGAGAAATAGAAAGAGAAGGAGAAAGATTACGTGTGTGTATGTATTCATGGTGATGGTACGCGTCTTTTCGTTACTTAAAACTGAAATCGACCTTAGCCTCCTTCACCCTTGCGTCCGTTTTCTTTGGCGCGCACTCGGGGAAGCAATTGACGCGCGACATAAGTTCGCATCCAGCGAGCCGGTGGCTGGTACATAGAACCACACTTAGGGGATATATATCCGGCCAGGAGGCGCAAGAATACGGAACGTAAGAACGATGTCCACTCGGTGGTTGTCTTCGCTCGAAGGTTAAGGTTCCTCCCAACACGCAGCCGCGGTAGCCACCTATAACCTCGCGCCAACCAGGGACGCACTAATGTTCGAGGTTTCTCGTAAACCTGGCAGATTTATGTACTACCGTGCTGCAGGCTGAATCCGTTTAAATAAAGTCATGACAGATGCTGTAAGATTATTATCGACGTGCCTTCTGCCACGGATGACGACCGTAGGGTAAAGTCGTAGGAATTTATAGAGAGATAAAATTTTCAAAGGAAAGTTGGTATGAGAACGAAGGAAAAATCAACGGTTCATCGTGTAAAATACTTTCCCAGCGAAATGTAGATCGTTGTATCGGAATTTCCCTGTAAACGAGAGATTTGAAAATGTTGAAAAACGCAAGTGGGACAGAAAGATTTACCACCTAGACCGATCGCGGCCCTGCTGGAATTTGCCTTTCTGCTTAATATTCACGGTGCCGCACCGGCGTGTTAATTAATTCTATTTAACGAATACTGCTTAAGAATGCTCGACACACGCTCACGATTACGACAATGTACGCAACGACGCGTACTCGCCAAGTAGAATTGTGTCGTGCTTCTTAACCCCGTGACTGTTAAAGTGTGGTTAAAGCAAGTTACACGTTCCTTCGGCGAACATGCAGAAAATTCACCGGAAAAAAAAACATGAATTTACCATTTATGGGGAGTTGGATCGTACGACTCACAATTTCATAGTGACTTAACCGAATGTTATACCCAGGTACAGTTAGACAGGAAGTAATTCAGCGTGCAGGTACAGGGTGAATATCCCATGCAAACGTTAATACAACAGGCGAACGTGGAACAGGAAGGTGGAAATTCCGTACGGATTTTCGAAAAATCTCACCGTCTCTTGGCAATCGTAGAAATTATGCGACGTAACGTGGCGCGTTTCACGTGGGCGCCCCGAGTTTCCGGAGAAGTTACGATACACGTTTGATCTACGGACAACAATTAAGCATGCCATTATAAATACCGCAGCGCACGCTTGCAAACATAACTTCTCGGCCTCTTTGGTCGCCCGGAGGCACCGTAATGGCGCCTGGAAGACGCGTGTGTGCGCTTTAACGCGCTTAGCTTCACCTACGCACCCCATGAAAAACCTCGTCTTCGTCTAGCTGTCCCTCGACTCCTTGTTCCAAGTTGACCAGCGGTCCCACCGTAAGAATTAGTTGAAGGTGTTGAAGGTGTTCTTCGGAGACGATCTACTGCATCGTTTCGCTCGCTGCAACCCATTTTATACCATGACTATAGAACGAAGATTAAATCTTCCGAGTCTCTAAAACATCATCGACGAAGGCGATCAGGTTCGGACAGTGTGTTTCACGTTGCTCGTTAAAATCGTTGCCCTCGCCTAGGTTTAAGTTTACGAGCGATACCGGCGCGAGCCAAATATGCTTAAATTATCGTAATTTACATCGGGCGTTAATGGTGTACGCGTGTAATCGATAATCGCCTCTACGAAAGCGACCACGTAGCGTCAGGCGTATAGCACGGGGCTGAAGCGGCGCTTCGTAATAAATGCTCGTGTGTCACGGTCATCTTGCGTGCTCGATCTCGAGCGTGGACCTCGGTAGTTTATAGTGGGCCCTCTGTCTTCCTCCCTTCTTCTCCCCCGCGACGATAATGCACGCTTTTCTCCGCTAGTGTCACCGACACGAGGAGGCATAGCATTAACTGGTCGTTGCTCGCGCGCAACTTGCCAGAGCATTCACAGAAGAGGCGATCGCAGCCGACCTAGCAGCCACTATGGTAAGAGAGAATCTTCGGTCTGTCAAGGGAACGGTAGTGCCATACGGTAGCCGTCAGCGTGTCAACCGCTGACTAATGGATCTACGGTGATGAGACGACGTGGTCGCGTCCCCTTCGTCGTAAGTAGCGGAGTCGGTAGCAGTGCCGGCGATCGGTAGCGTCGCAGCATCGCCTTATTATAAATAGATTCCTAGGTG
Source organism: Bombus huntii (assembly GCF_024542735.1). Taxonomy (NCBI): domain Eukaryota; kingdom Metazoa; phylum Arthropoda; class Insecta; order Hymenoptera; family Apidae; genus Bombus; species Bombus huntii. Next base: position 7,634,272 of record NC_066250.1, on the reverse strand, counting down.
GATCGAGCCGGTACTCGGTCGAGCCCATAAGCATGCGAGATTCATCTTATCGAGACCAGAGAGAAGAAATAAATTACAGTCGTCTGTTTCAGACCGAACGATTAGAACGGAGGAATGAACTTCCTCCATAGATCGCGTTCCCCTGTTTTTTCGATCGGCTCTGTTCCGTCACCATGTACGAGGATACGTAAAAATTACATAAGTTACATCTCTCGATTCGTTCGCAACGAATTACGAACGATATGATCGAGTTTATTAATGAATTTATCGATCGACATAATGCAGCCATCGTCGATTATGAAAGGTCGCTGATAGGAGAGAAATGGTAATTAATACGTCGCTATCGGCTATCGACACTAAATAATGTCCTTATCGGTTTCGCTACGAACCGAACCAGTATTTTGTATTTTTATCCAATTATCAGAGAAGTCTCGCGTGAAACCCTCCAACGATACCCTTCAGCAACAAACTGGAACGTAAACCTTTACGTCTACATCGGAGGTCTGGCGAAACGAAATTCTATATCTTTAGGATCGAAATAGGTAAGAAGGAACGCACGTGTATCTCGTAGAAACGCAACGATGCCCTGGGGTGAAGATAGAAAATAAAAAATAGTGGTCCTCCGCGAATAAAAGGAAAAGACTGACATCACAATCATCGATGATTTAACCCCTCGCGTTCTCCGTCATCTTCGATCACCCTTTTTCTTCGAGTTTCCCACTTGTAGCTGGCGATCCAAGTGGAATCAACCCTCGAGTGATGCCCACACGGTTGATTTATCACCCGTTTGGTCTTCTCCGCGTTTCCTCTGCCTCGTCGTCATCTTACCCCACGATGTTTTCCCTTACCTCTATTTCTTCCTCGTTTCTAACTCATCGAGAATGATCGTGCATGAAACAGGTGACAGGGCCTCATCTAATACAATTACCAATGATCACCGTTATTTATAGCTCATGAAAAACGTCACTGATATGTGGACGCGTATCGGCAAAAAGGGAAAGAAGCTACGAGTTGCCTCGAGCAACGAGACTACTCTGAACACGTATCATGATTGAGAGTGCATAATACAAGGTGTTGGAGCAGGCCCGACCGCGGTACTAATGATCGGGCGTGGGTGCGAATTAAACGGCCAAAGGAAAACGGGCCACGGTAACGATGTTTAATAACGCGGAACGCGATGGAAACGGTGAATATTATACGTATTGTCTGTCGTAATAAATTACACGATATGCATATATAACTTTTTTTTAACAAGTTTTTTACTTCTCCAAATGTACTCAACGAGGTGTCGAATTTAACATAGTCGTTAAGGTAACTGCGATTTTCGGAGACGTTTAATCAGACACGTTGTTCGACTCTTAAATTCGACGTACAATATTTGGACAATAATGAAACGCGAATGCCTGCGACAATCCGTGCATCGTAGCAGTGGTGTGATCCGAAGTATATATCTAAAATTTATGCACGATAGTTGTAACAATGTATCCTTTCATCTTCGACCGCCTACGAGCGAGGTGCACCTCAGGGTCAACGATGAAATCGAATAAAAAAGTACCAACGTCGTCGAGGTGGCTGGCGTCAATGTTAATTTTCGCGTCGCATGCAAATTTCACGATATAAATTTCACGGTGCAAAAGGTGACTCGAGGCATTATCGTTAAAACCATCGAGAAAAAAGTAATCGAACGTCGCGTTATTTTCGCCAATTTATTTAGCAAAAACGATTGCGGCGTAATCGAGAAATGAGCCGAGAGAGAAAAAAGAGAGTACGATACGCGCGCATTCGTTGAACATTTTGGCTATCTTGGCGATTCAACGACACGTACGAGATAGGAAAGAAATTCCCCGCCGACGATTTTAACACTTGGTTCGTTTAGCGGCGCTATTGACCCGCGTCTGGTTCGATTTCAATTGGTATCGAATCTCAATTACTGAAGATTACGAAGCTTTTTTCACCTGCTACCGGTACTAGCAACCGAAGCCTACCCACGGCTCCACGGTACGATAAGGTGCTTATGACTGGAAGAGTAGGGGAGAGTACCACCTACTCTCTCGTTCTCTTCCATCGATCGTGCAACATCTGTATGTCCCTCTCGCTCGGGTTCCGCTCGCGCGGTTTCAATTTATCGGGCCTTAAGATATGCGGCCAGCGCCGAGGCGTGCTGGAATATCATTTCTTCGTGGCAGTGGCGGCGACCGCAGCTACTTACAGGAGAGGCGTCGTCTCTTCCGCCTCCGTAAAGGATCGTTCGCTAGCCGGAGTCTTCCGCGCGCTACCACGGCCAAAAGAATCAGGCAGTTCCAGCACGTGTACGCGCGTGTGCGTGTACGTCCGTAAGGGTCATAACTCATGCGACATTAACGGAATTAGCATAGCAATCTGGCTGCGCAGCTATACGTGTGTTCAGCCTTCACTTCAGTATTCGAGGCTTAAACTCGGCCGAACCATGACGCATCCAATACGAACGCGCGTAACCGAGATAGCTTTCGTTTCTTCTCCAAACTATATCGGTTCTCGATCTACTAATCGGTCTCGTAATATGGCGGTCCCTCTATACCAGACCCTGGTACACGCCGTAACTCATGCGTGACTCCATAATTTTCTAGAGCGGACCATGTATTCTGAATTGTGTTAAACAAAAATCGGTCGACGTCTGTTTATTACTTCTCATTAGGGGGACGAGATTTCGCGCGAGATCTGGCCGGGACGGGGCTACGATAACGACAGCTGTTTCGATTATCGATCCCCGATCGAACACCGATTTCACGTCGTCTGTGTATAACCCTTTACCGCCGTTTAGATCTCGCCCCACTACGCTTCCGCGTTTCGACGATAATTTACGAGGCGATGCGAAAATTTTCCACCGGTTGGATTTATATCGGCTGGACGTGCGCCGGCTGCGTTTCACGCCGGCAACCGTGAACTCCGGAACAGACGCAGAAACACCTTCGTGGGGTAATAAGTTTCGAAAGTGGGTTAGAAAAAGTGTGGTTCGCTGCGAATCGACTTGACTGCTTTTGCGTGTATCAACACCTTCGAGCGGCGGAGGCGGTGTCTTTTAACGCAACTTCAAAAGGTCGATATAACTATATAGCATTCACAAGAGGAAATGGGAGGCACTTCGTCGAAAGAGACGAGAAGGAGAGCAAAAGCAGAGAACTCGGGTTAAAGCAAAAGACAGCGAGGTATAACGCGAAGAAGAGAAAAATTGTCTGAGCTGTGATTAGACCGTGCCGCCTAGTGATTTGTGGCCGAGCGGGTCTGTTAATTGTCACCAAGACGCCCCCACAGTTTTATACGCGCGTGCACGACTGCGTTGCGCCACCTTTTATGCGCCGCTTGTAATGCACTATCAGTTGCAAAGTTTATTTCGTCGGTATACTCGTCGCAGGGAAAAGGAACACGTAATGGCTCCGAATGAACTGCGAGCCGTCGCGAGACCAGAACGCTTTATAGTCGCCTATCTACGAGCATGACGACTCTGGACGCTTCTAAACTCGTGGATGACACCGTATACCTCTGCCCGATAATTCACTTTTCTGTTTGTAATTTAAGCCTGATGTCTTCACCAAGGTTCCTTCTTCGCATGAAATACGCGCAAGTTAAGCTCGAGTTATGCGATTCTCCGGTGTCCATAAAATCCTAATAAAGAGTCTAACGATTCTAGGCGATCGAGGAAACTCGATCGTATATTTTTATGCCCGGATGGCGTGCATACTTGGAAACTATTTACTCTTCTCGGAGGTACTTTTAAACGATAGCATAGAAATGGTACGCTACCATTCCGACAACCTTTAGCGTGCCTATTAGATGCAACGACCTTTCAGATTTTTCATGCAAATCAAAAGACAAACAATTGCCGTGGATGCCGGCGCATAGGGAGGGTAGATGGGACTAGCAACGATAAAGAGAACTACAAGATACCCTCCATAAATGGCGTACGACAAGGACGAAGGGCGACGGTGTCTCGACGACGTGTACGTATGTGGATACGTTTAGGAACGCATCACGCGCGGGAACGGAGGAAAAGGTGGAAGGAGGCCTTGCCGTGCGCGTGCACAATGGCCACGTCCGTCAAGGTTGGATCCTCTTAATTAACTCGACTGGTTACATCGTTCCTTCTCTCGTGGACATTCCGTGTGCACTTCCTCCGCATCCCTTCGTCCATTCCTGAAGATGCTCTTCTTCGTCGGAGCCCCGTTCCTCGACCTTCCATTCTCTTCTCTTCCAGCATCAGCGAGAGAGCGGTATCCTTTTGTCGGGATGAGTTGTGTCGCCGAGTACCAGCCGCTGGTGTCCGTCGTTATTATATCACTCTCATTATGCGCGCTTGCGCCAAAGGCGGTACCGGTCCGATCTCTCATACGTCCCGTTTTACTCCAGCTTGAGCACCGGCATGGGTACGTATAATACGCGAACAAACCGAGCAAAGGACACAATGAAGCGCAAACGAGAAACGGGCCAGCACGGAAAACGAGCGTGAGACGATTACCGGTGCTCTCGATTCGCTCACAGGTGCTGGCTAGATCGGCGATAACGGGAGAAGAATCGACTTCCGGGGTGGTTGTTACACACACGATACAACCAGATACGATAACGACACGGAGCAGGAAGAAACCCGGGAGAGAGGTACGTTCCTTTCGACCCTTTTGTTCCGCGGTGTTGTTCCGCTTTTTCAGCCCAGGTCGAACAACCTGTTTTCTGGAATTCGATGATATCCAACCAAGCGCACAGTCACAGGTGGAGCGAATTCTTCGAGTATCTCGAACGGCGTTGTATCTTTTAACGAGTGAAATAGAGAGAGCGTGTTTCAACTAGGTAGGAGGAGTGCGTAAAGCAAGCCACGTTACTGAGAAGTCAGCTAGATCGATCTTCCTACCAAGGAGGCCGGTGTATCCCGCGTGACGCGAGAGGTCATTAGGCTCCCAAGCTGCGTCGGATCTCGGATGTCGTCGACGCAGGACAATAAATTTCCGAGGAGGTCCACCCGGGGATAACGAGGATTTAGAGATACAGCAGGACGGTCCAGGGGAGAGGAAAAGGGTTAGGTGGTGGGGCCTGTTTCTCAACCCTGTCCGTGGAGCTTGTTGATCCCGGTGTCAGCGGAGGAGGATGTCGAGAGTTGTCGCAGAAAGGCTGCGAGGGGCATCCGTAACGACCGTAAACGTAAGGGCGTAAGGAACGTAAACGCGAGCGTAAAGAGCTTAAAACGTGCCTCGTAAACTGTCCTCTAACAATGTATATACTGTATAGCAAGAACGAGAAGTCTCTGGATGAGACTCGGTCGAGAGACTTTTCTCCCCCGGCTACTTCTCTCCGTCTTTGACTTTTTTCAACGATATATCCTCCTCTCTCTCGTTTACCCCGGAACTCGCGAGATATACGAGCGAATGCAACCTGCCCGGTAATGAATGCAAGCCGTAAAACAAGGATGCCTTGATTTACTCACCGGGCTAATGCTGGACGCGCAGTATTAATAAATTATCGGTTATTAAGTGCGCGACCATACTTTTCCATCGCGAGGTCGTTTCGTTACGTTGCTTCCTTTTTATCGCACGGACTTGTTATATTGAACGATTCACATTGGTACTATCTATGCCTGTTACACGCCCGACTACCGAATGACTATCGCAATCATGAGTAATTTAAGCACCTTACAACTGTTATTTTAATTTTATCTTCGCGAACCGTTGTAATTTTCATCGGTCTGTTGGACAGAACCGATCGTATTCTCGAATCGGGACTAAAACGACGGTATCGTGCAGCCAGAAATGTCTGGTTGCTTCTAGGACGCTGATAATCCTCGATCGAACGTGTATAAAGTAAATAAAATGGTGGCAGGCGTCGTATACTCTCTTGGACCGATGCTATACCTGTGTATAAATGGTCCGTAATCTCGGGACGAGCAGGACCACCATGACCGCTCCGTGGTCTCTCCCGTGTAATACGACAGACTCGTAACTCATATCAGGGCGCCCACGCCCTCAGGTAGCGGCGACAACGCCGGACAACATCGGACACCCAGCGCGAGGACACTCAATTAGGTTCCTCTCCTTCCATCGCGTTCTACCGATAAAACCTCCCTACTCGCGTTTATGGACGGGAAGAGGATGGAGGATTATCAACCTGACGTCGGACACCTTGCGCTCTGTCGCCACCTTTTCTTCGCACCGCGCCACCCTTCGCGGATTCATCCTCGAAATAAATTCCACGGTCGCGTCATAAACTCAAATGCAAATTTACATATGTAATTGACTCTGCAATGATTTGTAACGAAGATAAATAAAAGCACGCGTTCCACAAATTCAATCGTGGTACTTTTCCTCTACTTCCAATTTCGCTGCAGACCTCCCAAGTGTATAATTTTCAGCTTAAAGCTAAGAAGAATATTATTACGATTCCATGCACCGAGAAAACCTCGACGAACGCAGAAATTCATGGCCGTTCGTTAGACGAAGGAGGAGTTTACGGGGTGCCGGAAGGACTTGGTCGAAGTGGGCTCAGCCGGTGGTCACACACCCACGACGACGTGGAGAACGACAAGGGCTATTACGACGACTACCACGGCGACGGTGGTGCAGGTACGATCGGCAAGAGATCGGTATAATGAGCAGAACCAATATTAGTCGGTGTGGCCACCGTCCGGCAAAGGAGTTGGCGAACGAGCACCGAGCCAAGGGATCAGCCGGGTAATTGCCATTACGATATCATCTAAATGCTCTCACGGCTGTCCGTAATGAAGACACACACGGACAACACGTTCGAACACCTACGTGTACGCGGGTGGATATCGACGTACGTATTCGCGACGTGGCGATCTTTCGCGCGTGTGGTTACATCGTACCTTACTCTCGTTGGATCCTCGTTTCGATCGAGCTTCTCCTTGCCTCGATCGTCCCTCACCTTCGTCTTCCGCCGTGACTGCCCAATGCCATCGACGAGATATGAGGCGTGTCTAATTACGCGATCGGTGCACGTCCAATCAAACTGCCTTCCTGTCGGCGATCACCGTCACCATTATCGCGATCGCCCCTCGAGTCGATCGTCTCACCCTTTTCCGTTCGCGCCTCCCTAAGATCTGTAGGCGTTCACGGAGTGTGTCGGTGGTTGACCTCTTTGAAAATCGCATCCACGTATAACCAACTAATCGATCGGTTCCTCCTATTTATATTATTCGTCCGACTTATCTTAACACGATAGACGAATACATTATCCTTTTGCTTCGAAAACGAAAACGTTCCACGAATAACGTTCGATCGATAAGATTGAATCGGCGAAGGAATGTCGATAATTTACAAGCGGTTCGTGGAATAATTTTAAAATTGTAAATGTGATACGCGCGCACCGGTATCGCATAATTATGGGCGTTCGGGACGAAATCTCGTTAAGTCAACACGAGCTCTGCTGGATACGCGTTAGTCCGCGACTAACCTTTCGACGTGACTTTCCTACGATCAAACTCGTTTCTTGATAAGATCATCGGATGGCGTTACGTTCGAAGCAGGTATGCGCGCGTAATCTCCAACGCTGTTACACCACGACGACGCGGGAGAAGCGATTTTTTTGTCGATCTAAAGGACTATTCGCATCAGTGCGGGGAAAATCGACTTAACGGGGTGTAATTCAACGTGCTATCTTCACGCATGATAGCTACTGGTAATTGCAGATTTTACTCGCAATCAGAGCATGAATTTATCGACTACGTATAAGAGATTCGATTGCTTCCACTGTTCATTTGCCTGCTAGAACCAAGAAAACGAATACCCGACTTATAGCGCCTCGTTATTCGAACGTCGCTAATTAGAGTCGTTGTAACATTCGCGGACGATCAATGGGCGAGAATCCTGTAGCAATTTGTCATTTAGCAGTTCGTAATTTCCCTCGTAAAATTTTCCAGATCGTACTAAAGTAACACCGATTATTTATGCGTCTCGCCGCGAGGGAAACGAGAACCTACAGATATGTTAATGCAGCCAATGAAAAGCTCGCCGATCGAGATTATTACGCTCGAGAATCAATGCTCCTAGATGATGTAAAATAATTACTCGCGGGATTACGTTGCTCGTGCGGCATCGCAAAAGCTCTTACAAATTAAAAATGTTTACACGCTCTGAACTAACTAAATTGCATTTTGTATCGTTAAACCTTCTGAGGTGGAGATAATGTATAGTTGTGATAGTGCGCTACTGCTGGCTGTGTGTGTAATCTCCACTGATGTGTAGAGGCCTGGGGATAGTTGCTGGTGTAGATGTTGCTGCTGGGGTACTGCTGTTTTTTTTCTAATTTAGATGCGTGGAAGAAAAATCGGATTCCGGTCGCCGGGATTCGAACCCGGGTCCCGACGTTCGTAACCTAAGGCGCTAACCACTGCGCTGCCGTCGTCCGGCCGTAGTTGGTTGGCTGTCGAGTGCCGCTACAGTACCCCCTTATCAGTGATAACGTTTCTTCTTTCTGTTGTGCATATGGTCGTACGACTTTCGCTTGTCGTTTTCGTTTCAATGCGGGGTAAACGTGAGCCGCTTGTTGTCAAACCCGTGCAGAAATGTTGCGCGAAGTCTTCGATGTGGCGGTGAGCGTTTGGTGGACTACGGACTTTCCTATCACTTCTGGGGTCCGCCATGCTTACGTCAAAAAATTCGTAGTGCAACACAGGCTAAGTTGACTGACCGACCCATCCCCTCCCCTTTTAGGAGAAGAGGCCGCTATATAGTGACACCCATGTGTCCACACTCTCAGGAAAAAATCGGACTATGGGTGCCGAGGTTCGAGAACTCGGTCCCGAACGTTCGTAACCTAAGGCGTTAATCACTGCGCTGCTCTCGTCCGACCGTAGTTGGCTATCGAGTGCTGCTACACTTCCTTCCTGCTGATATCTATTCGTTTCTCGAGTGAACCGTGAAAATTTTGTCGAGTGCGTTATTTTTTTTTAATGAAAGTCTGCACATTTTCCATTCAATCTTGAGACAGGGTTACTCGATTTTCTATTTACGCGTATGTAGATTAGCGGTATTCACCGTTTTCTGATCGACGTCTCATTGCGAACACGATGATACACGGTCCTCGCGGGAGGATATGTGTAAATCCCGCGAGACTAATGCACCGCGCCGCGTATGTTTGCAGTGCAAACTTGTCAAAAGGCGTGTTCGTCGAATATAGGGGCACCGAGCTCCGACAACTTGGGTGGCGGACACGTTTCGAATCTCATCACCCTAGTGATGCTGGGTGTTGAACCCGTTTCGCTCAACCGATCAGAAAAGATGAACCGACAGGCTTGTTGCACGAGTGCCAGCCTTTTACGAGTACGTTTAACAAAACGTCGTTTAATGAACTGCACGCGGTTGACGTATCACACGAAGCTCGCTCGTCTACTATCCTATTAAAAGAAACCACTCTTCGTTCCGTAACCGAGACGATTTAAAGATTGGCTAACGAACGATCCACCGTGCTGGTCGACAAAGGAGAAACCAATCAATTTTCACGACGTTCGTAGACATCCACGAATCCATGAAGATTCCTAGCGCATGGATATGGATATCTCATTCCACGCGATTCTCTGCTCCAATATACAACAGCGTATGGTTGAAAATCCGTCTCGGCTTACAGATCAATTAACTTAACGACTGGCAGCTACAATGGCGGCAAGTTAACGCAGAGTTTCGCGTTAACATGCCGCCGAGAATGCCGTCAGAACTGGCCTCGTGGTCCGTTCATAAAGGCGCATAAACACGAGCGTGTCGACGTCGCGGGTTTATTAACGCCGACAATTATACCGCCGCCGGCTAGGCGTGATTTACAAGGGGAGTTTGTGAAACTTTGCAACCTTCGGTCGTCTCTTTAGCCTGGCTCACCAGGTACCACACACCGACGTCGTTCTTGAAACACAGAAACGCTTCCTGGAAGTATTCTTTCGGTCCGAGACGACGAGAGAATTTAGGGTAGGGCTTGGTTCACGAGCGGGTAACTAAAGTCAAGTTGACTGTCGCGTGAAACATTATCGTAAACATGCGTAGACACGGTTCGTACAAGGTGTTATGATAGCGAAGACAGGTTATAATTCGCAATCAGCACGGATTCGTGGTGATCTGTTTGCTGTTTAAGTTCCTTTGCTCGAACGCGCGGTGAAATTACAATGAAGGCGAAAGACCGAGAAGAGATGAAGAGTTTAAAGAAAGGATAAACGAGTCCGCGGTACCTGTAACTTGCCACGTAACTCTCTCTCTATAGTGAGCAACCGGCCCAAGAATGTGGCTACCTTCTGTTCCAAGAAGAAAGCCGAGTGGACTTGAACCCTGGAAAGCCGCGGTCTCTACCCTGGGTCCAGGATTCCCCTAATTTGTTTGAGTGAAACAATATCGAGTTACGACCGATGCTATCACTGAAACACGCACGTGCTACGGCGCACGGAAGGTTCATCGCAGCCCTCTGACGAGCTACCGTGCCGAGCTATCTTCACGAATCTTCTTGCTCGCTCCGAAAAGAAGCAGTAGAGGGAGGAGGCGAAGAAGAAGGAGGAAAGAACGAGAATGAAAGAGCCAGGGAAGGTGACTCCCTTACGACGCACACGAAACGTATATACTTTCGTCGTATATACTTTCAACTTGTACCACCGTGATACTAAAATCAGAAAGAAACGAAAAAGAAAGAAAGGAAAATAACAGAAACGTCACTTTTTATGAAGTCTCTTTTGTTCGTTAAACGTTTTGTCGGTTAAACTACGATAAAGATCTCGCGGCTTTGTATCGCGAAGAAAGTTCATTCTTGACGTTTAGATCGATTGGCAGCGGTTCGAGGACACGACCCGGGGTTCAATGTAATAGCCGGAGCGCGAGCTCGGGGTTCCGGTCACTCTTTGTGAAAGGAACCGTGCGTAGAACGTTCCCTACTACCGTGGAAACTCTTTGACAAGCCGACACGCCACCCAACGCGCGAAATTAGGGCCGTATCGAGCAAAAAAGGGCCGATATCCCGAGCTCGACAAGATGTCGCTGCTTAAAATTCCACCCATGGCCCGTACGACGTGGCATCAATGATGGATCCACCTTCTTCCTCGTCTTCTTCTTATTCTTCCACGCCGTCATCCTCTTTTTCCTGGTCCTCCTCCGCCGAGGAAACCAAGAGGAAGAGTGACAGCAAAGGGACGGTCCGTGGAACGTCAAGAACGAGATCCCAGATGCGAGTCAGGGGACACGAGAAACTGTCACGTGACATCTGTGAACGTCACTCAATGAAGTGTCAAAACAACGATATCCTTCTTCGATCAGGAAGAATCCTATCCTTCTTCTTTATACCACCTTTCTTCTTTCTCCCTCCCTCTCTCTCTCTCTCTCTCTCGTTTTATTTAATCTTTCTTTCTTGGTTTCCTTCCTTTTTCCTTTTACTCTTCACCCGGGAAGAGAAGCCCTCCATCGAACACGTCGTACGCGCGTGCGGACCAATCGCATTTATTAAGGCGCAGTGTCACCGAACACGTTACCTTCGTCTACCTTGTACGCGTACCTACAGCCTCGAGGTGTCAGCCACATCGATCGAGAACAGGTCGCGACGCGTGTCCCCCCATCGTGTATCCTAACGAGACAAAACGAAGCAATCGAACCGGTCGTCTTGACGCATTCACCGTGCGCCTTCTCTGCTGCCTCCAGTCCTTCCCAATTTCGAACTTCCAGGAACTCCTAGCTAATTGGCATTTTACAGTCATGGAGTAGAATTACGTGCTTCTCTTGACTCCCTTATGGATGTATTTTTCAACTACTTCTCTAATTTAAAGAGGAACAAAAAGAAGGAAGAAATCCGAAAAATCGGAATCTTTCAATATATTACGACAAATACTTGGCGCTATGAAAAAGAAAGCAGCTTCAATAATTTACTTGACACGGATGAGAGATAACATTCAATGGTTTCGTAGATGAATTTTCCGGAAAGCTCGATGTATCAGTCTGCTAAAAATCTCATTCAATTGTGGATATCGTACGATTAGAAGCAATTTAATAAAAGTACGTTTGTACTCTACTGCATTTGAAAATTCTCTTTTGCAGCATCACGTGTGCGTTTCTCTATGATTAATTGAAAGTATTTTGTCGTCTTCAAAGTACCCAAGCACGGCGACAAATTACGAATCGAGGTACGAAATTACACGCGGCGCGGGATAACGATACCGATGATAGTGCGCCATTTCGTAGAGACGCGGTGTTTTACCTGAACATTCGAAACGTGAGAGGAATGCCGGCTTGAAATCGGCCACGTCGGAGCCCGCGGGACGGACAAAGGGGATCGTGATTCCCGTCCGTCAGTCTCCGTATCCTGTCTCCGCGAAAGAAACAAGATCGTGTGAGGAGGATGCCGGAGGAGGTGGAGACGAGGAAGAAGAGAAACAAGAAGGGTAGAGATGGAAGGGAAGCGGATAGAGAAGAGTTGGTCGACGAAGGGAGGAAAAGGGCGAAGAGAGTCGTTTTGAATGCCCTGTCTCCTTTCGGAGAGCCGGATGCTCTCTCGTCTTGGGCGGACGCTTCGTAAGCGTAATCCAGTTTATGAAACCCTGGACGCAACGTGCACGCGTACGCGTGCACATGTATGTGTGTGGGTAACAGTATGAATGTACACCTTCTATTTTGTCGGTACGGTGCGAATGGACAGGAAACGGCTTGTTCTGAATACTTCTGGAATTGGATTAAGACCATTCTAGATCGAGGGCAACATAGTGGCCCCGCAGTTTCGTCATGGCTTCGCCAAATGCCGCAAACGACGCACTATGGCTACCATATACCTGATCGTTGCTCCGATTTTCTGTGAAAAGCTACAGATTAACGGAGCAGATTTTTTACGGAGCCAAGGATCATCCGGGAAGTCGTCCGGCTTCCGAAGAATTACTCGATCCAGATTCTGGAGGATCAACGTGCAAGCTGATCCCACTTTATGGGATCCTAAGTACCTCGTGATGGAGCGAGATATAACGTAACGATCCTTAATTTATGAAGGGTAATATACGTGCACGCCTCTTCGCCATCGAAAACACTTTCATATTTCTCCGTCGCGAATAAGGAATCAACCTCATCGAATATTCCACGCGCATAATTTCGCCCGTGTTCCTAACGAGTTACCAGCTGCCGCTAATTGCGCAATTAGTTTGAATTTGGGCGGAACCGCGTGTCCCGTCTCGAGGAGTGCGAAGTGAGGCGTACGCCCGGTTAACTTCATATAAACCTGAGGAGAAACCGAGAAAGAAGGAGAAAGAAAGAGAGAGAGAGAGAGGAAAAAGGAAAGAAGAGAAGAAGGAGGCAGAAAGAAAAGGGGGTAGAGCAGAGAGGAGAAGGAAAGGAGCGCGAGGGAGACGAGAACCGCTAATTAGGCGCCGCGCGCGAATACCGTGTCGGTATATATCGGGCGCCGTGATTATGGCTAAGCGAAGTCTCGTACGTCGAGAGTGAGAAAGAGAACGGGAGAAAGGGTGACGGAAGAGACGAGGGAGAGCGAGAGCGACTAGGTACGTGCGCAGCTCATACGTGGGCTTCATTAACGGGCCGTGTTAATTAGTCGCAGATAGCCGATCGGCCGTGGTTGGTATACAGTAAGGCAACCTCGTCGATGCCCTTCGTCCTGGAGCCAAGCGAGTGTGCACACACGCTCGACGCTGATCACCGAGAAAAAACGTACGTGATCCTTGATTTTCATCGAGTCCACGTGGACCCGGGTCAAGAAAAGTCATTCGTTTAACAAGGTTCCAGGATAAACCGTAACCAATTATAACGGGACGTTTGAGGACCACCCGTATGCTCTATTTATGCCAGAAAGGTTTGCTTGCTTTCCTTATCCCTTGACTTATTCCATGCGAACCTTTTCCTCGTCAAATTCTCGTATCACGAGCCTCGTTTTATCGCGCCTAATTAGCGTTTACCACGAGGATTTTATCGTAGAAATATCTTGCCCGATTGTGACTCTCTGATAGAACACTAAGGAAAGATGGAGATAAAAGATCGCGATCCGCCGGGGATGAACTGGAAAGATTCGAAACGGTTGATGCGAATACGATGCAATGGTTGGAGTTTATATTTGAAATTCTATTATTGCTATCCCTTGCAAGAGGAAGTATAAATCGGTGCGAGCGTAATGCTCAGAAATTGTTGGCAGAAATTGATTGGACACGGAACGCGTCAAGTAATCAGGAAATATGGTGTACGAGGCAAAAAAGCTCCTGAAGATCTAGAATAATTCGTGCAGCAAATATACGGAACGAGACATTAACGACACGTGGTGAGGCACGCCTACCGACAAGGCGGCGCAGGTTGGCCAACCGCAATTAACATTAGAGCCGATCAGAGAGGCACGGCTCAACGTTAATTAACGAAACGAAACGAAACGTTGTTCGAACGTTGGACTTCGGCCAGCAATGCAAGGTAAGAGGGGGTGGTGCAGCAACTGTTGGAAGCGCAAAGAAACGGCGGTATCTTTCGTCTCTAACACAAACTATCCGCGGCCGAGCTATTTAACAGTTTTCAGGCTGTCGCCGCGCGTCAGGTACAAGACAGGAGACGAGGACAGCCTTCGGCCAACCTTCGTCCATAGCAACGCTATGCATCGTTGCACCGGCTACCGCGTGGCGGATCGGCAGCAAAAGATCCTTTGCGGTAAGACGGCTGCTGCACTTGTTCATTAAAACGGGAAGATTGTTTATCCTCGGTTGGTTAAAGGAAGAATTTTTACTGGCTGATCGGAGAGCTCGACTATTGTTCGACGAACGAAAATACGTTCGTTGGAACAGGCAGGTACACGCGAAGCTGTATATCAGAGAACACAAAAGGCGCAGGGGGATAGAGAAATGTAGAAAGTCAAGCGAACTGGCGGATGACGGGAAACAAAGGACCGTTTTCTCGATGCATTATAATAATAAAGGCCCGAAGTCGCTCGTTACTCGACGAGTCACTCTCTGGTCATGCACCTACACCTCGGCTTAACAGTCGAAACGTGGAGTGGGCACACAGCCGGGGTCGTTTCTTCAATGGAATGGTGGGCGATCTACCATGAATGGAGGTCATTTATTCGCATTCAGCATCGTCCGACTGCATCGTGGACCTGCTATTGTGTGCAGGAGGACGAAGACTATACGGGGGCAAAGTCTATGATCTGACAAAAAAGTCGGACACCTCCGACATGACACCGACCGGAGGTGACGTCTATCTCTCCTTCTTTCGTCCGCGTTCCCTTGAATCATTTTTAAAGGGTATCTCTGGCGTCCTGTCTTCAAGTTATACATTCAAAGATCACTTAGCCACGGATCCTTTTACCCGGGACTTTAACCTTGCTTCTGACAGTCACAGAACGACTGTATCACAATGATGATGGAACGACGAGCAGTTAAAGGAATCATGTTCTCTAGCTAGCCAGGAGGTTACTCACCTCTCTAAGAATAATTCTCAATCGGACGCGAGACGATAGAACGATGCAACAAAGTTAAGTTACTTAGCTCGTGTCTGTAACGATAATTGATGCTGATTAACGCTGAACTCTACATGGAGTACGAGACGAAAGAGGCTATCGAAACAACCAACGAATGTTTTCTACGGGGCCACAATGCGTCATAGCATGTTCAGAGCCGCGTATCTTCCAACCCTGGTCACCGCATGAAATTCAAAGCGGACTCGTGTGAAACTGCTAGTGCCTCAATAGCTCAATGCTCACGAAGCGGTGTAGTATATGCAACAATGTCCGGGTGGTTCATATCGCGTAATCAAAGGCGAACTGCTGAGACATTGGTTTCCCGTACACGTCCACAATGCGAAACAAGTGGTATAAGCGCTAGCAGTCGCATAACACGTGCTATTGTGCGTGGCCATAGTACGCATAGAGAACCCTGAAGAAAAGGCTGTAAATCCCCGAGTTCTCTCATGCGCGTTTCATTGTACGCCGTGCTTACAATCTCGCTCGTTTCATGGCAAATCCTTCGTCAGGATAACCTGTACAACGACGTGTGTGGCCTGCGTGAACGTGTCGTTGCTGCTCCACGAAATTCATCGTATTCGCAATCCCACGCAACCCATCGCAACGAGAACACTGCCCCAAGAAATCAAGATCTCGAGAAGACAACGACGATGAATTCGAAACATGATGCTTCTTAGGCGTGGCTGCATACTCGTGACTTCTGTTATGTGAAAGTAGATCGAGGCTATTGGTCTCCTATGCGTCGAACAAACACATTTATTTATATAAGATACAGTTAAACCTACATATTCACGCGTGACTGCTGCGCTATAAAATTAAATAACACACTTCAATGTTCTACCAGCAAGAAGTATATTATAATAACGCAGCTGTATAATATTATAGCTGTATAATAGCCTATGTTACTTATTTCATTTCGTTTCATCTCATAGGAATTGTATTACTATCGCATAACTTTTAGCATTATGTTTCTATCGTTTTACGTTACGTGTCTGATTAAGAAATTAAATTTTACTACAGGTATTCGTTGTGAGACTGGAAACTTATCCACGCGGATACGATGGTTCTTTGTTTAAATATCTAAAAGATCATTTAGAAGGCTCCTTAAAAAACAAAGACATTATCCACAATATGTCTAACCTGAAGTTAGGCGTCCATTAGAAGGGACCGAATGTTTTCCAGCTATTACGGAAACATTGGGCCAATTGGACTTCGCAACAGGTGGGCCACGAAGTCCAGAAAGAAAGATCCTCTATATGGACCCACGTCAATGATCGAGAAGGCCACGTACGAGCAAGGTGGTCGAGCCCATGGGGGTGGATAAGCTCGACCGTTTTTCCCGACACGAGGATCGATTTATTATTAGCAAGGTGGCGGATAGCTCGTTTCGTAGACCCTAGTGGGTTCATATATAGCACCAGACACGCGCCATGTGGAAGCTGAACTTGCTATGATATATTGCAGGGGTGCGTCAGAAATTCATGTGAAAAATCATGCACAATTCATCGTGGGCGTCACCGAAAGAATTAGGAAAACAAAAATAGATAAAATATTATCCCTGTTGGGAAGTATCTGTCAGAATTCGTTGGAATTTCGATTGACTGTATCTTTCTTTTTCTTCAATTCTTAACATTTACGAAAACGTAGAAAGGAAGTGATCAAAGAATAGAAACCTGTAATAAACCGCAGTTTATAAAAGAGCAACATCATCGTGATGTCGCAACATGGAAGCGACAGCAGCTGACATTTACCTAAAATATCGATTCGGTGACCGTGTCGTCGGTAAAAATCAAATAAAGAACACACGGCTGAGTATAGACCTGACAGTTGCGACTACAAATGAGCCTGAGCCTCCATGTTCGTTGAGTTTCCTCGGATGGCCACATGGTGCAATTAAAAACGGCGCCGACTCTCTTTATGCCACGCGACCCGGAGGTGCCATATGGCTCTTCGGCACCCTCTTTTGGTCCTCTTCCATTCTCGAGGGTCGCGCTAGATAACTAAGTGGTTAAGAACACAGACTCGAGTGCACCCTCGAGAATGTCTTCTTCTTTTACGAAGAAAACCACCATAGTTGCTGGTATTCGAGAAGAAATCCTATACAACGCTTGTAAAATTCAATAATTTTGTTAACTTTGGTCGCAGAGAATATAATTAAGAAGAATGGCTTCTTTTCGCAAAGGATGCGCAATGGAAGATTTGTAGAATCGAAAGATCGTCAAATTCTAGTTTCTTTGTTTCTTCTTTTATCCGTATTTACATCTTAAGTCTGTATTCGTACGAATTTCAATGGGTGATGCAAACAAATAAAGGTTATCAACCGAATAAACAGTCGTTTGTTTTTTCTGAGGCGCACAAAGCAGTATTTATTGTTAAATGCACTTAAGAACAAAAGTACGATCATGGAAACGAAGAAATATCCCAAAAGTAAACCCATTCCTAAGATTGCTCTCTAAGCTTCTTACTTCTCTCATGGCAGCAGATTGTAAAGATCAGAGATTAAAGAAAAAAAAATTCAAGATTCGTTTGATCAGCTGTAAAACGTTTTACACGGAAGAGCTGGAGTGTGAAAGAAAGGCGTGGAATCTTACGTAAAAATCTGAAAGGATTGCGAAGCCTTCGGGTTGACAACGTCCAAGCATCAAAGATGATCTCCGTGAGTTTGTACGAATAAAGAAGGTATACACGGGGAAAGCGTCTTTCTGCCTGGTTCGAGCTCCATTCCCATGCAGAAAGTTCTCTTCTACAGGAAGGGGAAGGGCGGAAAAAACACGGAGAATAGAGGACGGTTTCCAAGATTCGGGCAATTCTGTGGGAAAGGAATGAATGAACGTCGTACCGGTGTCCTGCGGTGCTCTAGTATTATTCGTCAGGACAATGGAAATTCAAGCACAGACTGCTTCAAAATTGAGGGACGCAGAACTGTTCGAGGAAGGGATTAATTCACCAAATTAGAAAAGATCTCTCATTTCATTTTACTCTGTCCTATCATCTTCTTTCAAGATTGATTTTCCAAAAAAAAAAGAAACTTTCCACTTGACAAAATTTACCATGGAAACAAAACTACCAAGTTTTTCGAACGTAATACCCCATGAAATCCGCAATCTCTTTCAATTAAACGTACCTATACCTGCTGCAAAGCATCGCTGTCACCTATATCAAAAATTACATATATTATGTAACAATTAATTTGTATAAATTGTATTATCACATAATTTCTATAAATTAATTAATTTTGCATCGCTTTTAAACGTAATTAAAGCATTTTATTATATTTCTGATGCTATTTATACGTATACCGAAGGGTTGTCTATTCATAAGTAAATAAATAAATGAATAATGAAACCTTTTCTGCGGATTTCGAACTTTTTGTTTTGCAATATTAAGGAGGCGGCGTTTCGCCTAACTCAAGTCCAACAGCCGCGTAATTTCGAATTCCTAGGGGCTTAAGAAGGCTTCGAGAATCAGGTGTGGTCGGTCCCTTTGGGTCTTCTGCATAGGTGTCGTCGCGTCGCCAACGACAGACTCGAGCGACAAAGGACCCGAATCCGCGTAAAAGCGAACTCCTCTTGTCGGATAGACAACGCGGCGGCAAAACTTCAGAGGGACTAACGCGGGCAGAAACGGGGGCGAAGCGCAACTCGAAAGGAAGGTGCTGGTAAAAGGGACAGAAGAAGAGGATGAGGTGAAACCTTCGTCGCTCATGGCGCGTATTTCGCGATGCGCTCGGCGCGACGCGGTCGAGAAAAAAACTTGTCAACAACGAGAGACGGAGAGAAAAAGTGCATTGTACGGAAGAACGAAAGGAGCAAAGAGGTGGAGAGAGAGATGCCCTCCTCGAGTCGCAGACGAGAGATTAGCAGCGATGCCCGGCTGGTAAAAAAGCCAGTCCACCGACTGAATAATGCCCGGTTCCCGGGGAACTCGTTGCCAGGAATGCGAGACGTTTCTGCCCCGAACGCCAGCGTCCATCCGTTGCCTCGTACAAATTTGCTCTAATACGATAAAAACGCGAACATGCCGGCTATTTACTTTACAAATTTAGCCGGCGAAAGGATAAAGAATCCGGAGACGCACGACTCGTGCTACGTGAAATATCCACGAAGCATTTCTGTAGCTACTGTGAAGGTTTCTTTAAGGTGTTTTCTCTTCGACGAGAAGTTTGGAAAATTGGAAGAATTAAAATGAAGATCGTATCGATCAGGCGTAGCGTTGCGATACGTCAAGTTTCGTCCGAGGACTCGATATTTTTTTGTCTTTTTCATAGAATTGTAAGCGCAGGTTCATCGAAGGAAAAAGGACGGCGGTGTCTATTATTCGATTCGCTGAAAAAAACGGGGGAACCGTCGACGAAAGAGATCCGTGGTGCGTCGATGCACAGTGTGGGGGCGTTCTTTCGTAAGAATAGGAGTAAGAAATAAATACGTATGGGAAGGAAGAAAGACGAACGGACAGGTCTAGTCCGAGAAGAAAAAGACGTTCCCCGAAACGTAAACACGATAAAATCAACAAGGAACACGAAGACCGCGGAACAGAGGCGCAAAGAGAGTCAGATAATTCTCGATACCGTGACGACACGATCGAGAGGAACTAAAAAGCACGAAACGAAGGATTCTTTTCTATTCACCGACCTTTTTACAATGAATGGAACGTTCGACCGGTGTGTACAGACCGATGTATACCTATGTATGGGGTACATCCAGGCTCTATGGAAACGTAAGGTGCAATGTATTGTCGCGCGAGCATGAATGGACGAAAGAATGGAAAGGCTGGAACAAGTGTACCGACCCACAATGCCGAGAATGCGTGGAATCCAGAGTGATTTATGGAGTCAGTCTTGGCCGAGCTCATCGACGTTGGTCGGTTGGTTCGAAACAAGTCGAAGGACGAAGTCGATGACGACGGTGGACGAAGTCGACGCCCACACGGCCTGCAGCGTCTCTATACCCGCTGCCAATTACCGATACCGTGAACATTCATAAATCGTAATTCGTTAATTCGCGGTGTTCGTGAGCGGCGTGCGAGAGCGCAGACGTGCGTACGGCTAGCGGGATTCAAAATACGAACGTCCAAGTCCGCCTGCGGGCGGAATGCTATTCATTCGGTTCGAGAGATTCGCGTGGCCATTGTTCATGAGTTATGTTCTGGTAACGAGAAACGAGACTCGGGACGAGATGCAGGATGTTAACAGTCGTCGATTCGATCGTCCCCTCGGTTTTGTAACCAGACGTAAAATAAAAACGGGTATGCCAAAAATGGCATTTTTTGAACGATTGCTTTATAAATCGAAAGAATTTGATCTGAACTGAAAGAGGAATTTAGACACTCGTTTTTGGTTTCCGATCACACAACGCGATCGACGTTCTGTGATAGATTAATAGAGAATGGAATGCAGTTTCCTATGTCAGGTTATTGAGATCGATACAGTGCTTTTCAAAGGCGAATAGACCAACTTATTCCTATCAGAAACGATGCCGGTCCTTCAAAGATTTTCGTTAGATGGATGAATGAGACTATTATTCGCTTCTTATGGCTGCAGGTTGCGAATGCAGGTTGTATGCGACCCACCGCCAAAGCCGGATTATATTATGGAATTTCAAAAGTACCTTAAACCTAACCCGCGTTACCTGGACACCTTCTCCTCCCACTTTCCTCCGCGCTCACGACTTCTTCCTCGCATTCTTTCATCGTTCAAGTACGTAACGTAGCGTGCAAGGCGAAGCTATAGCTTCGAGGATCCATTAATTTTTAATGGTACATTTTCGGGTATTGTATGGGCACAGCCATAAGCGACAGAGAGTGGAGGAGCTACGTTTTTAAAATGTATGAACCGTTCGTTCGTCGAATCGTTAAAAAGTTAAATACATTGGAGATCTTTCGATAGGGGATGTTGAGAAACTAAAGGCAACGTTTCTGGTTAAATAAGGTGAATCAGGGAAAAAGATCACGCGCGTAGATTTTATTATACGCGCGAGACCGTGTCCCGAGATTCTCTTTCCTATAAATCTTGGATCCCGGTCCTGTTTTCGTGCTCGAGCAGTCGAGCGTGCCGGCTAAATCTCCCTGGCACAAAGGATTTCATAAAGTGGGTGGAACTTGTAAAGTGACCTTTTATGATCTCAACGAATGAGTGTCACGTGAACCGCTGCTACAATGCGGCTGGGATTTTCCAATTTCCTATGTCACCGTCGAGTCGGGTCGTGAGAGATCGAAGAAGGCGTCGTGTGAACAACGGCAAACGGGCATAAAACGGGAACAATTTTCACTAAGTTGCAGAGAATGGAGGTCTCTGCCGGCTTTTGAGTGATGTGAACACGACAAAGCGGTAATGGACTCTCGCTCCGGCCGATGTCAGAAGTGAAAGTCGCATTTCGTCGTTTCCATCTCGTCCGTATTATTCCACGAAATCAGCTTAACTCTTGTCAACGATCGCGGACTCTTATCGTAAGCACGAGGACAACATTAAGTGCCAAGATAGAGATGGGGAGGAGAGGGAGAGAGAGAGAGAGAGAAAAGAAGGAATAAAACGGTACGATACACGGTGCAGGTCTCGGAGAAACGAGTTATTTGGCTCGTTCGCGCTACCGAATATCATTAGACAGGCCCCATTAACATTTAAAGCACCGTGTCCACGACTACCAAGATTCTACCTTCGATCAGAATCCCATTGATCCGTGTTTGCTACGGAGAGAAGGGAATCCACCTAATGATGTTGATCAGTCAATAGAGTTGACAGGGAGACCGAGATCAAATCGGTAGTAACGCTTCCACTTATGTGTCCCATTAGAAATGAAATTCTTACCCATGAGATATCTTATCGAACGAACCTGCCTCAATTTTCTCGGACAAATATAGATCGGGAACGAAAAGAACGCATTAAGCGACAATGTGTTTTTGAGTCTCGTGGTTTATCGAAGGATCGTGGCTTGCAAAAAACTAAAAGGTTAACAGTCGAAGATCGCGAGATATTGGGTTTTCGCAGGTGGTGTTTCAATCGTGAGGAGCAGTTGCTGGTATATTCGAAAGTAACGGTCCAGTCAATGACATCTCTTCGATCTTCACGGAATGACGTGACCCCTGATCGGTCATCGGACGATCAGACTTAACCTCAAGGATTCTTCGATCGATTGGTCATTGTTCTCTTTCACGTCCGTGACACTCCGAGTCGTCTAGAATCGAATCGTTTCGTTCGTGCGAATAAAGGTCCTCTAAATACTTCGCGATATAAAAAAGTATCGAAGAAAATCCCGGCTGTTAACCGAGACACGGATACATTCCCACTACGTTTACAGACACGACGGATACTTTGTTTCAACGAAGAGAGGAGGCACGCTCTAGAAGAGACGCAAAATCGTGCGAGGGCGTGACTGGGAACACTTGGACGTTCCACATCTAGGATTCGCTTCGTGCCCTAGTGGCCGTAGAGACCATACGGTACTCGTCGTTTTCTCAGCAGCGAATCCCGCTTCGAGTAGAAACATCCCTGCAGCATATCGAGGGAACCCGGAGTTCGAGGCAATGGTAATGACACCTGATACTCCAGCGTCTCGACGGACGCGTGACCCGGAAACCGACCCGAGGCCATTTTTCGAGTCTTCGTCCAAGTGAAGCGGACGCGACGTTCCGCCGCGATCTAGATGCTCGCTCCTCTTGGTCCTGTTTTATTCCTCCCCTCTCCTTTTTCTTCTTCCGTCTCCTTTCTTTCTCTCGTTCCTTCTGCCGGTACCACTCGGAGCTGTGGCAGTCGAACTTCGTACAGCCGTGGCCGAGACGTTCTTCTTCATAGCACAGAGAGTCCGTGTAATAGCATACATAGAAAGGAACGGGCGAGATTAGAGGGACGATGGTCTCAGCTCCGACCGTCCTGGACCTACGGAGTCTACGGTCTCTCGAGGTCAACCCGCTTTGGGGCATCGTGCTAACCGCACCGGTGGATCCTTCTACCCGGAAACGGGTTTCTATCGGGCTCTCGCGCGCTCGATCCTAGGGTAAGGCGCTGCTGCCTTCTTCGGTCGCCTCTTCGTTTTCTGGTTACGATCACTCATAGGGGTTTTATGGTTTCTTTGCTCCGAGGCGGAATGCACTCTTCTCGTATCGACGAGATGGTTACGAGAGAAACACATTAAGCAGAGAATATTGAATTTTGGACATTACCGCGCCGTTTTCAAAGCTTGCTTCGATTTAAAATGACGGGAGTGTAGAAAAATTTAAGGTATTTATATCTGAAAACTATTTCTAATATCTGGACTTGGACAAACATTTAATACATCGACGAATAATATTATCCTACAACACATATCGGAATATCTTATTAACATAGAAATACGAAAAGATTGGTCACGGAGAAGCGATTCGGTGCTGTTAGAAATGTAACGCAATAGACTACGAATGGAATTAAGCAATATCCCTCGATCGATCGGCCACGTACTCGGCTTCCTACCCGTGGTTGTTACGAAGATGAACCTTGTACGAGCGGGTAGCCGCACCTCCGTGCCAGATGATTATCCGTTCTCGGAGGATCGTCAGACTAGAGGCACACGACTTCCTTCCTCAATTCTCGTGGCAATCAGACCGCGATTTCTACCCTCCCATAGACACAACGGGCAATTAGTTCGTCGAGCGTGTATCGGAGTGTATCGACCGATCGGCACGGCGGCTGGCGTCCTGCTGCCGTTCGTGATTTATGCCGCATTGTCTTCTGCCCCACAGCAGCGGTCGTATAGCTTCGACCGTTCAAATCCATCCGTCGTTTATATATCCCTTCCTCTTTCCTCGTTGCTTCTTCCACCTCTGTTCGAATCACTCGCTCTCGATATCGTGATTCGGTATCGTTGTTCCAGTGCCTCGAACCGGCGAGCTGGTTCTACGCGTGACCGAGTCCTCCCTCTCTTTTCTTCTTTATTCACCTCAAGCGAGTACTGTCTCCTTCATCGTTCGATGCCACGCCATGCCACGCCGACGCTGTTGCCGAGGAGAAGTACTCGTCGCGGCACGGCGTAACCTCATTAGTCGCCTGATGTCTTCCTTAATTGCCCACCTTCCACCCCGTCGTTTATTTATTGACGCTGATCGTGATCGCCATGGGTCGTCGCGTACCGTACCGTTCCATCCTTCGCCGAATCTCGCTTCTTCCTGCCTTCTCGCTTCTCCTTATGATTCGTTTTATTCAAGTTTGTTCGCGATCTTTCGCCATCCAAACAGAGAAGACATGCATCGATCGGCACGTTTCATCCGTGGCTCGGTGAAAAATCGCAACGCAAACGCGTCGGTTGTGTTCCTCTCGTGTCACTGCATCACATGGCCATATATTTTCCGACAACGAACGTCGACTCCCCTATATCCCTGTGCCGTCCGTGTATCGATCTCTTCTCACGAGTGATCGATGCGCAGATCCGAGACTATGGTCTCGTCGATCGTCACCGTCGTCGATACCGTCGTTGTTACACGATGATTTAAGTCCCTAACCCGAGACTCCTGCTGTCAGCCGCAACACAACGCCGTTCCCACTTCTACGCGGACTGCACCCTGTTCCCTCTTCCCTTTGCTCTTCCTTATCGACTCTTTTCGCTTTTTTCCATTACTTATGTTCATGAATTACGACTCTTTCGAAACATGCCCACTGACACAAGAGTCACGTACGCGTGCTCCACTCTGTGTCATAATTTATACGAGTATATTGGTCTACGTTCCAACAGTCGAGATCCTTATTGTCCCAAAGATACTTCCACCTACGATGTTTCGTACAAACGCTTCCCATCGCACGAGCACCACCGAAAATCCTGTTTCGACTCCTTCGATTCACTGATTCTCCTTCGAATTTATGCTATCGCGGTAGACACGTGTGCATTCGAGGATAATATTGTTCTACAAATCAGACAGCACGCACGCGTAGAACGTGTTCAGGTGCGGCCGCGCGGCCGCACGTTCCTGTTCGCGTCGGCTCCAGTCGAAACGGAAGAGGGAAAAGATAGGAGAAAAAGGAAAGAACGAAAGAAAAAAAGAAAAAAGAGGAGCGAACGCGTACGTCTTACACGTACGATCGCAAGAGGATCGAGAAGGTAGATCCGGAGAGTCGGTGGAGGGACCCGCTGAGTTATGGACACATTCGGGATTTCTTCAGGTTGTACCTGCTGGCACTGGTTAGAGGGAAAGGGCATAGTGCTTTATTGAATTGGGTTACATGATTTACGACACCGCCTTCCGATCTCGCTCGATCAGCACTCCCTGTCCAGGTTGACTCGTAACGCTTAACCCCTTTCGGGGTACTTGCTCTTTGCGTCGACTTTTTGTCAGAGACACGCTCTTGTTACGACTTGAAACAAACAAATCTCCAACAGGTGTTGATAATCGACGAATTCAAAGAATAGAGTTCCAAGAACGTAAAAGTTACTCGAACTTGTTTCGACTAGTATAATGCAGAATTTTCATGAGAAGCGATTATGAATGAAATCGACAGGGTGATAAGTAAGAAGAATACAATTATAATAAAAGGGTATTTATCTTGGCCAAAGACATCGCGCGCGATATGTTGCATCGAAGTGAACAGGAAAAGATAAGGGAATAAAACGGTCGAAAGATCGCTGCTTCCCTGTGTTCGTATTATTAGAGGTTTCGTCTTATCGCGACAGGTCGAAGACAAATTCTCGACAAGCGCGGACGTTAAATAGTTCTCCTCTCACGAAGCGTAGAACGTACACGCGATATCAGGCGGTCAAATGAGAAATGTAAATTCTCTCGCGGCGTAGACTGATGTAATTTAGTGATGCTCGAGAAACCTACCGATCGTCGAGAGGATTGTAGGTGCGCGCTCGCGGAGAGATATTAGCGATAAGGTGTATCTGCTTCAACCTGTTGCACGAACGATATTACCGCGGATTGATATAGTGCCGCGTCCTGGTGAATATGTTGCTTCGTGTACTGTTCAGCATAATGACGTTGTACAGTAATGGCATGGTAATCACTGCAACTATTAATACACCGACGCGATATTTGTTCTCGAGCCACGATCGTTCAGCGATCTCGGTCGCGGTCGAGATAGTAAGACGGTGGTTAGTAAGTTGGTATCAGTGTGCATTATAAAGATATTCCCGTGGATTTCGCTCGTTTTCGGTGTTTGATAAATATCGACAGAACCTCCTCAAGCCTCTTACATAGACTTGCAGACTACGCCCAGGCGCGTTCTTAATCGTTGGCGAGAAATAGGATCGTTCGATGAAATCGTACGGGTGAAATTAAGCAACGAACGACGAGGTCTGTGCGATGAAACGGATAACATTATTTTCACGAGACGCTTGACGCAATTGGATCGAACTTGAGCTAAATGCGGCACGTGGGTTGGAAAATATTCCGTGGATGCATAGCGATAAAACAGAAGTGAAATCTTTTCGCGGCTACGCAAGGTAAAACGATTTCAGCACCTTCGGCCAAGATGCGGAGCACGCGCCATGACCGCTCGTACGTCAATAAAATCAGCGGGTGTGGCTCGGATCATTGACAAACTCGTATAGGGTCGCTTAGATGTTATGATGCGAGAAGAGAGCCTCGTAAAACTAGCGACAGAGTGCCGTTTGTTTGCAGATCGAGTCACGGAAAAACCCTTTCGAACGCTAATCGAGACGCGACTAAACCAATCAAGCGATCGAATCGACATATCAAATTCGTATCTTTCGATGTGAAGTTTCTCGCAAACCTCGACTCAATCTAGAAGATTATAATATGGTAGAATCGAACAGGAACCTGCCGAATATAGAACGAAGTTCTGTTATAATCCGAATGGATAAATTTAAAGCCGTCTTCAGGGAAGCTGTATCTCGTGTAACCTCTGTAACGAGGCGATGGAGTGTAACGGTGTTCGCAGGATCCTTCGATCAAATTTAATCGAGAGCAGCTCGATCGGAGCTGTCGCAAACGCTTGACAAGCGATTGCATAAAGAATTGGGTAATCCGACAGGACCGGTACGCAACGACGGATGCAAACGTTTCTCCAATTTGGAACGACCTCGCAATCACGATACATCGCGTTGGACCAGGCTGGACTTGTTGCCGGTGTTGACGTGTACGGAGGCCAGACCGATGGCACGGGCTTAGAACGTGTACCATAAAACCGTTCCACTATATCAATCTCCTTGCTTCTTTCTTACACAGAGCTATATCGCGGTAAAAGCCGACGAGCCGTCGACATAATTCTTATGCTCGCTTTGCTCGATTGCGTGCGTTAAAAGAGGAAGAAAAGAACGATGAAAAAAATAGGCTGCGCTTTCGCGAGGAAGAAATAATCCGGGTCGTACAAAATATAAGTTACTGGTCGACCAAATCGATATCCTGAATTATCGCCAGTGAGCAAAGGGCGAGACCGTGCAAAAATGTATGACTGTTATACGTTACGGATCGCCCGAAGATGGCGAAGAAAAATGTCGTTTCAAAAGCGGTTTTGCGTGCACCAAGAAAATTGGCGATATACCTTACAGTAGGCATACACGTTCAGAGCAAACGACTTTCGTCGAGTCAACAACAAGCCCTGAGGATTTTATCGCTCGGTGACACCCGCAACAATTTCACGAATGAATTACACGCGAGTCGTTATTCCCTGGAATCCTTGGACGAGGACAGGCAGCAACAATCGCGGGTACTAGCATCGCGGTAATTACTGTCTCGTAACAACGGAGTTCCACGTTCGGTAATAATTTATATCCAAATGATATACCGCGACGTGGGTCTGGCTAATACGGTCGCGGAATAAGCTAGTGTAACCCAGCGCGACGTGTGTCTATCGGAAAAATTTCGTGAGAGACAGAGCGAGGCGGGGAAGGCTGGGACTATTGCTTAGAAATTACAACGATGCGTTCCGCGAACGGAGGAGTCGTAATACGATTTAACAGTGATTTAATAAGTGGACGCAGTGTGTGTACGCCAAGGAGAATGTCTCCAATATCGGTGCTCTCCGTTCTACGTCCTTTCTGAATGTTATTTCCACCTTTCTTCCAGTTCCTCCATCTCACTTACACGATCTTTCTCGGTGGAACTCCGCTGGACGCCGCCATAGTGGCGCCACGCACTCCCACCCACACTCACGTGTGCGGTTAAAGAAGGTTGCACGTATACACGCGGTGGTATAGTGCACTCAACGGCAGCGCTGGCCGGCCGTGCAAGTGCAACGTGTGCATCACGTACATCGACGATGATGTCAGAAGAATTTGCACCTGGCGGTACGCGAATGTATGCCGACGATCGTACGCTACATCGTCCGGAGGAAACGAAGAAGGAGAAGCGAATTCCTGGTGTCGTTAGGAGGTATATTGTATGTATATATATGTATATACGTATATACGAGGATCCGCGGACTACGGCGGTTACATGGGAAATCCTGCAGGCGATGGAAACTCCTGGCGAATGTATGGCTACATCTTACTCCATGGATACACACCGGTTGAATGCAAATAATTATCGTGGTTAGTTTACGGTTGCTCGCACGGTATCGTTTGCTACTGCCGAGATAAGAACATGGAAGGGAAATATGCGCGTCTGATGTGTGTACGGCATGTGAGAGAACGGACACGTTGTCTCGTATAGCGTAAGTTATCGGAGACGCTGCTACGGTAATTTCTTGTCATTCCTTAATAAATTCCCTAATAATTACGCAGACGATCGTACGACTAAACAGGAGGATATGTAAATCTGGTCGAACGATGATTAATATACGTTGAGAAGCGTGGTCTCGTCCATGGTGCAGGTAGACCGCCACGAACGCGATTGCGAAAGGAAGACAAGGCGGGAAGGAAGGGGTAAGTGCACGAGATACAGGTTGATCGATTTGGTAGACAGGTTACCGGTTCCTCAGGGGCGGCATCAGTGGATCTTCAGAGGTTCCAGAGAGGCTACTGAATTACTGACAGCCAAATAACAGGCCGATCCCTGGCGTGATGTTCCACGCGTTGTCGGCGCCCTTTCTCTTCCACCGTTCCTCGTGCTCTCCGGCGTCTCGCAGCTCGAACCTGCGGTGCTTGGTTGTCCCAATATGGGCCAACATATTATGCATATCGGCCATCGTGCCTCTTATCTAAACGACGTAAGTACGGGCGCTTCTCTTTGGAGAAGCCGCCTGCAAATGTTCATCGTGTCCCGGTGCTTATCCGAGCCGCTGCCATTCGTCGGATCAACTTGATTAGGCCAGAATCCTTCGGACAGCTCCGTAAATGAAACGTACCCATCTCGAAAACTAGTAAGACGATCCCGCAGCTACCGTCCTCCGACCGCTAGAAAATAACACTGGTAATAATACCAGGTTTTAACCAGATGCGATAAAGCGAATCGTTCCTGTTTCGTTCTTCGTTTAGATACTTGTTGCATCACGGCATTCGGAGAATAGCGTTGCAATGGTTCGTGGATAGTGCAAATGCGTGCATCGAACCTGCGATTTCGTATCGGTGTATAAGCGCGCCGATGTAATTATAGATTATGTCTCTGCGCGATCCATGCGCCGGATCTTATCGAACCATCCTGGAAATCGTTAGATCGTAATTATTGCGGCAACCATGGTTTAACGAATGTCTACCTTTATTGGATAACTTGGACCGGGCTCTTAGATCCTCGAGTAGATCGAGTTCTATACTCGTAGGAGAACAGAAGGCCGAATTCGGGTGCGGCTGTCTCGGAGAGAGGAACAAATGGCAGCGATTATGCATACATACATTAAAATGGATGAAACAAATTGTCACGATTAATCGTCTCGCTTCTACGATACGCACCTTGTGTAATTCTCTGTCAAAATAGTTTTAGACGATTATGCGAATTAATGACTGGCGCTCTTCTATCAGATTTAATATTCGGATATAAATCTAATTTTTCGGTGTCACGAGACGTGTCCGATTCCCCTGACAAGGTTATTAAACCGTGGATCACGCGTGGAGTCGTTCGACGCTCGAAGGTGCTGACTTCACCTGCCGTCATTTGAATGCCAGTATCCTTTGGTCGAAGCTTGTATATCAAATATCCATTGAACGCGTCTTCGTGCCAGGTATTTCGATACGTTTCATCGCCTTGTCATCGATAAGTTCGACCGATACTCGCATATACGGGCGACTTGGTTACTTGGGACGCGCGAATACGTGTCCCCAGAAACTCCGAACGACCCAGATGTGGCGAGCAAACATTAATTTGTTCCCCGTCGAATGCAATCGAGTCTCTGGAGAGTTTAACCGGGTATGGCAGCTTGTCGTGTCGCAGTTAGTCAACGGTGAAGTCGAGACCACCCCGGTTTGCTCGGGTTGCCCTGTGCTGTCTTTCCTTTGCTTTCCTTCGTGGTGCACCGACCTCCGCCTGTCTCTCCGTCCCCTTCCTTCTGCATGTGTTTCCTGCTTACCCCCTTTGTACTTTGTCTCTCCCTTTCTTACTCCTATGTGATTCATAGACTGGCCAGAAAGGAGCTACACGCGGGTGTAGATACAGCTCGGTTGAGTACCGCGGTAAGAATCTACCTGCTTCTCTTGGATCACGCTGGGTTCGTTCGCGTTCAACGCAAAAATATAGGTCTTCACGATGTACGAAACGTTTATTCGCGTTCGTCGTTAGTATGCGATCAATCACTTCCATTCTCTTTACATCCACGATCTTTTCGACGTTCCAGAGAAATAAATAGTTACTTCGATAAGCTGTGCTTCGTGATAGCTCGCGCGAGCGTAGGATTCTTACATCGAAAGGAACGGTGATTATCTAGTAAACCAGATCTAAACGAAACCTGAAATTCAACGTTACGATTGGGTATAATCGGTAATAAAGACTTTTGGTATTCGGTGTTAATTGCTGTTATTATTCTCTCTCTTTCTCTTTCTCTCTCTCTCTCTCTCTCTCTCTCTCTCTCTCTCTCTCTCTCAAGAGTAATATCTTGTCAGATATTAGATGCCTGTTTGGCGAAAGGAGAATTCGCAACTTTGAAATTTGTCACGGCGCTCCCAACGTGTAAAGAGACGTACTGGGACGCTGCATTGCACGAAGTGACGCGAAAATCGGCTTGGTCATCTTGGGGCATCGACAGAAATATCAAGGCTGCGAAAGTGTACACTTGCAACATGTTAACCAGCGATGTCAATGTAACGATGACAACGTTCTATTCGCGCATTGTCGCTGTGATTACGCAAATCCAAGATTGGCACTGTGAAATAACGGACGAGGTTTGGTTTAGAAAATACGTAGATCGTAGCTCGTCGACGTCTTCCTTGACTTTCGTTCAAAAGTAAATTCTACATACTTTGAACATTCGATCAATCGTTCTCGTATTAAACCTGTTTCTCGAATAATCGAATGAATTAATCAATATGATAGACATCACGAATTTCAACGGATTAATAGTCGAGATCTTTTAATAGCACTGACAAAAAGTACGATCACGTTGGTGGAAGTCGGTTTAAGTAGCTAACAGTAGGCACGAGATAACACGGGAGAACACATCGAGACCCGGTGGCTTAAAACATCCGATAAGGAGCACACGCAAAGGATGCTTAACGATTTCATAAAAGAGATAGCAGCCGAGGGTAGAGCTAATTAAGCGATATAATCCCTACATTCTGATGGTCATTAAAGGCAACATCAAATGTACGCTTATCCATAACGGAAGATATTTACGATAACAGGCTGTAACATCATTCTGTCTAATTATCGATGACATTCGTATACCAAATAAGACTGTAATGCGATTCAGTGTTTAGAATTCTATGTTTTAACACGCTATAAAACGAGCCATATCACTGACAGATACGCAGCCAGGGCGGCATATACCGACGCGTATTCAATTTGCCCAAGTAATAGTTAAGGATCAACGAAAAACGCAATTGCGTCGAGAAGCGGCAATTGCAGGACTAGTATTCGCGAGCTTCGTTACAACTAGTAATTCTTGTTTAACCAGTTCCCCTAGAGTCTAGCTCGTCATGAAAAATCGTTCAACGATGAGTTAAATGTTCTTCGAATACGATTAACTTTCATTTCGATCGATTAGGACATTCCGAGTCTTTTCCTTTATTTTTGTAGGATCTTAAAGTGAAAATCCAATATCGTCTTACTATAAGAGTACTATATGAGAATGTACGCTACGATGGAGGATAAATAGGCGGAGCCGGTGGTACAGAGTGTTCGTACCTGTAGAGGACAGGTCCGTAGCCAGAAGTTGATCCACGATTATAGCCGTGGCTGTCCTTGTTCTCTCGATCTGGCCCGATAACCGGGGCACTTGATATAGGGATTCGTGGAGCAGTTTTCGGCCAGAACAGTTTTCGATGTCGAGCCAATCTGCCTCGACCCGGAATGTGTGCGTACTGTCGTTGGACAACCCGCTGCGCCACCGATTTTTCGACGCTTAACCCCGTGATCTGTAGGACAAACGACTTTCCGACGGAAAATAAATTCCGCAAGCTATTCTCCAACAGACAGAACAATTCGAATAAAAATACTCCTGAGATCTGAATTATGCACATAAAGGGACCAAAGAACGGTTCGATGATAATTGTAGTACAAACTGGCTGCATAGTCGATATGTGTTAGTACTGAACGCGAATCAAATCGCGAAAAGAGTACGATAATCGAAGAATATGGCTCGATGACATTTTCTATCGCGAAACACCCACTCGCCGACAGGACGAGCGCAGGTGTGTCCTTCCGTTTCTTTTTGCCGTGCATTCACCACCACGATCGAACGCTGTTTCGCGCTCCCATGTAGACCACACCGGTCCAGGAATGCATGGCACTTTCTTCGTCTCTTTATGGAAACGCGAGAAGTGTGCGAATCGGTTCCTCGCGTCTCGTGGTTCCGTGGTGGTAGCGAAGAGAGAAAGGTGCCGAGAAGAAAGAGAGAGGAAACGTGAATTCTCGTACGGTTCACGAGTCAGACCGCACCTGCACGATTCCTATTCCTTACATGCAATATCACTGTCCATGATTAGGTTCCGTTCGTGTAAGTGCGCTTGCATTGTGGAACCGTGCACACCTGATTACGTTTAGGTGAACCGTACGCCGACCAACGAATCGTATGCAGAAAGCTTGCGTGCTTATCAGATGATAAACGTCCAATTCATCTCCATTTACTTTCAATTTAAAAACCATAAGCGTCTTAAATGGGTTCTCTAATGATTTCGAAGCTGCCGCCATTGCGCCTGGCACAATGCAACCGCGCCACGTCGCGGCACTGTCAGCCACCAACTGCGGGGGGTTACGCGACATTCGGTATTTCCGCTTCGAGATTATTTTCTCCCGTGAAAGTTCCACGTGTCATGATGATAATTAAAATAATTTGCTTCCATTATAAATCATGGGGTCATGAACAAAATGCATAAACCCAACATGTGAGGTCGATACCGAGCTGGATTATGGGAGTCTATAACGTTAGGCACGCGTAAAGATGGCCATAAAGAAATCGAACGAGACTCTGTGCCTTGACGCATTGCTCATAGTGGGCGTTGAAGAAAGAACGTAAAACAACCTTCTGAAACTATCAACTAAGGAGTCCGTATCTTCGAACCAACTGTGTACTACTTTAGAAAAGATTCTGGGCTAAAAGAGAACACAACCTTTTCTAAGTAACATCTGACGGTTTAAAAAAATCCGTGTCCTTTGACTATCCGCTTGATTCATACCGTGGTCACACTCTTGAAAACGTAAGAAGAGAAGCATCTTGAAAGGGACACCAAAGTCGTTGTCAGAGATTACCAACCAGGAGATCCTCTTAACAACTGCTGACCGAACCAAGGGCTCGGTGCAGTGGATATATCTGGAGAACGAACCGTGAATACGAGTCGTGGTACGCTCGTAAAAAGGTGAGCCGGTGACAACCGCTATGACGCAAAATTTACGACTCCGAGGTCGTAGCCCAGGTCGAATCGTGAACACCGCGGGACAAGTTGTCGTTCACGTTAGCAAAAACATCCTCTATTTCTGCTTCACCTCTGGCGCGCGTCCATCTTAGAAGCAAACACTCGTACTGGTCAACATTCGTCAAGACGTTTCGTCTTCCTTCGCCAATTTATTTTCCGGATATGAACAGTTAGAGGAGCAATTGCCTTGTAGAAACGACGAGCCAGTTAGACGATGCCACGCTTAAACGATCGTGCTAGGATTTTTGAATCGCAGAAGATTTTCGACTCTACGGTTAATGTGGTAGCCGTGTCTCTCGGAAGATTAAGACACATTTAAGATGGATGATGTGACAAAGCTTTGATTTATGGTTCCATCGCAATCGACCTGTGGAGTGATAATAATTCGTTAGAGTCCTCGTGTTATTCGTAGCCGTACACATTGTCGTTCGAACCCATATTAATGCGACCAAGCCTTCTTCCGTTTACAACTTTCATACCAACATAATAACGTATCATAGCTGCCGTGTTGTCTGATATCTCATTAATATTTCAATTACTGTCTTCCATTTACGATCCAGAGACTCTCGAGTGTGAGTACATATTGTATAACGAACTGCGAGTTTGTCATCGTCAATGATAGATCGCATTCCCATTTATTTATTGAATTTATTGTAATAAGACGACTATCGTTAACATTTTCGTTTTACAACGACGTAATGCGCCATCATGAATTATACGAGATTACGATGTTTGCCGTATCGCTCGAGTATTTCATTACTATACGCGATTTATACCTGTGATTAGGAGTATAACGTGTGTTTATGGCTGTTTACAATGTGGAATCGGTGTCAACCGTAAGTATAGGGTGATAGAAAGGAAAGTCGATTTAACAACTACCGAACATTATTTATCATCTTGATCCCTGTTTCCCATACTTTTCAATTAGTGACATAATTATGAGGAATTATTCATCATTGTTGCATCAGGGTAGCCAACATTTTCTCGTTCGTGTTGAAAAAAATCCACTCATTCGTCGTTCTATATAAATGCTATATACATACATGTATACAGTTCATTATATAACTCTGATCTGCACCGTTAACTTCGCGAACAAAGATCGGTACAGCAATTGATATTAATTTCAATGGAGGAGGGTTTTATGCTTGTCGCGCTTCGAGAATTATTCGATGCCGAGTCGTACGGTTTTCGAAAGAATCGCGTCTTAAATTTAAAGATACTTCATGCGCGAAGGAAACCTTAAACTCACTTCGCCAGCCCCCATGCGATATTTTAAGATTCGCGCGTTTTTTTCATTCGCACGACATCAGGAACCATAACCCCGTGACCTCGTGATGGCGCAGGAGGATATATCGTTTGTCGAAAATTCGAGGGCCCTTACGGTTGATAAAAAGATGACTTCCCTGTCCCCTAAGTTGGATGCAGGTCTCCATTTAATCGTTTCCTCTAGATAATTAATTGGCCACAGTAACGAAGTACGTGTAGAGGGCCGGGAGGCTCGCCAACGGAATTACAAACATTTATCATCTATTAATTAAGCGATTAGTCCGGCACTAACGAGAAGCTAGCGTGTGATGGAATTTCTCTGCCGTGCGTCTAATGCCGCCGGGCAATTTCTGTCTAACGTACGCCGGTTCGAAGCAATCGAGATAATCGGATTCTAATTTGGTTCATTATAAATGTGGATAGATTAGATCTCGGTTTCTCAATTACCGCGAGATCTGTTACATGGTACTTCGCACCATAAATCGGATATTTCGAAAGATCGGGCTCTTTGTTGCATTCGAAATTATCATGGGATAATGAAGCAAGTTTTTTCTATCGAATCGAAGAAACGACTAGGTGTAAACGTATCGTACAAGAATAAAATACCTAATTTCTGACTTCCAAACGTCGTCGAATACCTATCTTGCGAATCGAATATACGCTTTAATTCTAGAACAAAGTATCTCCGATCATTGCAATGACTCTCCAAAGCAAAGGGCCGAGTCACCCATTCCACGAATTGTTCCATCGGAAAAATCAGGATTTACGTCGATTATTTTACAGGCAGTAACCCGTACACTTACGATTGTTGTTCCAAGGATCTACAAAGCATTGTCTACCGATAACCGAACGATTCTACGTGGCCAGAAGGACCGGCAATCGTTACACTTTATGTCTGTATACGTATTCAAATGGGATGCGTGGGTGGCAAAGAGAAAAGACGCAGGTAGATTCACGATAATATACGACGCGTTGCACGCTTCGCACAGGTTGATAGACGCAACTATTCGGATCCGGCCATGGAAACGGCAACTTTTTCTGGAAGAGCGTTGCACGAGAAATGTAACGAAAAGTACGTGCATCCGGGGAAATTTGTATCCGCGAAATTTTTTCACGCTCCGCGTGGGTGCCTCATGTTCTGGTTTCGCAAGACATCCGTTGCAATCGCGACTGGTGACGCGCCGCCCCCACGATTTTCTCCATGTTACCACGGGAGGACCCCTAAGAGCTCTATGAAGAAAACATTATAGCGCTGAATTTCGCGTAGGCTGCATCGTGTCGCCCGCGAAGCGTGGCGCCACCGTGGCGGGACAATCCGCGTTATACCGATGCCACGCGCTCGTTTTACAACTTGCACGCCACATTTCTACGTGTTACAGTTCCACGTGAAGCCCGTTTATCAAACCGTTACGCAATCCTGTCGCGAAATTGATCATACAAATGCTCCGTTACCGGCCATTATTCCATTCTTCGAAGCGTGGGTCGAGAGAGCTGGTTCGATTCAGTAATTCCCGGCGCAACGGCATTTTTCATCCCGAGACTCGATCAATAACGCTCCCCGATCAGATCGTACCGCGAACTTACAAAAGCCGATTCAGACTGATAAAATTATCAGAAAGAAAGATGATGGCGATTTCGTCGATAATGGACAACGAAGAGGTACCGTTGTAGCCGCACCGTGCCCGTTGCGGATCAGGGTGAGGGTGCCGTGATCGTGATCGATGTAGATCATTTCCTCCATCTATCCGCGGCGATCCATGCCGGCTAGTCCGGTATGTCTCCACCGATATATACGTGTATTTGTACATACATATATACCGGCTTGTTCGAAGCGATCTGTTTCCGGGTCACGCCATGGCAGGTTGACGCCAGAGGTACGCTATTGTGTCTCCTATCCGATATCTCGGTTCTCTGGCATCGATTAGCATTGATTTGTGAATTATCGATAAATACGGAACTCAAAGAAGAATCGAAGTGTATCCATGTTAATTCCCACAGATCGCGTATAACCATGTGAAACTGTCCAACACCGATCGATGTTGTCTCGATTAGAATTCTGTATCTATCTCGAACTATTCCTACTACTAAAGTAGAAGTTGGGGTTACAGAAGAAAGCGGAGTTACGCTTTTGTAGCATGAGTGTTTCGAAACAAAGTTTTCACTGTAGTTTCACGTCCATTGTATTCCCACGTAACATTAAATGTTTATCCAATTCGCCACGAGTCTCCGCATAGAATATATACGAAATTAAAATTAGAAAGGAATCGTTGTACCAAATAAATAACTTTCTTAGCCCGACGTACACGTACCTTTTGTTGACCACAATGTCTAACTGTACCAAACCTGGCTTTAATTGCATAGAAAGGATTTCTGGCGAACAGATAAAGACACCTGCGAGCAACGAGAACTGCAGCTATCCGAGTCTTCCAGATTACGTAACGATTCATGCCTAACCGAGTGTGGGACTCGGTGTATTTCAAGCAGTACACATCGAGACCCTTAGATTCAAATCTCTCTTCGACGAACAAAATCGTATAAACTGCGAAGATACGATCTACATCGGCCACGCCTCGAGAGAAGATCGAACTGTCTCTACCGTATACATCGAAACGGTTTTTGACGTATCCACGAGGAATTAGCATAAGGTGCGTCTCGTGGGCTTATCGAGAGTCAATACAGCGTTTATTTTGCGTGCAAACATGCTGAATAACGAAACCCATCAGTCTGTACTGACATTGGACAATAGTAACGTTAGACCTACCACTATACAGTCATGCCTTTTACGAGAACAAGGTACGCCATGTACGTAGATATATCTGTGAAACTGATTCCGAAGAATACAAATTTCTCAAGTTAAAATCTGGAAAATACAATTTCAAATTTCTTGCGAAAGTTGACGATACTTGTGAAGTAATGATTCTTGTATTTCCTATAACTTTTTAGCTATTGGGAATTATTTAGCTAAATGGCATATGTGATAAATGCGATCGATTCGTGTAAAAAATATTTAGGAAAATTTAAATTGACGTTTTAAGAAGTATAAAACCAATTGCAAAGAGAACTAATTTATGTAATTTTCTGCGATACTCTAATATAGCTTTAGTTGGTAAAAGAGATTTCTAGTAGAAGAATGACGTGAATATCTACGTAAAATAATAGAGAAAAATAAATAAATTATACTTTGTGCACCAAACATTCAATGACGAGTACATACAAAATAAGATGAAAGTAGTAAATTGCATTTCTTTAATTCCATACTCAAAGACTCTAACTACAGCTTGCTTACCATTACAATATAATTTCCAACTTTGCCGATTGAGCACAGAATAAGAATGCAACATTAGTAGTGGTTGGAATTACAACTAAATTGAATTATGAAATTACTAGCCGCAATCAATTAGCACATATTATTTTCTATATAATTCTTGATCGTATTATTCACAATTGTATCTATTAACTATTATTTATTTATTATCATCATTATTATTGTGTTGAGTCTTTGCCTTATTATTATAAGCTTGTGTTATTGTAAGCTATACGTATAATAATGCAATTAGTAATTATATACGAAATAATACTGATTGTTCAGGTTTCACCAAAAAACCGACGTGGCATAGTAGATTTGAAACCTAAAGATGAAATTCAATTGTAACATTTATGTGATTCTGTACTTGTATAGAACTCTACTTTATATGTATATATATATATTAATATTTTACTCTTTTATTTTTAAAATATAAAATAATCTATTATTTTTAAAAACAAAATAAAATGAGGTGTGAAATATGATTGCAACACAATATCAAACCGAATTTGGAATGTTCTCGCTATTTTAACTCAAACCGAAATGAATATTCATTCGCAATTCTGACTTATATCTCAAAATTTGAACTATTTTGTAATACTCAAACTGACATTTATCATTCGCAACACTAATAAAAATTTACCATTTGCTAAGCATGATGATGTACCAAGCTGTACATCGGCAAAAAAACAAAATACTACTAAATGCAAACATAATGACAAAGTAGTAACGAGAATGACTTCCTATACTCTGGGTGATCCAGTCATCCAGGAGATGGAGAGTCATTAATAGTTGCCCTTTTCTACGACAAAATTGTGCCGGGCCTGTTCGCTTCGTTGCTTTTACTGAAACTTCGTTGAAACTTACCTCTAGACTCGAAATTCTCTAAACAAAAAGAAAAAAAGAAGATTATGTTTGTCTTCCAAAAGAATTACATCATTTTTTTGGAAAAATGTTGTACTTTGTAATTGGATTGCCATTTGCAGGAATCATTCCGTATTCTTAGTATATCTTCTTAATATATCTTATATCCTATATATATATATGTTTCTCATATGTATATTCAAAATTATTCTGAATACAGTAAAAGAAAAATCAACGTAATTCAACAGCCTAACCACACGCATATACAATGTGAACAATACGTCGTGCATGATACGCTAACACGTTGTCAGTCGCTGAAAAATTGTTGAGTTATAAAGTCATCGTGCTTATGACCTTTCTCCCACCCAAGTAGCACCTTGGCACGTGAGCGAGGTCCTGACTATTAACACGGAGAAGCTTAAATCTGTAAGATTTAAAAATCCTGGATTAGAAAAAAGATTAATTTATCCATTTTGTATCTAACGAATTCACATTTCTTAATTTCGTATTTTCTTTCTTTATTTTACGTGATAATGGCTCTACCTTATTAATTTCATAAATTATTGAAATTCTAATTTTTGTTGAAACTATTGACTGAAGAAATTGATAATAAATAAAAGATATATTTATCGAAAAAGATACTAAGAATTTTATTAACTTTATAATAAGTATTCGTTAGTAAAACTCGATGAAATGAAATAATTGACTCTGTTTTAATATTGATAGAAATGATACCAGGCGAACCCTTTATCAAAGCATATTTTCAAAAGCATTGAGGCAGTGTTTCAATTTATTGCTTTGATTAAAAAATCCACCTGCAGCAAAGTATCTTCTTGCGCGTAAAATTTAATACGTTCTCATACGGAAAACATTGAGTTTTATATTTCATATTTTTATAGTATTTTTTTTAGTATTTTATAGTATTTTTATAGATATTTTTCAAGTATTTATATTGAATTCCTTATACTATAATATAGTATATGGACTTATAAATAATTACCATGAACATATTTTTAAACATATATTTTCAAACTAATTATTAAAATCTCCACGTGCAAGAAGACCTAGCCTGAATTAATAAATATAACACAGAAAGAGTAATGTTACTATTCACGAGTACAATAAGTATTCGCGATCATTATGTCCGCCAAAAATTCTACTTAATACAACCAGCCACCCGTGTCGACTCGGATCTTTCATGTTACGACATGATCGAGTGACCAGAGAAACAAAAATGTATATGACTCACGATTAGATGCGATGAACGTTACCATCGGTGATGCACTAGCCCGGAGAAAATTATCACGAAGATGGTCACCAAGCAGGAACCATCGAAGTCCATGGTGGAAACGGAGGATGTAAAAAATCTACCTGTTACAATGCGTGGTATATTATAATTTCTTTTTAAAAATATAACGTTGATTATTTAAAAAGTTTAAGAACATGAAAAACAAATCTTTAAACTTGAAATAAAATACTTCCTAAATTTATAATAGAATTGTACTTCCTAATTAATAATAATTACAACAATAATTAATAATAACTACAATATTAAAATTAAATTACAATAAAGTAAGAAAAAAGAAGGCGAGGTACAGAATTAATCAATGTTGCAATTC
Organism: Bombus huntii; assembly: GCF_024542735.1. NCBI lineage: Eukaryota > Metazoa > Arthropoda > Insecta > Hymenoptera > Apidae > Bombus > Bombus huntii. The sequence continues at coordinate 7,592,936 of NC_066250.1, read as the reverse complement.
CTTCCTGTACCTCATCTGTGTTATAATCTGATTTTATCCTGAATCGATAACACTGGTAGTGACATTTATTACAACAGGCAAATACGCTTTTCCCGATACTTGATTATGAAGAAATTTTATTAACAAGTATTGTTAACATAGAAAACCTAACATCCATTTATGGTATATATCAGGAATTTAAAAATAAAAATATCTATGTATGTATTTATGTATATTAAACGTCGATTATCGACGCAGTTAATTGACCTGGAAGTGAAATCAAATGTCTGTTCTCCCAAGCTTCTTTCGATAAGACCGTCATTATAATATTTTTACACTCTAAGAAAAGATATCAACATAATTTTTAATTTAGGTTTTGACCATTTTAATCATATAGGAATGTAGCAAACGAGGCATTATTATTTCTGCTGATTCTATCAACTTTGGTGATTGAATTCAATGTATGTATGTATATAATCTCTAGATTCTTACATTCAGCACTCGAAACCATAGAGGGCACAAACAAACCCATTGATTTTTTGCACGATCGGTATTTCAGGAAATGTAACACGAAATCCCATAAGGTGTTGAATCTATCGTACACCTTATCTGTGATAGTCACATTAGTGCGCCATAAATGATGTAAGTTACCGCGTGTCTACCTCTAACATTGACTTTCACCGATTTTTTTAAGAAGATACGCGTTCATGTGGGTGTACATGAACATTGGTGTTTGTGTGACAGAGCCTACGCACAGTAGGTGAGGTCATATACCCATTCGCTCGTACAGGTGGTTCCTCCTCCATTCACGCCGTGCAGTCACTCTGTAAAGCGAGTGTACGACACCATCTCTCAGGGAATCTCGATTTAATTTTCATTAGTGCATCTCGCTAGGATGACAGATAACGCGTTAAGTATTAAATACTCAGTGACGATCGTACTGGTGTTCGCGATCACACAAACATACAGTAATTACACGGAAATTGATCTGCCGCCTGATCACATCAAGTATTATTTCAACTCTTTTCCCACGGTGGCCGAAGAGTGCCGTAATAATACCGCCTGTCCATACAAGGTAATACGCGGTTTGTTAATAACGTGATTCTGTTAGGATTTATTGATTAAAGGAGAAATTATATGCCCGGTGTATTTCTCATTGTTATTTCGTTTTCATTATTTGCACGAAAGCGTAATACGATAGTCGTGGAAGCATTGGACACACGCGCAAACACTTGTATAAAATTCGAGCTTACGAAAGATATTAACAAAGAATTTTTCTTGGAAAAACTTAGGATAGCCTTGATACCAAAGCTTGTTGGGGTTACGAGCCGAATTGCAAAGCCGAAAATTCTTTTTCCGTTCCTCAATGTCCAGGTGATCACAGAGGATGGGTAACAACGAAAAAAGCACAGGTAGAGACATTTTACGCTCAAGGCGATTTTGGCTACGTACGCGACCAAAGGAAAGAAATGTCGATATTTTGCAAACCATTGTTTGTGGTAAGTTTGACTAAATTAAAAAAAATATATGCTTTCTTTTATTTCTTATTTCATACTTTCGATCATAGGACGACTCATCGCTAGAGTGTTCGGAGCACATGAGATTTTGTCGAGCAAGGAACATAATGATCAATTTCACGGATTTAATTCAAAGAAAGGAACCTATACGATACAAGATGGATGTTCTGAAAGAGGGCCAAATTGGAGGATATTGCACGTAATTAAAGCAACGCGTTAATGAATTACTTTTATCTCGCTTAGTATTCATATTATCTCGATCATCCAGATTAAATGAGAAAAGATTGCAAGAAAACGCGGACCATATTAGCCCATTGCAATCTTGGGGACCTGAATTGCGAAATTTCCGGAAATTACCTCGACCGCCGATTGTCAACCACGACTGTGATATCGTGATCGAAAAGCCAACGTACATAATGAAAATAGACGCTAGTAAGTCGTAAAAAATGATTCTCCCGATTAATGACTGTGATGCAAAATTCGTCGAACACGCAAGTCATTCTGTTTCAGTAGTAAATATGTATCATCATTTTTGCGACTTTTTCAACTTATACGCGTCATTACACGTAAACCTCTCGCACCCCGCTGCATTCAGCACTGATAATCATATAATGATCTGGGAAAGCTACAGGTAACTGACACCGGTGCAATACGAAAACTACGAGATACTAGATACCATGAATTCTCTCTTACTTTCAGCTACCGTTCTGCATTCCAAGACGCCTTCCAGGCTTTCACGAGAAATCCGCTCTGGGATTTACATACGTTCCGCGGAGAAACCGTCTGCTTCAAGAATCTCGTGTTTCCCCTATTACCACGAATGATTTTTGGTCTTTACTATAATACACCTCTTGTACGATTACTCACTTTTTGTTTCTTGAGATCACGATCATAAGGTCAAAGCAATTTTTGTATCAATGGATACGCTTTTAGATTTATGGCTGTGAAAAGAGCGGATTGTTTAAAGCTTTCGGCGACCACGTGTTACATAGATTACGTATACCTCATCACGAAAGAAAGAACCAAAGGATACGTGTTACTTTACTTAGCAGAGATACTCAATATAGAAGAATTTTGAACGAGGATGAATTAACAAAGGCTTTGAAGGAAAATCCGGAGTATAAAGTGCGAAAGGTAGAGAGGTTCTAATAATATGGCATAAGAAATTAATTAAGGTGTTAAATATAATTACAATATATTTAAAACATGTTTTCCTTCTCAGGTAGTATACAATAAAAAAATATCATTCAAAAAACAATTAGAAATTACAAGAAACTCTGACATTTTTATTGGAATACATGGAGCTGGATTAACGCATCTTATGTTTTTGCCAGATTGGGCTGCAGTATTTGAGATGTAAGTATAACAGACATGATTTCCCACGGAAATGTATCTCATACATAATTACTGTGCAGATATAATTGCGAAGATCCAGGATGTTATAAAGATCTCGCCCGTTTACGCGGTGTGAAGTACTTTACATGGGAAAATGCCTCAATGCTAGTGCAACAAGATCCCGTAAGCGATTGTATTCCAAATAAAAAAAAATTTCTTCAACATTTATTGCAAGACTAATTGAAATTCTGTACAGGGTACACATCCTGATGGAGGAGCACACGCAAAATTCACTAACTACAGTTTTGATGTCAAAGAATTTTTACGTATAGTTTCACAAGCTACGGATTATGTGAAAAATCATGATTTGTTCAAAAGATTTATCAGTGGACGATTACAACATAAGAGAACAGGAATAAAAAATCGGACTAGAACAACAAGTGATGTAAATGCAACTCCGAAGTCAAAGAAAGTAACCAACTTGAAATCTGACATTCAATCCAAAGACGAATTATGATAAATATTTTAGGTAATGTGTTTCGATGACAACGAAACCTCTGAATAATAGGCTCACGATTATTAGTATTAATATCGAGTGAAAGAAACGACTTGTTACCAACTAAACTTTTTACTTATTTTTATACAAATATATGTATATACTTATTTTAATAAAAAAAGAGGAGCAATAAATATGGAATACAATTTGACATGTCTACGCAATGGCAGTGTAAATATTTCGAAGTTACTAATTGTTCACGCTGATTCGTTATTTAATTATACGATATAGAAAAGTGCATACTCTACAATCAGTACAACGAATTGTACATTTGTATTTATAATTTAATTTGTACCTGTTTTCTGTACAATAATAAAACCGATAATATATTTACAGCCATGTATGCAATCAATATTAGCAAAGCTTTTAAGTGACTTAAATATAACGTACGTACTAACATATTAATCGCGCCAGTCATTAAGTTTGACAATAAAAAGAAAAATAGACCATTGTAATTTACAGCTTCGAGTATTTCAATTATATTTTTATTCGTATCTTTTTCGCATTTATCAGCCACACTATCTCGCTTACTTTTTACATTCATTTTACATGTTTTTGTCTTCTGGTTAAGTTTCGAATCTATGGTTGCATGAATTAATATGTCACATATTATTTCTATCAATAGTAATAACGTAAGTACCATAACACCTAAAGTAAGAATCCACATACAATAACCTGCATTTGCTAATCGTCTAGATACTCCAAAATATGCATCGCAAAATAAAGTAGCTGCGCACGTTTGCGCTGATATCAAGGACAATTTAATACATAAAATCATAGACTGATTATAGTGCGCATCAAATTCATATCCAAATAATTTAATATGAAATGTTTTATGCCTATGTAGTAACGAATCTTGTGCATGTGAATTCTGATAAGTAGAATGTATTAACCTACCAACTGCTACACCTATTAGATAAAGCCCAACATATCCAGGTACAGATACCACACCTTCCCGATTAGCAGATATAAAATCATTCCTTGGTCTATTACTCAAAACCCATTCCTTCAACCCCTTAGTACTCAAAACATATTCATGCATTCCTAAAATCCAAATTCCTGATAACAGTGAGTACTTTGAATTGATAGTACTTGTTATAGAACTAGTAAATAATTTAACAAAGGCAAGAGTAATAAAAAAATTCCAATGAATCCCATATTCAGTAACATGCTTCTGATAACCTAAAACTTCAATGGCAACAGATCTGCTAAAGCCTAATATTAAAAGTGGAATACAACTTCTTGCTGAATGCTTTATATTTTTTGATATAGTATGGAAAAAGCCTATTCTAGGTTTAAGAGCAAAGTCTTTGGCTTCTGGAGCCACTAAAGCATTAGCAAATATAAATAACCCAACACCAGTATCCATTAAACTATACCCAAACAATTCAGTTTTGGCAAATTTACGAGGAAAAATGTGAAAATCTATCGCTAATATACATATTGCTGTTATTAAGTTAGTGAATGCTCTAAAATTTGTAATGAAGGGCCTTTTGTCATTAACCGGTCTCATATTGTACATTGATGTAACATCAGAATTAATTCCTAATAATAAAATATTAATAATAGATATTATAATCATGGCACAACATACTGTAACAACATAATCAGACAATACAGTACAACATAAAATACATGGCATTACAATTAACGCAAATTCTATTATAACCCTAATATTTTTATGAATAATCCGTCCTAAAAGACCCATTGCAGTTTTAGTTAAAAGAATACTACAAATATTTGGCATGAGTGCATATATGACCTCTCTGGAGGTTGTTCCACCATGACCAGAAACAAATGCTTCTTGTTCTTGGCGATAGATATTTCTATTCCATGTATTTGACATATTTATGCAACGAATAATTATTTGTCCTGACACAAAATCTGTAAAGAAACAATATTTATTGGTAATACAGAATACTACGAAAATCCCAACGTACTTGGAAGAACATTATCTGAATATCTACCTCAAAATATTACATTTTATGCAAACTGCAGTTACAAATAATTCAAGTCGATCAGTATTTTAAGTTAATGACAATGTCTATAGAGACATAGACAGAGTGCGAAAGTCAAATATTGCCGTGTAAGTGAATGGTAGAAAGGAATAGAAAGAGAACGCTGCATAGAGGTCGCTTCTGTCTTTGCCAAATCAGCATGCTCACTTATACCCCTCATTGATCAGTGTTACACGTTACATTTATAATTTATTGCGTGACTGTGCATGCATTATTAGATAAGAGATCAAGGGGACAAGGGACCTCCATGATTCGTTCTCTTTCTACTCTATTGCTTTTTCAGCTCGCTCACGCACTCTATTTTTATATGTATGGTCTGTCCAATGAGACGAGGCAGTAAACGTAAACAAAATTTGATTACTGTGGCTGCAACTATTGGCTACCGACTAGTGACACTCGAATGATACTAGTCGGTAGCCAATAGTTGCAGCCACAGTAATCAAATTTTGTTTACGTTTACTGCTTCGTTTTGTTGGACAGATAATATGTATCTCTGTAATAACCGAAACGTATACAATAAGCAATAGATGACGCTACGACTCATCTTAATGTCAGAAATCTAATTTAAATCGTTCAAACTAAGGAACGCATTTTCTTCACGCTTAATTTTGATAGAAATAATCAGATTTTAATGATAAATAATATATCTGAATATTATAAATTGATTGAAAATAAACAATACAAAATCCAAACTACAACACAACTGATACAGTGTATAGAACAATGTACAGAAAAATCTGAGTACTATGTTGTGTCCAGTATGCAGAAAAGATTACTCTATAGATGATGTAGAAAATTATATTGGTTAATGCTTTGGTTCAATTGATACGATTTTAATGGAAACATTATCAACAGCAAAGAGATCTCTTTCATATGAAGATATTAATCAAACAAATCCACTAAAGAAACACAAAGCCAATACAGTGATTAATATAACAAATATGAATCAACAGAAATCATCACCAAATAAAGAATTCATTTCTCTTTCTGAAAGAATGAGGCCTACATGCATTGATGATTACATAGGGCAGGAAAAAGTTATTGGATCTCACACAATACTAAAACAATTGCTAATAAAAGGGCATATTCCTAGCATGATATTTTGGGGTCCACCAGGATGTGGAAAGGTAAGATATTTACAAATTTGTATCATTTTCTAATTATTGATACTTATTTCTTGAAATATTTTTCAGACATCTTTAGCTAATGTTATATCAAAACTAATTAAAGAAATACATGGAGAAAAAGTACATATTAAAAATCTTTCTGCAACATCCTCTGGTGTGAGTAATATCAGAAATATTGTTAACACAACAAAAACTAAATCAAAATTGAACAATCAAGTTATTGTATTTATGGATGAAATACATCGCTTTAATAAATTGCAACAAGATATTTTTTTACCACATATTGAGGCAGGCACATTTACTCTAATTGGTACAACTACAGAGAATCCATCTTATAGTTTAAATTCTGCTCTGCTAAGTAGATGCCGTGTATTTGCTTTAAATAAGTTAACGGTATCAAATATTGTAGATATTCTTTGTAAAGCCATTTCATCTATTAACGGAGAAATATATAATTTTCCACAAAAAACTTTATTGACTAATTTAAAGTATAGTTTAAGCTGTAGTTCTAAACCATGTTTCTCCATTAATCAGATGGTAATTGATTGGCTAGCAGAGGTATGTGATGGAGATGCACGTGTTGCATTAAATAGTTTAGAACTGGCAGTTAAAAGTAAAGTGTCAAACGAACTAAGTTCTTCTCATCTTGTTTCAATAACTCTTGACGATGTTAAAGAAAGTCTTAAACAAGCACATACATTATCTGATAAACATAATAATACTCATCATTTATATTCTGCTTTACACAAATCAATAAAAGCTGGCAAAGAAAACGCATCTTTATATTGGTTAGCACGGATTATGGCAGTTAAAGAAGATCCAGTGGATGTAGCAAGAAGATTAGTAAGAATATCAAGTGAAGATATTGGCTTAGCAGACCCTGATGCTTTAGGTATATATGATTAATAACAGTTTATTTATTAATGCAGGAAAATGAAAAGCTTGCAGTTGTCTTGAAACAGAATGCACTTTGAAGTAAAACTTTGTAATATTTTATTCTAATTAAAATGACATTTTTATAAGATGCACATTGATCTTTTTGGGTGAAATATATTGAAATATATTGATAAGTGACTTAATATTGTAATGAATAGCACAGTAACATAAGAGATTAATTTTAAATTCTAGGCATAGCTGTTCATACTATGCATGGATGTCAAATGATCGGAATGCCAGAATGTGATGTGATTTTAGCACAATGTGTCATATATTTAACTAGAGCACCAAAGTCTCAACTTGTGTATAATGCTTTAAAATCTGCTAAAAATATAATTATAAACCACAAAGATCCACAACCTAGAGTACCAGTACATATCAGAGATAGTACGGGACAAGAAAAACATTATGCTATTTTTGGTAAGATATTAAACATTTAACATAAAATTTTATCATTTTCTCTTATTATTATTTATAGGTTGCCAAGAAGAAAATTTATTGCATAAAGAGAAAGACGTTCAAACCTACCTACCATTTAGCTTACAGCATGTTGATTTCTTCTCCGAAAGTTGATAAATTCTTTATGTCGCTCAACATATTTTCTTCTAAAAACAATTTTCAATTTGTTTTACCTACACAAGACAAATTCTACTTCATACACATTGAAATAAATAAAATAAAGTTATATAAGTCTAATTTATTGATAAGTCGAACATATTTTACTGAAATTACAAAATCGCATGAACTACTATTAAAATTTGAATAACAATTAATAACAATGAAGAAGAGTTACGACTTACGTCGCTGCCAACGTCAACATTACGAAATGATTATATGAGAAAGTACAATTAAATATTAAATCCAAAAAACTATTGAAATTGTTTACTGATTTGAAGTAACAAAGAAGTAAAAAGTAAACAGAAGCAATAATCTTGACAATATAAAAAATTATAGTTCACTGTTCTAACGAGATGATTTTCGGATGTAATTCAACGTGACTTCTTCGTCCGAACGTTTTTGAATTAATAGAAAGTACCGCCTAACGATAGACCAATCAGATTCAATTGAAAAATTTGCAAGAAGAATAGCCAATCAGATTGAATTAGGGAAAACCTCATTGGTTGTGAAAATATTGCAAGTAATATTACATTTTTCAATTGTTATCCTTTTGAAAAGAGTACATATATTTACCGTTGTTCTTCTCAAATTATATTCTGCAATAATGCCACTCACCGTCTTCCTTTGATTGGTTAAATGCTTAGACGATCTATTTATACAAAATACAAATAAATATTAAAATTCCGAAATACTTCAATTGTTTAACTAAAATTACTAAAGGAAACTTTTTATGACTAAATTAAACGTGATTTGATTAGTTAATATTTTTGAATTAATAGAAAGCAGCGCGCTGTGATAGACCAATCAGATTGAACTGGAGACAAGCTCATTGGTTGCTAGAAGCAGGTATACCAACTCTTGGTGGATCAATATACAATATATAATAAAAGTGGAGACCTTTCGTACTGTCTTTTATATTACATCAGGTTTTGGAATTGGTAGATGAACCTTGTAGTACTAGTGAGTAATGTTTTCGTGTGATTATTAACAATTTAAATTATAGTCTTAACCATACGTTATATTGAAAAATTCTATAAACATGAAGTTGTGGACATCACACCATACTTTTGAGTAAGTTTTCTTTGTAAATGTTTTCTCATTTCTAACTATCAAAAGTAGAATATAGAAATGCTTTATCATATGCTCTTGTCAGAAAAAAAATTATATGACAGAAAATTTCAATCTGCTTTATGATTGTAGTCATCCATGGGACACTGTTGTGAAAGCAGCATGCAGAAAGTATCCAAATCCTTTAAACCCATCGGTTTTGGGTACAGATGTCATCGACAGAGAAGTCAGGGACGGTGTTCTCTATTCTCATAGATTGGTCACCACTCAATGGCGTTTTCCTAAATGGCTATCACCAGTAAGTATTGTAAATTATAGTTATTGAAGTTATTCATTTCATGTAGTATTGAACATAACCTCTCTAATGAACTCATTTTTTGCAACCATATAGAATTTAATTTAATGGATGTAACTGAACAGAATTCAATAAATAATGTACAGATTTATAAATATGTATATGTCTTTAACATATTGTCATTGAAGTTTAATCATATGATTATGTGTAATTAGAATGCTATAGTATGAACTCTGTAATACAATTTATATATTAGTAATAGAAGTACAGAGGTTATTTATAAGCTTTCTTCTTTCTTTAAGTATTAAATCCTTAGATTCATGAATATTTCAAGTTAGAGATAATCATATTATTACAACGTATTACAATGTGTTATATTATTAAATTATTTTAGTTTATATTATATTATACCATCGAAAAGACCTTTTACTTTTATTTGCTATCATTTTATTTTGAAATACTGAGTATTATTTCACATAAAAAGATAGAGGTTTTTGAATAGTTTAAAGTTTAAATTCTCATCTTGCAATGCATGACAGTGATTGATGTGTTAGAGAATGTTTGTTTGTTTCAATTATTCTGTATCAGGAAGTATAATTACTTTACTTGTGATGCATATCTAGCTAATCATTCTGCAAAATTTCATTTGCCTCAAGGATCTAAAATCTTCCATTATGTCAGTTTTGATTCTTACAGTTACCACGTTAGCGCTAGCGTCGATTAAGATTGTTCATTTTTCAGTTAATTTTCTGACTGAGGAAAATTTAGAAACGGCTTAGCTTATCGATTTTCAGCAGCGAGCGTCGTCATAGATATGTTATATACAAATTATTCATGCATCGCTGATGTTTATCGAAATCGACCTTTTCATCTCTCTTCCTGTCTCAGCCGCGAAGAACTTATCGTGTTAACTTATTTTGGAAATTATAAATATCAAAGAGATTTATTTATAATTGCATTTACAATATAGTATGAATACATCGATACGAGTAATTACGTTCGTAATACGATAGAAGGATTGGCAAAATGCCTCTCAGTGCAAGTTAACAAGATACGTTTATACTTGCGTAATCAATGATTTTCCTTACTTAAATGTAGCATAGATTTACATTTGGCGCGTGCAAGGTCTTCGTTACGTTGTTCCTACTTTCTAAATAGATTATGCGTTTCTATAATCAGACATCGGTTAACCCTCAATTAGATAACATATATCTGCTATATAATTGGCTTAGTAACAGTGATCTTGACGTACCAGAAGCGTCCAAGTTAATGCCAGGCTAATCCTTTTTACAGAAATTATATAGCTTATGAACATATTGGCAAACCGTAATATTAAATTAATACATTATATCAATGTAGTAGACATAGAGCATGCAAAATGCTAGATAGACAATTATAGTCGTTTTTCCCCTATTCTATATTCACTTGTTCAGTAAGTACTTTTCATACATTACAGTCTTACTCTAAACTAAGCCTAAAATATCATGTACATGTATCCAACAGTGGAGTTTATTACGAAGTTTGGATATCGTAAGAAATCAATCTACACGGGGTGTTATGCATTCCTTCTTTGCCGGATAACAGTTTATAGGCAAAACAGTTCCCTGCCGTTTGACCAAGCAATCTATACAAACAGCGGCAGTAGCTAGCAGGAAATTCGAAACTTTCGACAACGTCGAGCAAGAAGAAGATGCGGGGTGGACTCGGGTTCGAGACTAGAGGGAATTACAAAACAACGACACCGTATCAACTTTCATAATGAGCGCTTCCACCAATGTTACGCTCTTTGGCAATCATCCAGCTAGGCGCCTGCGTTTTGGAATATAGACTGGCCTCCCTTAGAACCTCTTCTCTCAGTCCTGTTTCTTCTTCAGCCAACGGGAGATCCCAGCTTCGAATCCTTTTCGGCTCGGCGAATTGCTTCCTTTCGCAGGATTTTCTATAAGCTTGGCCATTTCGCAAAGCCATCCTGTTGTGCTGGCGCTCTCGCTCGAATGCCTCGAATCACAGTTTTGTATATAACGAATGCATAGTAGGTGGAACGAAAAGATAGAAAAAGAGGGAGAAAGGTATCGCCTTCACGTTTAGGCACTCTTGAAATTACTTGACGGAAGGGAAAGTGCAAAGCCTCGTTTCAACTTGAGTTAGCTACCTCCTCCCTGTTTTTCTTTTAGTTTTTCCCTTTCTCTTCCACCAGGAGAACGAATTCGTCGAGCCTGCTGCTGCATCGGCGAAAATTTTTGACTAATTAACAGATGTACTCAAATAACAAGTTTCGTTGTATATTCGAACATTAACCGATGCGGGAATGACTTTATAGACGTTGTAATAATTGACTGGGTCGCGCAATTAAAGTATAATTAATCAGAGGAACATAATTAATTAGAAGCGAACAGTAAGTCATAAACACAGGTGGACTTATGAACTTGCTTTTAAATTAATTTAATATGCTTTGATATAAATGTAAATGTATAGTGACGTAGATGTTGTACTTTTATTGATAAAATTAAATTATTCTAATTTGTCGTATCTTTGTTATATATTATATAACATTGAAAGATTTAACAAATTCATATCTTGTTGTTATGCGAACATGCTGCACCTTCGACAGAAATTCCTCTCATTTTATAGATAATTGAATCAGCAAATGCTCCATGTATATTGATATTATTATCGCTTGCAGTTTGTACTCTTTGAATGAATCTTTGTGAAAAAGAATTTTGTTTGTTCTTGTTGCAGTTCTTCGGTCATCAAGGTCCATACTACGCCAGCGAATGGAGCGAAGTAAATCCAGAATCTAAAGAAATGGTAGTCCGAACGGTAAACGTAAGTTGATTAATAATTCTGTATTATTTATATAGATTACTTTAATGTAATGTCAATTGTCAAACAATTTTTCAATTAGTGAAATACTTTGAGAGATTCACGATTACATTAGGACGATACTTCACATTAACGCTCTGTTAACAAGTTGCCCCGATATGCAGAAATAGTTCCACGGCTCGTTCCCACTTAATTCATATTGTTAATCGAAATATCGTGTATAATGTTTAATCAGTCGAATGAGAACTCCTATGAAGCATGCTTTTACGGAGATTTCATTACATTTGCTCTTTATTACTCACATATTACTCGACAAAGTGCTCTGACCGCATTTGTAATTTATCTTCGTGAAACGAGATAAATGGAGGATGAATAAATCGATATCGAAGGTGCAAATGTTGCTTCGTATCGGATCGTTGAATCGTATTATATTCGTATCGATCTAATTGAAACGAATAATTCGACGATAAAGCCTGCGAAAGAACGGATGCTTCTTTAATATTAAACATGCACACGTTGGTATTCGAGCATTTTAATGTTTCACACCATCGATATAGTTACTCCTTTTTCGTACTTGCATTAGCAATTCATTTGAGCAGTGAAAATAAATTTGATGAACGAAGTGCAATGCATACACACGTGCTGCTCGTGTGCCCGTGTAATCGAACAATCAATATATTCTCAATTCCATTCGAGTCGAGATCAGCAAGAATAATTGGAAAATAGGTTGGTGGAATTTCATCTGTAGCATTACACTCCGTTTTTTTCGACGACCCATGCTCATCGTGTATACTTGTAATACACGGTATAATTGAAAAACATGTTGACATACGTGAGTAATTTTATATTTTGAAAAATAACTACAAACAAAAGTGTCACCATCGGTCTTCCTGTTCTTTTTCACGGAAATATTTACCGCGGTGAAAATTATGGACGCGTAGAGCTTGTAGCTCGAGTAGTAGATACATTTACTCGAGTTACAAGCACGAAAAGATCGGCACATCGTAGAGTCTGGGCGTATAGCATCGCATCGCATCTAGAAGGTTGGATATGATAGGTTATTGATGCGCGCATTACCGGGAGTTGCATAGCTTCGTGGTCTCTTCGGAGGGACGTGCCAGGAGGGTTTTAGGAAGACAGGGCGGAAAACGGCGAAGGAAAGGGAACCGAAGCATTGCTCTCTTGCTACGCGTCGAAGATCGTTCGCTCGCTTCCTCGCTCGATCCTCGGTCAAAAAAAAAGGAAAAAAGGAGAAACTGGGCGGCTAGATGCATTACAGGTATGATGAACGATCCGCAGATGGCTCTGTACAAAAAGTGCAACCTTTCCATCTACAAGGAGTTGCCGTCGTGTCGATCGTTTTTACTTATCGAGTCTTGATACACGAACAAGCCTTAGTATCGGGTATTTAGACGTGCACAAATTTGTACACGGAGATGCTTTTACTGGCGCGCAAAAAAGCGTGTTTGTTTTCCATGCGTGAAGTATCGGGATAATTTTTGGAAAGAAGCGTATGTGGCAAAAAGCATTTTGAATTCGGTAATATCTGCGTTAGAAAATTTTACTAAAATATGAACTGAAACATGTGCAAATTCGCGGCTGACTTGTTACGTAAACATTAACAGCGAAACACTGAGCGCAGCTACTAGCTGTCCATTTATCAGCTGTTTTATATGTAACTCTACTGTTTGCCGTTATACATCAAGTATAAAGCGTAAACGGAGCTATCGTGAAACGAGATACAACACGGATCTCACAATACGTGCTCATTGCCTAAATAGCATGTTTGGATACATTATGCGTTGCCTGGTTCCTTTAATACGGTTAATTATTTAAAAACAGAACACATTTCGAAGCGTTATTGTATAGTGACCGGAGGTAATAAATTAAAAAAAATGGAGCTTATATTATGCAGTACCGCTGCAATGAATTCCCAGAAGTAATTCTAGAGATTCCGGATAAAATATGTCACTGTTAAACATCATACAAACGAATATAAAAGTGTAACAGGAAACCGTGCAAGAGTATACAAAAAACATGAACGTATCCTGGGAAGTAGAAAGACCCATTCGTGATCCGACACATTCGAGCGTATGCTGGTTAATTTTTGACTGTACTGTTACTAAAGGAAATGTACACGAACTTATGGATTAGTGCGACACATCAATGCACAGTGAAATAGCGCTGCCAGTAACGATACAAACGTGGAATTTCCTCGTCACGCGGGTCGTTCGTCTTGTACACTGTACGCAGGACACAGGCATCCACGTTCACAACCCTTGACGTCCTCTTTCCCGCTGTCGTCTTTCTAATTAAGGTGAGACAGCAGTAGGAAGCGTCGTGTGATATTTCCTCGCTGATCGTCCCACGCTTGCGTAATCTACGGGGACGCGTTTCCGCGTTTTCTGCACGCTGAGGGCTAGAGATGAACTTTAACTAAAATTGAACAATTCCCGGCGGGATGTCAACGCTTTCTCTATGCTCGGCCTGTTTGGCGAGTATAAGTGCAAGCACGCTGTTGATACGTTCGCATCCTCGCACGCGTACTAAGCCACGTTCTCTCTAATATTGAAGGGCGTACGCACCACGCGGACAAACGAACATTGTAGAGAAGCGTACCAGAGGCAATGTATTCCACATAAGCTCGAGCAGAGTCCGGGCCAGGTTATAACCTATCCCCGTCGAATCCCAAGGGGGAGATATCTTTTAGCAATTTACCCCCTCTCAGCAGGCCGTGCTGCATACGTTACACGAGATGCATACGTATCGTGCCGCCGTTTGGAACGTAATGCGGCATCGTATCGTTGAACCTAAATGCATCTGGCGCATATGCATCGAGTTCAAGCTGAACATAATGGGCTTGAGTCTCTCTAGTGTTGCTGGTATGTACTGGTCAGACTACTGGTCGGTCGTTGCATATTTTGGAGTTGATCATGGATTCAGGGATATATGCAGAGAGATGGATCTCCTGAAGAGATACTGGATGTCGGATCGTTGTTCCGATACTCTGGTGGGGATTGTTGTTCCGATACTTTGGTGGGGATTGTTGTTCCGATACTCTGGTGGGGATCGTGAAGTAGCGGAACTGTAAATATTGTGACGTTGTAGAGTCGCCTACCGTTAATCTAAAACAATGCCTGCGTTAGCGTCTGGGGAATCACGTTGCAATGAATACAACCGATCGGCAGAAAAAACGATGAAACATTCTCCCGGTGGTGCAGGTGGATGGATGATATTATCGGATTATCAAACGGACACACTGCATTCGTGCAACATATGACGCTTGATCGCGTTAAGTTAATCGTGTTATTATTTAAAACGTGTTGCATGGTGCGCCTGACTTTCAACCTCGATGACGTCTGCGTAAATGTTTTGCAGCTGTTGTGTGCATTGATGTATCCAACGGGGATGCTGGTAGTAATATTTTTTATTGGACTCGTGTCGCACGGCAAATCTTAATCAAAGCGTAATATAAATATACAATAATAGTAATAAATATATAATAATTATAATACAGTAAAAAAACGGTAATAATAAAATGTGTATATACATACTTCGTTCGTGAGTTAGCTTCATTATAAACCTGCACTAATAATTTTTTTAAAGAGAGTTTTTCCAATTATCTGATTAACTTTTTAGAAAGTTTAGGTATGACAAACTCTATCGATTCATATATATCGTATTTTCTATGTGGCACGATTTCCTTGAATCGCTAGTCAAAAGAGATATACGGGAAATTGAACCGGTAGAAGTCGATCAAAACATAATGATACCTCTGGAAGGAAAAAATGTTTGAGTGGATTCGCGAAAGCCTTACAAACGACCCGATAGATTCTACATATTCGAAATCGTAGAAAAGTAAACGGCAATAGATCAATCGAATTTCCGTTCCCGCGCGTCTACCGCAATACGTTGCCAGACACAAAGTAAATCGGAACAATATTTTATCAGCGACGACTCGTGTATTCTCTCTAACGATCCTTCCTTCGTCCTGCCACGAATTTCCGTGCGTGTGACTGCGAAAACCCAAGACACGGTAGAGATAGAAGTATATAGCTAGATACTAGGGACTGAAGGGGATGGCATTGGACGAGAATTAATAACGGACGCGTATATCGGTGATGTATCCTAGTCGTGTTCGGGGACTCCCCGTGGACTCTGCTGATGGAGATCTCGAGGGGGTTGCATTTGGGTGGTGGTGCACGATGCTGACTGAATGTGCCACCGACTGAATTATTATACTCGCGGCTCTCTAAATCATAAAAACAACAAATTGTACGTGGCTGAATGCGCGCCGTGAAGGGTACGTGTTCCTAGAACGCGTACCAGTCCGCCGCCATGGCATTTACGTATTTTTATACGGACATAGCAGCAGGCAGCGGCAGCATTTTTTGAATCGATTGAAATATGGAGTCACGGAGACGGTGGGCCAGTTTAATGAAAAATGGTAACTTCAGACTAGCGGGATTCGCGCGTTGTACGATGCTAGTGTACATGCTTCGGGTTGAAACCCCGTTGATCCCTCTGAACCCTTGTCGACTGTGTGTTGTCACGCGACGCTCCCATCGAAATGTTTCCCGCCGAGTTGATCCACCAGACTCGTTGGGAAAGTTTCACAGAATGGATATTAATGATCTCGCGACAGCAGATGCGCTAACGTTGAGGGTGAAAATGTTTGGTTGCGTATCGCGTACGCATTTTCACGGGTAGTTTGTCACGCGTAAAAATCTCACTGGGAGATACATACGTGTCTGCGCCCATGCCTTTTCGAATATTTCACGAGTATGAATCAAAATGGTCACAGAGAGTATCGATTCGGATTAGGAATGCGGCTCTGTTTGTTCAGAAATGTACATACACGTGGAAACAAGTAATTGAATCGAATGTGCAAGGAAACCACGCGTATCCATTCGACTGCAGAAGCAGATGACTGGAAGCTCCCGTTTACACGATCTAATACGGATTTGTCAGCACACGATTCCGAATCTCCCCAAAATCCGCTGAAATCTGCGATTATCGTGCGCAAGAGAAAGCCCGAGGCCCAAACTCTATTGGAGGTCGATTCAGTTTCCGACGTTGTGTCCTGCTAGATTTGAGCTTCCGGCCATGGCACCCTCTCGAGGCATCGAATGGTACGGTCGAATTGGGAGCATACCATGGCTCGAATAATGCTGCTTGCAGCTAGATCCGTAAAGTCCTCTCAATTATGCGGCGATGCTAATTACTCGCGAGTGCGCATTGAAGAACGTCCTTTAGCCCGCACAACGACCCTTCACAGAGCTTGGTCTACCGTTTCGTTCTCTCCTCGTTATATCGACGAAGGATGAAACGGAATCACGGGAATTCTTGATTGGACGCGTTTGTACGATAGTTTACACTCTTCTTCTATAACCGCGATTAGATCTTTTCACAAAACGTCCACACATTTTCCTTATTAAGAAAGTTTAATTCTGCTACTTTGTACGGACTGGTAATCTCAGTGTAAATCAGAAATGGAATAGAAGATTGATAAGTTTGGAACTTTTTCAATTCATCTAACATCCTGTATGAGTTTACTTCTTTCGCGAAATCTTTACTTTTCCTGGAGAGGCGTTACCCTGTTTCTTCCGATTCTAGGTTAAAAGGATTCAAGCATCTCAAGAGACTTAAAAAAGTTATTTAATAAGAAGATAGGAGGCTCGGTGTGATTAGGATTACGTTAAATTTTGCGGCTTCGCGTGCCTCGGATGTGTATTCCTTTCTTTTACCGCGGTCTTGATTTTAGTTAACGACTTTCACCCTAACTGCGCTACTAAACGTGACCATACCGCAACGCTGCGGTAAATGAAAAGCAAACGCCGTGCTTGCTGCGGAGACCGAGGGATTGGCAAACATCGGTTTCGACGCGCGGCTGATGAAAAAAATTTCAATTAACCGATGCACTAGATCGGACGCGGGGTAGGGGAGACAGGATCGACGATGTACGCTTTTCGTACTCTCTACAGCCTAGCCGAAAAAAAGTGAAAATTAATTACTTCGTCGTTGACGCCAGGACCGGAAGAGGGATCGATCGTCCGCTTGATAGGATTAAATTGCGCGCCAGGCGTTTACCTTTTCCACGTGTTCTTTTTTTCTTTATTTTTATTTCTATTTTTTTCGCGACGATACTAACGCATCACTCTTCTGATGCTTTTCGTTGGGCCACTGATGATACACAACGAAAGATGATCACGTTGTGGCAGAAGAGAGGGGTGAATATCTCTCTGGCAAAGTTCTTCTTCCGATGTCTCCCCGTGGAAAAGGGATTTGTTGTGACGTTGAAGAAAGAGTCGATGTTTCGAAGGTACTCCCGAGAGTAGGTTGAGCTCAAAATGGATTTTCATTTTTCCCAGAAATTTATATTTCAAATGGAACTTATTAAGGGTACGATTACGAAGAAGCTACTACACGATTTCGATGAAGATTATAAATTTATTATGCGCGTTAGGTTATGCAAGTACGTTGAGATCTTGGATCTCGAATGAGGAAATAGGAGAAACAAAAGATTTTTTATTTGACGTCTAATCACGATGATTTCAGTTCGCGTAAAGGTAGGAAGCATGCTCTCGTTACCGCGCTCAAAAACACGCCTTTATCACGTTCAGAGTCGCTTGTTACGGAAGCTACAATGAAACCATCCGTCCTTCCAATTATAGCCTCCTCGTCTTCTTTTTCTTCGTCTTTCTTTATTTCCCATACACCGAGCAGAATCTCCGAACCAATGTTCTTGAAACGTTTAAATAATAAGAGAGACGCGAAGTGCTAATTATCTCCACTGAAAAGAATTCTATTTACACCGTTCTCGTAGTTTCCGCGAGAAAATTACTCTCAACCTGCATAAAAATCGCAGCTCCGCGTGCAAGACTTGGAAAAATTCCCTCGAGTGAACCGAGCTTCTACCAAGTAACTTTTATCAGGATTAAAGGGAAAAATCGTTCTCGATATTTACTTCTTTTATTATACAATCGTCCGTATTTTCGAGTAAATAACGAGCAGGATAAAAAGAGAGCAAAACGAGAGAGATAGAAGTAGATGTGTATAACACTCGTGTAACGTCAATAGAGGTTCTATCGATGGCGAGAACAAAGAACTGTATTCGACAGCGTTGAACGCGTCTCAATAACGATTCCCCGATGGCTGACGAATTAAACCATTCGCATTTTCCCTAAACCCCGATCCGCGTAATTGATGAAACGCTAGTTGAAGCGGGGCGTTAATTTTTTGACCTCTTGCAATTGTACAGGGGCGATGGCAGCGCAAGATTGGGGGCTGGAGAGACTACGAAGCGTACGGTGACTGGATAGTTGGGCGCGATGTAACACAGTCGACTTCACTGATTGCCAATATGGCGGAGGGTATAGAGAACCGCGTCTCTCTATCTCGATCAGTGTGGATCCACAATGTGCCGCGGGCGTTAATTCCCCCGTGAAACGTATTGCACCCCCGCGATTCAATTGTTCCAGCTCCGCGGCCACAGTGCTTCAAGCTGCACTGCTGCGAACGAGTCGTATGGAGCTCATAATGATGTAATTTTCGAAGTGGTGGGCGTATCATTGTCGTTACCGTTCAGACGTGTTCATTGTCGGCACGTACTCGTGAACTCGAGGAACGTAGAACACGCGAATATCTCATTGGGCTCGTCTTTGATTACGATTCTTTGCCAGACGTACTCTTGTTTTGACTCTCGTATTCGAACATTATGATTACTTAGTATGGAAGTTTTTGCAGGCTCTTTTCATACGTAATAACATAATAGAGCATAAGTAATAACAATTTTTCCAATGTAAAAGCAGACCATTAGACGTTTGTACTTTGGTTCTTTATCTGTTTCGTAGAAACTCCGTGATGTAGTTACATCGCCCATATATGCTGTTAAACGATACACACGGGTACCGTGAAATCGTGACCATTTATTTTACATCTGTACTATCATTTGTACATATTGTACGTGCCATTACGTTTGCAACGTGAAAGGAAAGAATGGAGAACCCGATGTCTTTTGAATAATTCTAAAACGCGCACGAATGTTTTATTTAACGATCAGTGAACGGGATAACGAATCTTTAAAAGACTTCGAAATGCAACGTCGGTTAAATGGTCAACGGAACATCGATTTTGTTCAGTCACAAGGGCCATCACGAACCCGTTGCCAGCCTTTATTTCGTGGCATCGATTATTCATGGCACCGCGTCACTTTCGTGGAAACCTTTTATCTCGATAATGTTGGCTAACCATCTATCTGAAGGTTGCTAACCCCGCGAGTTGTACAACACGCGATGGATACAAGAACACGTAACTGAAATAAGAGACTTTCAGCATCTAATGACAAGAATTGCGAGAAATTGTTCTATGTGCAGTTTACATTATTTTCTTTTGCTTGCAGATAAGCTTGGGGAAGCACGTTTCGGTCGGTGAAGTAGTCACGTATTCACCACATCCAGAGAATCCGGAGACAACGCTTTTAACACAACAGGCAGTAATTTCTATCCAAGGGGTGCCGCTCATAGACCATCTAGAAAGGTTACTGACACTAACGATCGAACAAAACGCGAATAAGGTTAATACTTCTATCTTTTAGTAGCTTTGAATTTAATTGTTTAACAAAGTTTCACGCAGTATATAAATTTAGTTTTGTTTGAACGACAGTACAAGTTCGAGCTCTTTATAGAATCTTTACGCACTTTAAATTTAGAACGAATCAATGATTTATTCGATAGATATTTATAGGTCTCTTCATGTGCAAAGATTTCGTAAGAGTTTGCTAATTATGCTGAAATCGCGATACACAGGTGCAAATTGCTTGATTTTCGCACGGTAACGATGTGTCTTCGCCTGATTCCGTTTCAGGGACGACAAGCAGTGGAATGGGTCATCGAGAAACTCCAATCAGAAGTGAAAGATATCGCGTCCACTGCCGCGAAATCGACAGACGACTTACTCAATCAAACGCGTCGGCAATTCGATGACATCACGAATATTACGAAACAGGGCATGGAAGATATTCAAAACGTAGCGAAGAAGTCGTTCGATGAGTTTCAGAATTTGACAGTACCACCTCCGTCACAGTCGATACCAAAGTTATAGCTAATATATCACGCTAGCTTCAATCTCTTTAACTAACGCCATGTAGATCTTCGATGGAACGATTGTAAATGAAATAAAACGATTCGATGAGAAACAATTCCCTTCACTATAGTTTCGGTGCTATTTCCAAAAGTATACACAGGAGGGACGGAATTAACAATTTTTATATTGTTGCCCAATAACTGTACAGCCAATAAGATTGATGAGTTAATCTATTGAACTGTTATCAGTTAGAAGACTATTTTATCAAACGTATAAGTATCAAATTATATAAATGGATTTTTCATATGGATATAATATATTTTTTAGAGCTCAGAGAAAGACTTGATAATTTTCGAATGAAGGAATAGAGGTGTTGCAAACAAGGTTATCGGTGAAAGTACAAAATAACGTTAGTTTACTAATTTATATAGAAATAAAAAAGAAACATTTTTTACCGTCAATCGTTCCGCAGAAGTCGCTTTAGTAAAAGAGATGTGGCTGCGGTAGTTAATGAAAAAGAGATAACTGATAATATCACGATTTAATATTAAAAGGATTCGTTTTTGCAGAAATTCTATTGAAAGCAACTTGCTAACGAGAAAGTCATTGAAAATATAACAGTAACGTATTTTATAGACAGCTGGTATGTTTTATGTACGTGTTGTCTATGAGACTGATTGAACATTTCACCAAACGCTTATTTCTTTAGCTTTATATTTGTTTGAGTATTAAGCCCACAGAATTCTTTAAAACGATGTCAAACGTTGTCTGAGGCAGTTGTGCCTTCAAACGTGTCTTCAACCTTATACGTGTTCAAACTTAGTCTTGTCGTATTAAATCGTAGTGTTAGCGACATATCTTTCCTATAGTTGCTAAAAAAGAGCATATCAATGTAATTAATCATTTGCATAAATGTGAGGCTTGTGCAGTTGCAGTAGTAGTTAATTTAGTAAATAAAGCGCAACATAAATCATAAGAGGACGCAACAAACTAGATACATCGCGTAACATTTAGTGCACAGATAATTCATGTCAATTGATCAGAATCTAAAGCAGAGCTTAAGTTCGTCTACTCTGATAGTTGAATTGGAGACCATAAAAGCCGAAATATATATATATTTATTTTCAAAGCAACAGGTATATTATATTGTTTCCTATCGTTGTTACAATTTATTATTACAATAATGAATAAATTCAATTATAATAATGATGAACAAATTCAACAGTAAATGACTATAAGAACACGTAAGCTGTCTCTGTTTTAGCCAGTTTGTAGCGGTCACTCGCGATACGGAAAGAAATAAGAAAACCCAGGTCCATCTTTGGAAAACGTTGTCCCAGGTGGTTCGTCGATACTCGTATCATTTGAAATCGTACACCACGAAATACCTGATATCTCTACTCGACGTCCCTGTCCTCCTCCGATTTCCCTGAGGGAATATTCGCGCGAGTCAGCGAGTGCTACCACGCGTCGAGAACGAAACACACTCGTATAATACGGGCCAAGTATCGATTCAACGATGGAGGACTGGTCTCGACATTCCGCCCGAGCAATTTCCAGCGAAGCGGAATTTCGACCGGGTCATTATTGTTCTCGGTGGTCTAGAGACAATTTCCATCGGTTTACTCAAATCTGGCTGGCCAACTCTCTAGGTAAGTAGAAAGAGGGACAATGGAGAGCGAATAGGTGGGATAGAGAGAAAGAGAATGAGGGAAGGGAAAGAGGGTGGATAGTGGCACGTGAGGTCTGCAATCGTGGCATCGTGCATGGGGCAGGAAACAGACGAAATTTGACATCAGGCTTGACCAGTGGTATGTAAGAGATAATTGATGACGTTACGGTTCATCGCTCGCTACTCGGTTACCGGACATAGACAAATATTGACAGCTTCCGATCACAGAGCCGCTAGTATCCTTTGTAGGTAGCTCACGCACACGATCCTCCGATGTCTGTTCGGTTTTCCTGTCGAATCACTTCGCTTAGTCTCTGGTACGTTAGTAAATCAATGTCCCCTGGACGTGCATGTCGAGCAAGTTTCGTAAATTAAAGTGGCCTCGTTTGTTCCTATAAAGCTTGCCTGTGGCTATTGGTTGCACGTGACGTCGCGCACCACGCTTTGAGGACAAAGTGGCAGTTTTCCCTTTACCTTACTTTTATTATAGTCGGTCGTGCCTGTCTTCGTGCCACTCCGGCCGGAACACAAAATTGCAGCCGGAAACTTAAGCCCGGGAATTTGAAGGGTTCTCCGGCCAGTGAATCGGAGAGGAAGTACAGGTGACCGAACCTTCAGCCCGGGCATAGCTTCGAGCGCATCAATGACTGTACCGCGTTGCATTGTTCATCTTTAATTGTCTGTACGGTTCTCACTTCGGTATTTTGCAAGCGAGTGCACCTTCAAAGGAAGCACCGTGGCAAATCAGTTCATAACAAGTTTTGCAAAATTCGATTAGGTACCTTCCTTATTCTGGATCGTTTGCGGCGAGACAAAGGGTCGCTTGTTATCTAACTGTTATTGTTCTTGTACTCTATATAAGTGCTTAGTATTTCTATCAAATTCATTCTAAAACTTGCATAGTTAAATTCTGACTAACGAATAATATCACTTATTCGTTCAGTATTTTTTTCATTTTATTACAACAGTATTATCAAATAAATCTTGGAGGCTGATATTCAACCGCTTGAAAATATTCGAGTTAGCTTGTTTAAAAGCTACTCTCGAGCTTTGAAAGGAATATTGTCAAGGCTGTCCTTGGCTGCTCCATTTTCCATTCCTTTAGGTTCAGCGCCGAAAGAAAAGGAGAGCTTCAAAGGCTCGAGCGGCTGTCGAAAAGGCTCATGGTTTACACATCGTGACGTTACTTTCTCGTCAAGGCTCGTAAAAGCTCTCGGGACGATCGACTGTAAAAGTCGGCGACACGGTCAAGAAGATCCTTCTTGATTTTCCGGTTCTCAATTCACGAGCTCGTGAAAAACCACACTCCACACATTCCCGGTCACTGCCTCGTTTATCCATTCCTTTCTATTCTCAACTTTTTCATTGTTCTCTTGACTTTAAGAGACGACAGCAAATTATTCGTTGGTAGTTGAGAATTTTGTTCGGAATAATAAATTCAATTCTTGATTCTCTTTTTCGATGTATTAATTCGAGAACTCGTTTGGAAGTTTGCACGGTTCCATCGAAATTTTCTACAATTTCGAGAATAACCTTTTCAGCGAAATTGATCGTTCGAATAATTTGAATGAACAATTGAATTAATTTGAATTAAAATCAGTTTGCTCGATTTATTTTTAGTACCTTCTCTATTATTCTATTAATGATCGTTCAATTAGCTTAAAACGAAGTTTAATACATTTGAAAGTAGCAAGAAAAAATAGTGTATCATATAGGAATTTGATCATCAACATCAAAAGTATTATAGAAAAAGATGAAAGCAAATATAAAATAAAAAGATGAAAGAATGGTTCTTAAATGAAATGGGGACAAGGTATAACAGGTTATATGTTCTTTTTTCCGCATGGCTCCTTTCGCAAAACTTGATCACATGAAATTAGCTCGTGTCAACGTCGTATCACAGAAATTGTACGGCGAGAAACAGTGAAGATTCGTGTGTGTAGGTGGTATAACGCAGCTACGTAGGTAATAACGGGAGATGTTGAGCTGTTCTGGGCGACGTGGCGCATACGCTCTGCCTATTAGCATACAATTATCTTTATGCTTCTTTTATGATTCATATTTAGTACCAGTCTCGTCCGCTTTTCGCTTCGTCGACCAGCGCAGCTTCAAGTTTGCAACTTTTACGATCGTGCTTGTTTCTAAACTTAACGTCCTCCGGTTTTCACCCCTTATCATCGTTTCTCGGTGCAACGCTGGTATTCTTGCTAAACGTGCTTTTGCAAATATTCGCAACATCGGCAGCGAAAGGGGGGGGGAAGCTCGAAAATTTGTTGTCGTACGTGCTGAAAATCAGCAACAACTATTGATTTCGTTCACGCTCGTTTTTGTTCCTCGTTACGAACCAAACTCATCCAATGGCAAGGAAGTTCATTGAATAGTTTTTATGGTTTTACATTGTCCCAAATATCGATAAAGCGACGCATAAAATATTTAAAATTGGAGAGATTTTCTTCTGTATTTTTTGGTAGAGACAAAATAATTGAACCGTGAAAAAGATTAAAAGAATAAAATTGGATAACAAAGAGGTAGCTACGCATCCCCAGAGTACCATACCATTTCGTACGGTGTATGGGTTTGATCGTGGTTCCAATGACCCGGCATTGCTACCGGCTACAGTTGAACATTAATTTAATTAATTCAGATCCATTTGCAGTCGCACGCGAGCTAGCCATTTCGGCATTTATTTTGCGCCATTTGTACTTTATTTTTTACAAAATCCGAACCTACTATGATTGTCTAGAATATGTGTATAATGCGAAATTTGTTTACCCAATCTAGATTCTAGCCTCGTTCGTATTTTCATCGTTTTCTCTACTCTTCTTTTTCTTGTCTCACCTTTGTGGCATTATGCCATTTCAGGTTTCAAAGGAAGATAATGCGATAACAATTTTTTAATGATGAAATGATACTAGACACTTTTTTAACGACACGTGTAATTTCCTAATTATTTTATAATTGAATCTTTAATTAGTTTGTAAAATTCCATTAAAATTTGGTAAGCTGCCCGAGAAAAAAGTTTCAGTCTGTTACATAACTTGTGACGCTCTATAAATTAGTAAGGAGGGTCGTCCTAGATCGTTGAGATCGATTCAGATTTTAGTAGTTTTAGACCACATCCGGCCGAATGGCTAATAACGGACGTGCTCTGACTACTAATCGGCTTTGCGGAGATTTCCTGATGTACGAAGGGGTGTATGGGCTAAACGCTACGGGGAGGAGGGTCAAAGGGCAAGATTAGATGCTTACGATAGACTTCTACGGGGTTTGTGCATAATACGTAGCTCCTCGATAATTTGTCCACTAATAATAATATTCATCCTATCAAAATACATTCCATTTTCATGTAATTTATACCTAACACGAATAAAATGGGAAATTCTTTGCTAAATCGTGTGAATAATTCCTGTAATTTTTATCCGATTACTCTCTTCTTCTTCAAAATCCGTTGACTTCTTAGAACCTGATACGGAAAAAGAAAATTGCGAAGAAAATTACGCCGAATCACTATCCCGATTTTCTTTCTTTTTTTTTTTTTTTTTTGCTTTCTCTTGGAATTAATTTATCTAATCCGACCAAGTACTTCCGTTGAGACTTCATTTACATGTAATCCGGGAACAGTTGATTGTATCTCTAATTGCTTGGCGGCGAACACTGGAACCGATGCTCGTGAAGTTTGTTATAATATTAATTTCTTATCGTTGATCTTGCGCGGCGACGCTATTCTCCGAATATCGCCAGTTTCACCTTCCATGTGCAAACATACTATGGGAACTAGTTGGTTGAATATCTTGCGATCTCTACGAAGCAGGAAGGTGTAAGTACCGTGTTAGTCTTTGGGGTTACGTCGCTGCTCGCAGAGCTAACTAATAGCCTCTTAGCCTCGGCTTAGGGAGGATCATGCTACAGGCAGCCGCACCCTCCATTGCTCTAAGACTCAGACCGCACATCCTCAGCCCTTAGTGCAATCCTTAAGCCACGCCAGGCCTGCAAACAACCGATCTCCTTCTCGAACGTAGACGATGGATTAACGATAATGATTGATTGGATTCCACATTCTTACCTATCTTTCTTTCCAACGACATACCGAACCACCTGGTCTTAAACGACTTAAATTAGGTTGTTACTCGGATTCTGTTCGTAGATTACATGGACTTGGTGGCTATCTAGAGAAAACGATAAATCTTTATTTCGAATACACGTACGAGAGGCATATGTATAAGAATGCAAGTTAAGAATTGGATTCGTAGAGTTTGTATTAAGAAACAACATGAAAGCGAGAGATACCAATGATTCCTGAATTAGTCACAGCTTGATTAAACCGGCATGCAGTCTAATTTTCATTTTCATTCGCATAAAGAAGCGGCGCATTCAATGTAATAAATTCTCACCGGAGATGCAGCAAAGATTTTCATTCGCGCGGTTATTCGCTTATTCTCGTCCGGCGTTTCTCGTACAAATGAACCTGTTACCGTAGGGTTTACGCGAAATTTACATTCGCCCCCGAGGTGAAACAGTCCGAAGGAGATTTCTCCCGTTATAGTTCAGTCAACGGAGGGCTGTCTGTGCTTCTTCCCCATAAGCAGACTTTCAGCGAAAGCTCAATCGGTGGATTTGCGGTAACAGTTCGCTCTGTATGCGTTCGCGTATTTCTCAAATCCCTCGCGGATAGTAGGACCATTTCCTTTCGTTCCTCGGATATCGTTCGCTCGCGTGGTAAATACGCGCGTATACGTATCTGTATACATATGTACATATACGTATTACGAATACTCAGAAATACGAAGATACCAACTAGACATCCATTTATTTGATACAATCCCAAGATCGTACATATACACAATTATGTAAACGGTAGTTGTGTAAAATCGTGAAAACTGAAACGTGTAGCTCCATGTAAAAATACATCGATTGGATCCGATGTGAGTGTGTAGCGTGTATGAATCGCGCTAAGCGGTAGCACGGCTTCCATGAAAAATCGTACACGAAACTCCAATTGGGCGTGACTGAGTCTAATTTATTTAGTAGCCCAAAGGAGAGACAAGTACTGGTGTGGCTGGACGTCGTCTGTGCCATTGTATCGGCAGCTTTTCA
The DNA here is from genome assembly GCF_024542735.1 of Bombus huntii. NCBI lineage: Eukaryota > Metazoa > Arthropoda > Insecta > Hymenoptera > Apidae > Bombus > Bombus huntii. The sequence goes on along the minus strand of NC_066250.1, from coordinate 7,564,814 downwards.
GCGCTTTGAAATATAGTCGTCCTGCGGGCTTGTTCGGCCCTTTACCACGATCCCATGGGCTCGAATTAATTTCGCGAAGAAACAACTGTCCGCTAACGCTGTCTCGCTCCATTCGAGGGAATTCGATCCCAGAAAAATAAATTCCAACCCGCCGGTGAACTCCACCGCAAAACGCTCCACCGGTATCGTTTTTCTCTTTTCTCTCTCGTTTTTTTTTTTCTTTCATTTAGTTTGGACGCGAAATTCGCGAAAGAGTAGGCGAACGACGAATAGGTACGATCATTTGCAATTCCACGAGGTCAATAACGATACATCAAGGGGCAAGTTTAGGTATCGAGAGTATTTCGACAACGTGGTAAGGAGCGCGGCCGGATGCCATGTTGCACGACACGGTTTCTGAATACAAAGCGCGAATCTCGCATACAGTCGGTCACCGAATCTATTTCGGTGCTGGTTTACAGAACAAGAAGGCAATAATACAAGGATGGGAATGTTTCGACCAATATTGCGAAAGTTTTCGTACATGGGCTCTTGGTCCGTTGAAGTTCCGCCGATCCTCCTTTTCTTTGGAGCGACTGACGTATGAATAGAAAGGAAAGAAGGAATGCCACTTGATGCTCGATGGAATCCAGACACGTTTCGACGTTGACAGATGTTTGCGAGACTGTACGTGCAACTTCTGCAATTTCCTGTACACGCGAGGATGATAATCGTTAATACGATTTTGTAACTTTTCTTGTTTTACCATTCGAAATTTAAACGATCATAGACTGGAAATTTACACGACTTTCCGCTATAAATGAAACCTTTGTTTGATCGATGCTATGATGCTACGACGTAGAGGATATTTTAGTCTCAACATTTTTCCGCGTGATCGGGACTTTGACCGCTATCGTTCGATTATTACGATCGAACTATGTATGAACACGGGCAGATCGTATCAATGCTGTTCAACTTGCTATTCGCTGCTTTTATTCCTCTTTACAAGAGTTTCGCGTGTGACGTTTAATCACGCGAGATCATTGGGCACGTAATCGGTTGTAAACGACCGCGACGATAGGTACGGTCGTTCTCGAAGACGATCTACTCGAGACGCTCGTGAAAGACGTTTAACGAACCGCTTAGTAGCCAGATAACGGGATCACGTCACATGAAACGTTACAAGGCTAGTTTCTTTGTAGCCGTCGTGGGTTGGCGCCGAGAATTACACCCTTCGGAGCAGCTTCAATGACGTTTTCCAGCATCGAACGATCATTCGATAAAAATCACACTTCCGTACTGGTAAATTCCTTTTTCCCTTTTTTCTGTCGAGGAACCTACGCGAAACGTGCTATTCTTGCGAAAGATAAACCGTAGCTTATTTTTTCTGGCGGTTCAGCGAGACGAGAGAAGCGCGTGGTGCAATTTTAAAACGCGTCGCCAGAGAAGATCTCCCGTGGGGACTCGACCGCGCTAGGTATCGTTTAATCGACTTGTCCATGGTTTCACAGAGGCTGCACGTTCACCAACATCCCGGTAACGACGCTTTTTCCCCGCTTTTTGCCCTCCGCACAATTTTCAGAATTTCCCCATTTCCCACTCCTGTGTCCCTTTTATTACGGTCGTTGCGTGACAGGGTTTTTTAAAATCGAGGACACTGTCCCGAGGATATTAGATACCGCGGTCGGTGCAAAGTGGCCAGTAAAAGGGCCCTGTCGAGTATAAGCGCTGCCGCCGAATCCTGGAAACCCGCTCTACCGTTGGGTCGGCAGATGTCTGTGGAGATCCTGTCGACGTGTAACTACGTATGTAGAGTAACGTGCTTGCCACCGTGCTCAGTAATATCCGTGGTTGGCCATAAAGGGAGTTCGTAAACGACTGGTACGGCTTTCCTCCTTCCAGCCTGTATCTCGCTCTCCCTACATGGAAACGGCTATTCGAAATGTACATGCCGGCGTACGGGTGGAAAACGAGGCGAAACGGAGAATGAATATAGACTTTGCTTACTGTTCGTACGTGCCAATATATTCGCGCTAGCTTTCGCGGCTAAGCTGTTCCCTTTCAGCCTAAAATGCAGGTTAAATTCGCTGCGGTTAGGTACAGCAAACACACGATCGGCTCATTGTATTCATTGGCTAGGTTGTATTTCATTCGCGTGATAAACGAAACCAAGGAGAATGTGTTTTGATAGAGTGCAGCCGAATTTAATTGAGCTCTAACTTTACGGAACGCGCCTGTTACTGGAGGAACGTTGAATTGCTGGCAGACTTTTATTAGAAAATATAAAATGAAATAACGGTAATTGTATTTATTGGTGAATTAATAACGATAGTTCTCAATTTCCTTTACTCTGTAATCATTTATGCGGAACTCTCCCTCGCTTCTGGATCATATCGCATTCCTAAAAATTCCACTTGCACAGCACACATTCTTACCACGTGCTGCCAAAAGCGCACGTAACACTATGCATGTCAAATCTCCACGTGTATTCTCTGAATTGCTTCTCATTCGTTCCTGATATTCCAGTATAAATATCCGCTTCGGTCCCAATCTCTAGTCATTCATAAGTAATTCCTGTGAATTCGGTGTATCTCCCACATTATGCCTTGATTGTAAGAATAAAAGGAAGTATTTAACGATTACTTGTCCGTCGTCACTATGCTCGTAATTTATTCATATTGTGTATAGATGTTTATTAATTTACTGTTTCTATTATGGTTAAGAATGTATAAAAATAAACAAAATAAAAGAGAAAGTTCGTGATTCATTCTTTAAAAATGTTATCCTCCTTATCTTTTTAGCAACTTCTATACTTATCATTCCCTGAGCTACAAATCTAAAATTGAACTGCTCATAATTAAGCTTGAAAAATGAATCGACTGCCTCTAACTACCTTACGTCAGACTATTGAATTTGTTTGAAACGAATGTATTATGTAACGTGAAAGTGTTGTTACAGTTGGCGACGTGAGGTGGTTACATTTGGCAACATTCCGCTTCGCGAGCTCTGATACATCGTGGCTGAAGATAATTAGTAACGAGCTTGATAGCGTTTCACGACGATGCTCGTCAAGAGACGCGCTTAATTGTGAATCCTCAGAAGTGGATGCATCGTGGCATTAGGGATGTTTAAAGGGACGGATTTCCTGTGCGTTTGTCGTGGATCTGCGGGTTTCCGCCCTCGAATACGCCACTTTAATTAGCTTTTCTTCCAACTGGTGTCTATCCTCGTCTTTTCAGAGTTCGACGGTCCTTCAGCTAAGTCAAGGATTCGAAGAGTCGCGTAATTGACACGCGAAATTGTCTCACGTGTTTGGCCACCAGTTTATTTACTCCGAAACTTTCGACCGTTCATTGGAGTTCCCGGGTTTCCACGGCACGGAGATGGAGACGAAGCGAGAGGGGGCTTCTCCCAATCGGCAAACTCAAAAAGCAAAGCTTGCGATATCTTAAGTCTTAATGGATATTTTGTCAAGATAATTACCGCGTGAACACGAATGAATTTCATTAAATCATTTTTAACGATTTTCCATGGTGATATTATATTCGCGGAAATGATATTCGTGGAGAGACAGCAGTGAGCGAGTAAGAGCAAAAGTAAATGTTATTTTATCAACAATTAAAATTTTCTTTGATAATTTGAAAATATGTATATGTATTAACGAATCTAAATCGAATTGTAATTAAGCCATCGCGTTTCTGACTGAGCATATTTAATGTAAAATCCCTCTCCCTCAATTATTCGCTTTGTACATATTGTATATATATCTTTTCTCATTTAACATACTCAATTTCAGAATATTCAAAGGAAGCAACGAACGATACATCATTGGTTTCCTTATTCGATTGTGAAAACACAGGTGAGGGAATTATGTTTTATTACGAGAAACAGAGGAACAAAAATGCCATCAAATTGTAACTACCACTGTAAAATACGAAGTTTTAACCCGTAAAGCCGGATTACGATACACGGTAATTATCCATTTTAATTGCGGACTACATTCGCTGTTATCCAAACGACTGCAAAAATGGACGCGTCCAGAGCGTGCGCGCGTTCATCTGACGTTTAAGCCCTCGAGATTTTCTCTAAAGATTATAAGTAATTACCTAATTATTCGCGTGAAGTTCGCGTCTTAAATGTCATGAGCCGGTAAGAGCAGCTTCTTTCATCGGCGAGAACTGGAGAAAGGGGAACATTTGTGAAGCTGCTTGAGCGCGTTTGCGTTTAAAGTTACAACCTTGAAGAAGTTAAATTACATAGCGCAGTCAGGACACAATTACACAGTATGTTTAATGAATCGTGCTACAACTGACAACGAGGTAATTGTTCGTGACAAAGCAGCTACGGCAATCTGATAAAGCAAAAACTGACAAAGCATTTTGTATAAACTGTCTAGCTTTTGAGAAGGATGATCCAGACCATCTAATTGTTGCAAGCCAGCTAGAATATAAATACGTTCAGCACGGTCCATTTATGGTGCAGTCCGTTTTTAAAAACAGGCATTAATTTTTTAAGAACGACAGATCGTGGCAGAGTGATTTGCGAATATAATTTTCGAGTTGCACCCGCTCTAAATACTAGAACGATCCTCAGTTATCCAGTCTTTTATGTAGGAGACATTACAGACACTACGAAATATCACACTATAACTGGTTAGTCATGTAAGAAGAATTTATACTGCGTCATTTCATGGTATATTTATTTTTCCTGTTAGTCACTTCAAATTTATCTTAGTTAATCGTATTGTTTATTTAATACCTTCCCTCTACCAAGCTACACGATGTAATTAGCCAAAGTCGAAAAACATGTCTGCATATTATTTATTTTTTTCTTTACTCAAAATATTCGTCTTTTATTTTTCCATAATACAGGTAATACAAATTGTGAAAAACTTACATAACCCACCAAGAAAAAACAAATTGAAAGGAGCTTGCATAACCCGCCAAAAAAAGCAAAACACTCATGCCCTCTATATTAAAAAATACATTCAAGTAGAGAACGTGATCGAGAAATGGTCCTATGAAAAAGCGTAGTTACTACTAGTTATCTATAGAAGACAAAGATAAATACACAACGGACCGAGAAGGCCAATGAAAGCTGGTAGTATCACCGTGACTGTCTATTCGTAAACACGATCGCGTGTGTGGTCTGACTATATAAAAACGCCAGAGATTAAGTATACCGGTCTAGCTATATCGACACTTTGCAGGTGAAACAAACCAGGTGGAGCTATAGGATCTTATAGTTCGATCTGTAAATCCTCATCAGGTCTATCGCGTCATCAATGAAAGTAAACGTTTTATTTCGATCAGTTTTTGTCCGGTTTTGCTTTCTTTTCTCTTAGTGTAAACGTGAAGCGTGAGTCGGCTCACCGAGCTAATTGCGCACGTGTGAGTTTGTGTACGATTGTGTGTGAACCCCTGCATAGCGTAGAGCGCGCGTGGAACTTGTCCCTCGTCGCAGAGTGCCAACATGACGATAGAGCATGAAAACGACACGAAGGTGAGGTTAAGGAGGACGAAAAGCGTGACACGAGCCGAGGAGATCCAAAAAGCGGAAATGTTGGCACGTAAATCACAGCCTGACAAACCGTGAGTCTTACATTTTTGTTATATACGACTGTAAACAGTCTCGAGTGTAAACGAACTAGAAGTCGATTTCTGTTACGGTTCACGTAAACACTTTGTCGTTTTTTCCGATGATCGTTTGAAACTGTCGGTAAGGGAGTATCGCTGAGAAGACGATGATCGACGTCGACGAGAATACGGTTACACAAAATTTTCTGATTCTCTGGAGTTGCTCCAACGTAACAGACAACTTTACGAAACAACACGCATGCGCGTTTCGTTTCTGATCGAGCACAACTGTGAATTCACGATCCCCTCCTTCGAACGCTGCATTCCTTTTCTCGTTTTAACATACGTTCCTCCACGCCGTTCTGTCGCACATCATAATCGATGCGGAGGTCAGTCGGTAGTGTAGTGCACATAAATTTCCTATAGTTCGTTTCATAATACCTTCCACGTCCTTAGTTAATTAATCTGTTCTATAGGTGATCTGAGATGACTCAGGCTAACGATAAAACACCTCTCTTCTATCCGATTTGATCAGGCTTTATTTATGCTTATGGCAGAATCGAGCGATTTTTAGATATTCCGATATGGAGTAATGAATTCAAATTAGGGCTAATGAGATGAAAAAGATTCATTACATACCTTTTTGGAATTGATAAAAATATTATATCCTTTTAAGGCAAGTGTTACATCAATTGAAAATTAGGTTTCGCTATTTAAACATTAGATTTGTAGCTTAAATCGTACAAATTTTTATTGATATAAACTCTATATTTCACTACTATTGAAGAGATGATAAGATACAGTTTTATCATTTGGAACAGGGTTAAGGTTCACGTAACGTCTTAGACGTAGTATACACTTACGTTGACAAGTAATTGGTGTTTAATTGTTTGATTGTATTCATGCACCTAATTCGATAGAAAGTAGAAGTAGCGACCAACGCCGTAACGTCTGGATCGTATTACAGACGTTATTATTATCGAAGAGTGTCTCCATAGAAATATGGAATATCTTGGTGTAGAAATCGAAGACAAATCTCGTTTTCAAAGTTACCAGTTTAAACATCGACAAATTAGGAACTGGTTTTAGGAAAGTGAATAACGCGATAGTCAATATTTGCAGTGACGTGGATGATTTCAGAAACAAAGTTGGAGGTGGGAATAAGCTGTTTAAAGTTCATTCAGTAGAACGAACACGAGGACAGACAATCGAATGCAGTCTTGAGTGCACGTCGTGGAAATGAAAACTTTCTTAACGAGCCGTTCGCCTCTTCTAATGGAACTGCACGTCAAGAAAACACAGCTAGATAATTCGTTCTCTAGCTATGGCATAATTATTGAGTTTCGCTCTCCCCACGCTTATGCGTCAGTCCCCATTCCTTTGCAACAGGGAAACTTATCTCGATGCCAGGTTCGCGATAACCGACAGTGATACTCGAGCTTCATGCTTGAAAACAATGGGAACCTCGGCTGAAGCTTCATTTAAAGTTCAAGCAAAGTGAATGACAATTAACTGTCCTAACTTTACGATCAATAAGATCTCGTTAGACGTCTGAAATAAGTAATGAACGGGTTCCGGAACGTGTTGATCGACCAATTTTAATCCGACTATATATTTTTTCCTCGTTTCTTGCATTTTGTAATAAATCAAGCCTTGTCCGTTTTATGCCGAACGAATCTTAATTGCGTGTCAATACTTCAGGCGTTTGCCTCTCGAGTTTTAACGAATTGAAGAAAATATCGCAGTGACGTTTAGTCATCTGATCGTTCAGTTCCGTTTTATGACTTAATACGGTAGTATTGAACGATAAGAACATATTATTCGATATCTCTTAAGTTATGATAATTCATTCGATACTCACGTGATTGTTTAGAACGAATTTAAAGTAATTAAGGCAATTCTCGAGATTTCAATATGCGATTGTAAATCATCCTACATGTCGTAGATTGCAAGAAAAACGCAGAATATTCTGATGGCGGCTTAAAGTCGTTAATAATCCTGAAATAATGCTTGCTTTTCTTCGCTCAGAAGATTGTATGTACACGGAATTCTATCATGTTTAGCCGATAACGTTGTTGGTTTATGCACTGAATTGTCTTAAGATATATTTGCACGCTATTAGATTAGACTTTGCTGATATATAAATAGCAATATATCAGGCTTAATCGTGGCTCGCTTCGGTTACACAAACAGAAAGTTGTTCGTGTGCGGACTTGATGGTATTTTATAGCAAAGCGCAGTATTAACATACACGCGTAAATTTTACTGCTACATTTCCTGTTCTATTCGTTGGAATTAATTATGATAATAGATGCGCTTAAAAAATCAATACTCATACAATAAATTACGTTTAAATACAAATGTACTTAACATATTGTGTAAATTACAAATTACAAAATAAAATTGTACATACAGAATAAAGTATGTTAATTTACACAATTCTCTAGTATCATAATTTCAAGGCTGCAAACATTTTATAATCTTATTTTATGAACGTAGCAAAATATGTTACAAGTTTTCAAATAAAATTCTACATTGTTTTAATAAGTATCAAAAAGAGATTATTGGCACGTAATTAAAACGACAATACAGCTCGCTCGATACCGAATGTTATGTTGCTTGTAGTAAAATGCAGTCGCAAACGGTTTCTATTAATTAACAAATCAAACGCTCAAAAACCGCGTCCTGTTGGGTCACACAGTATCGCTGTGCACATTGGGTAATGCGAATCGGAACAACAGAGTGCTGTGAATTCTCTTTGTACGAATTACGGAATAATTCCCATAGGTGCGCTTGGAACAAACCGCACACTTCTGTTCACAGTAATTAACAATCTCCTGTCCACTTTTTTTACGCGATAAGCCTGCCGTAATTAATTATTCCCTTTTTCTTGCTTCTCCATCGAACGCTATTTATACGAGCGACAATGAGTCGTTTAAACTGCGAGTTAGTTACGTAACGCGAGCTTTATAATTCAAGGCTGAAGGAATTAATCTTTGAATAAAGCTAATCAAGATATGGCATATCTTGTTTCAATGAGAATCGTAACGTATATATTAATTTGAACTTTTGCCTCCCAAGCTTTTTCGTAACGTCTTCTAAAATAGCTGACGAGGTTAATATCTACTATAGAATGGTTGGCAGCGCGTTTGCTCTAGCATGCTCTTAATTAAAATGTTAATTTCAGTGACGAGGCAAAAGCATATTGTGATAGGGAAAAGAGGCGGCGGTAGACGAGGAGTGCAGGATAACCGGGATATATCGCGGAAATACTTTCGTGAATTCGTACGCGTTCCCGCGAGCAATGAAGTATCATAAATTCATGATCGGTTTACGGCGTACCCAATTCAAAACGTAGATTCCGCGACCTGCCGCGTTCCTGCAATCAGAATCGCTAATCAAAGAATCCTCGAGCGTTCGTGAAAGTACCGAGGGAAAGCTGTAACTCGCGTTAATATTTCTCCGTAAACAAAAAGGGAGGATGGTCGGCGGCTGGAGAAGCCAGAGCAGTGGGCAAATTCCATTTGTTCAGATTTATGAAGTTTCGCGCGCGCGTGTGGCTTTAATATCTATCCGCCGTGGAAAAAAATTTAATCAAGTCCACGGTCTAATCGAGCGCACGATCAAAAATTAATGCGTTAAAAACAGGATTAAATCTGGAGAAGCGTTAAGACTAAAAGAAAATTCATGAGGCTTTCTGTTTGGATTTTAGAGACACGATGAGACTGGCGGGAAAAATGTTGCGAACAAGGCTCCGCTAAAAAAAAAAAAAAAAAAAAAAAAAAGAAAGAAACAGGAGTGGTAGGAGACCAAAAGAAATAAACGTAGTCACTTTAGATGGAGTTATCATCTCGTGCAAGCGGACGTTAATTAGCGAGACGAGATGAACACTGGCGATGATGATGCCAGGGGCGCTTTATTTCAGAACACATCCTTCCGGCAAGTTCTGTTTTATTAGCGAGAGGTCAGCTACCGAAAACACAGTGAAATCTTCTCTTGCCCCTTTGACAAGCTATAATGACCTGCAAACAAGTCTCCTTTCTTTTTTTCTCTCTTACTTTTGCTCTTCGCGAAGGAGCACCTTTCTACCTTTAGTTGTTTCTTCTCCCCATTTCGCACTCCTCCTCCACCTCCTCCCCCGCTTCTCGCTTTCTTGCCCGAGATCGTCCATTATGCCGGAGAATCAGAGATGGCACACCACTCCTTCGTCTCTTAAACAAACGAGCCCTACTGTATTTACCCGTTCCGTGTTTGCCAGATACTTCTTGTTTTCGCCAACTTTGCAATTAGGCGCGAGCGCGTTTGGGTTCGTTGGACGCGGTGAATATCGAATGATCAAACCCTTTGGTCGAAGGAATTCACACGGAAAGCTATGTCTGGCTTGCACGATCTTTCAATTCCAGATTGATTTTAAAGTTTCCGTTTGCACGATCCTTCGATGCGAACATCCTGCTCGCATGTGTTTACCCGTAAATTGAATTTAATCCCCGATGACTTCCGCTCTGGTGGTAGAGCCAGTGCCTATCCGTAAAATATTCACCCAACAACGTCCATTTCAAAGCAAAAAAGTTTGTTATTCTCGCAGTGACACGGATTGTAATTACACGTTATATAGTTAGACGGCGAAGAATGCCATTAACTTCCAGTATGAACATTTTCCAATATGTCTGTCTGTGCCCTGAAATGACATGATATTGCTGAAGGGCAATAATCATTCGCTAATGTATAGTCGAATGAGAGGCGGATAACAATGATATCCCAGGTATTTTCCTCCCCATCTTTCTCTCGCATATATTGCGGCCCTTTCTCGGGTGTTATCAATACGTTCTCACCTACTATTTGCTAATATTTCTGCAGTATTTCCAACTGCTGGATTGCTCTTATCCAGTCTCTGGGCTCGATATTCGAATCGATAACAACTACGAGGAAGCAGAAGGAGAGCAGATTGGTGATTATTTCGCGGACATTCTTTTGCGTTCTCTCTCCTCGATATATGCATGTGTATGTACATGGAAATAATTATTCGGTGTTACAGTATCGAACGACTCGCGAAGGGAATGCGCAAGATTTTCCTCGAGGATTTTAATTTGCCGCTCATGCACATTCATCATCACCATCCCCAGGCTTCGTATCATTATCACAAGCCTTCGTGTTCGAACTAACACCTCCTTTTCGTAGCTCGTAGCGTCGGGTGTTGAAAAAGTACCTAGCGATACTTGGGTCTCGTTATTTTCGAAGCTTTCCTCGCTGTCTTATTTCCTTCACAGAAAATGCATTATTTGTTATCTACCAGTTGTTTCGACGTTTGATTCCTTCTTTTTTTTCTTTTCGGAGATTCGTCTAGTCAGGCAAAAACTTTTTAATCTTCGTCATCGGACGGACTGGACGACGCGCCACCGTTTCGGCTGACACGACTTCGAAACGAATGAGGATTAACGGTATTGTGCTGTCAATCCGGCCGTCGCTTTCTAGTTTCCTCTTGTTTCCTCCCTTTTCATCGTACGGCTCTTTTCTTCGCGGAAGATTGCGGCGTTGGTGTCGAATCTCGCGCGTGAAATCAGCCGGAAGAACAATGGAAAGCGATTACGTCGACAGAAAGGGACTGAACGAGCGTTGGTGGATTAGGCACGAAGACGATTGCGGTTTTTGAGGTTGGATTCGGTGTTGCCCCGCACGATCCACATCACCGGCCGCGATTCATTCGTCCCTGGAATTCATTCATTCACGGAATCTACTTGCCAAAATCGATTATTGAAAACGGCTAAAATAAACGAATCGCTTTAACTAAAATTAAAATGGTATTTCGCTGCTGTCCAAATGTTAGGCAGGAAATATCGTAGTATTGAAATACATCCAGTTAAAAGCCGTATCTAAATTCCCAGCGAAAATTTATTGACATTACCGTAATAAAAATAGTGGAGTGTAGAAAAATTCAATCCAAGTAGCCAAGAGAGAGAATTCTCTTCAAAGTCTAAACGTTCCTAACTCCGACTTTACCCTTGTCGAACAAGGATTTATATTTCCAACAACGAGGCTGTCTTCTTACAACAGGCGAGGGGGGAACCCTGATGAACCTCGGGGATCGTGAACGGAAGGAATGCAACGGCGAAAGTTAGGGATGTCGCGGTGAAAGGATGGGGGACAATAAAACAGGCAGACAGACATGCGGACGGAACCGACAGATAGACAGGGGGCGAGAAAGACGGAATACCGTGGCTCCTGGTAATCGATTCCGGTGTGCTTCCAACTTGGAAGGAGAACAGGACGACGAACGGAAGGAAGACGAGGTGAACGAAAATCGGGCTAGGAAGAAGATCTGTTTAAGGCGCCATTTAATTTTCCTTCATGAATCATTTAGAGTATTCTTCTACCCTCTACTGTTCCTGCTACTGCCCGTTCTCTTTCGTTTGCTCCCGATTCGCCGGTGGCGGCTGGCTGAGCGGCAAGTTTTCCTCCCTCATTACACGGGTAATATATGTATATCCGTCTATCGTTTAAATATTCACGAGGGTTCCGGTGTCAGGAAGATTCGCAAGGCAGATACGGGAATCCTATGAACCTGCTGCCCCTTTCTGCCATTCTACGCCCTTTCGTCTCCGCCCTTTTTTACCCATCCTCCTCTCATCTTCGTGTCCGCTCTTGTATGTACAACGGCTTCCCCGCTTCCGTATCCGATGAGACTGACTTCAGATTCGAGGAACAGCTAAGGGGATGAAAGAGAAACGCGAGTGCCGTGCTCCCTTTTGTGGGTGCTCGTCTTTCCCCTCGTCTCTCGCATTTCGGGATCGCATCAAGTGTTACCTACCGGTTTCTTGCGAGACGTAGTAGCTGTATCGATGCTGGTTCATTCATAGTTCGCGAGATAAAAATATAGAAACCTTATTGAACTAGAGTTGAAGAATAGACTCGATCGAAACATCTTTTCTTTTTATGGATACCGAACAGCTATTTGAGGACGATACCTATAACGAACTGATAACTTCAAGCTTCCCAATAAAGTTAATAGAATTTGTAAATTGCGATAAAAATGAAAATGAAAAGTTTGGAATTTCAAAATTATTTCCAAGTTCGTATCTGTAGTCTGTATCTTGTTTAGTTGATTAAGCGAAAATGATGCTTTAAAACAGTGAGTATCATTTCCAAAGATTTGGAAAGATCTTCTTATCGAATTATTAATTTCGAAATTGCCCTATAACCGACCGACAATCTACTGGCAGCCTTTCAATTCCGGCCGTATAATAGAAATCACCACGAATGTTGACAGCGTGTAATATACTTTTCATGGACTTGTGCGGTTTAGATAATGGCCGTTGGACCATGTCCGTTATCGTGAAACGAATTATGAGCGGCCGGATAAGCATGACTTGGATCGTGACGACGCGTATCCCCCGATATAATGGCACTTTAGTTGCGTCAGACGTTCGTATTAAGTTTACGATTCGCCGTGCGTCAAATATGGATTTTGGTGCGTGCAAAACGTACGCATAATTCACCGAGCAATAAAATGTTACCGGTATACGCCGTTCCGAATATTAATTACGTGAATAGAACTACAATTACTCAGGTTGGCACTGCGGGACCACGGAGCACGTCGCGCTTCGTTATCAGTATCGATAATTTTAATGAGCGTGTAATTAACTAACGATACGCCCGTTCATAGGTCAGGAGGTTTTCGTATTAGACTTTCTCTGTTTAGAGACGAAATACGGTTAGTTTCGAATAAGCCAGAGAGTTAATAGAGTTTTACGCGTTTTTAAATGTTGATATTCACGTGTTTTTGAGGGAGTTTACCGCGAACAAATGGAAAATTAACGAACTGAAATGAACAAATGGAAAATCGAGAGTAGTTGGAATGATCCGGATTTTTGGACAGTCCACGTAGATCGCCCAGTTTACAAAAACTCTTCCAGACTAAACCATATTACTCGGTTCGATCGCACGGTTGGGTAATTATACCAAAACATCGTTCGCTATTTCGTTTCGGTGCACCATGCAAAAATACGTTACCGTTCTTTATTCCGTTTCGTGCTACTGGTATGCGCCGATTATTCCCTTCCCTTTCCATTCACGTTTTCACGCTCGCATGCAGCGTGTCTGGTGGATGGAAGATTGTTCCCGCGTCGACTTGTCTAACGTGGGAAACAACGATCGGCCACATTTTTTAATTAGCGGTCACAATAACGTCGAGCGCACAGTAACGCGATTTTTATACGCTTCCATTTACATGTTTCGTGACGTGAAAATAAGTAGGATTATATTTGTGATACAGTGAACTTTTAAATTAATACATTAAGTAGCGCAGTAATTTTTAGTACCGCATAAAATATTTCAGATTTGTCGATAAAAAGTGAAAACTAAAATATTCACTGCCACATAAGGTATTTTTCGATAATTTCGATATCGAAAGATACATCCATATAGCCCGCAATTTTTCAACAAGAAACTAAATCGGACACGAATGAATTTTAATGACATTATTCCGCGAACTTGATTTATATACGGCGAGGGAGGGAACGATTGTTGTTACGTTTTCTCGTAAACGAGTCTACCAAGATTATTTTCACGAAAATTAAACCATGTTTTTGCGTTACAGCGAACGAGGGGTGTCTCTTGTTATCGAATGCCTACGGGCAAAAAGTTTGCCGCCTCGTTTTACGACATCAATAATCGAGGGGCTTATAACACGCGCCATCGACGAGTCGTGTTGAAAACTGCCGTGTCGCGAACTTTCTCACCATGGGAGCGACCGTTTTTTCGCATCTACAGGAAAGAAGTCCCCTCCATTTTAGCAGTAAGAAACAGAGATGCCGGTCCAAAAGCAGTATGCCGAGTACCCTCAAACTTTGAAAAGTAGACGGTAACTTGTGCCTTCTTGTCAGGGGTCATTGGGTGGATCGTCCTCAGCCTCGCGGAAATACATTGTTTCTAACTGATATCACGACTCCGTGCTCCGAAACATTGCCCTTCCTCTCGTCAGTCGGCAGTGGAATTTTATAAAACAAAGATTTGCGATTATTTCTATTCTAAAGGAATTCTCCGAACAAAGAGATTCTTTCGAAACAGCGAGTTGCAAACTATTCTTCTCTAACGGATATGAGATGACTTCTTTCCAAGTTTATTAAAAGATATCTCGCGAAGATACGAGTAACCTTCATAAATATTAAACACGATCGTAATCACGCCGTGTTTACACTGAATTATTTCGTCAGAATGAAAAGACGTTGTAACAGTTGTTAGACCACTTAAGATCTCAACTCACGCGAACGCGTACAGGTCCCTGTGGTACACCTTAACCATATGCAAGTACTCGAAAGACCGTTTACGCTTTTATTGCTCTGGCCCTATTGTTCAGGGCAAGTTGGTCGCGACACTTTGAACACCCAGTACAGTAGCACTCATGCATATGGAAGTTCTCGGTGACACGTCTGCATCCTGCCATGCAGGCCGTGGCCAGTATCAGAAGTGTGAGATAGCTCTTCCTGTGCGGCTCTCCGGCCGACTCTGTTGGCTTTATCGCGGCTCTATTAATTACCACGATCTGCCATAAATTCGGAGTAATAGTTAGGATTTACTCGAGACAGCGACCAGGTTAAACGATCACATTAAATGCACATAGTTGCTGGAAATAAGGGACTTCTGTCAGGTAATTACGAGGGACAAACGGCGCAGTATTTCAGGAAAGACTTCCTTTCGCTGTCTTTAATCTTTCGTGGCTTAATCGCGGTATTACGTTCACGGTGCAACTTCTACACCACTGTGCCACTTTTTCATTTTGTTTTATCCAGTATCGTATTGTTCCTTTGAGATTTGGTAGACTTAACGTCAAGGGGATTGAACTCTCCAATCGAGTTGCTCGTAGGATCTTCCCTTGTAAATACTTAAGACTCGTGGCTTCCTGCGATGGCGGCTTAGAAGCCGTTGTAGTTTCAACCTTAATCATGTCCTAATGTAAAAACCAGTTAGAACTTGGTAGACGGACAGTAAGAAGATCGAAGTTTAAATACTGAGTAGCAGTCTATTTTTTGATGGCAGAGAAAAATTCGCGAATGATTTCTATCTAAGGCATAGGTTAGAGTAGACTTGTGTATTCCACTTTTAACCAACGCCGTGAACTCTTCGTGCTTTGTTTCGTCTCCCTAAATTCTCACACTCAGGCAAGCACGTCTTATCCGGAGGAAGAACAAGTGTCTCCCTGAACGCTTTATGCTTCGAGACAAAACGCTTTTGAAAAGTTTACATGATGGTCCTTGTCAGCCCTTGTCGCGCTCGCAGTCACGAAGGGATGATATCAGTAGTCCGTGGAAGCCGATTACTCAGGTTCACCCTGTGTATTATCTGCGTGAGAGATACCTAAGGCGATGACGGGCTTTTGTATTTGCCACTCATCGCGATGTTGTATATGCTATTGAAATTCCATGAGATGGAGAACTGGTGTATTGTTAACATTGTCCACTTAATAGCCATAGAAGTTCCATGTCGTAGGTGAGAAGGAATCTCCAATGTGCCGAGCATTTCTCCTATATTATACAGCGTAGATACGGTAGCGATATTCCTTCGAAGATGCAGAAATAGAACTGTCCTTAATACGCTTGTCTGACATGCCCTGTTCGTTTCTACCAGCGTTCGTTTCAGGTGGTATGGATCACGAATCGTATATATTTGCCGAGAGGGAAGGATGAAGGGAGAAAAAAAGGAAGATGGAGTAACCGAGTGGATAGGAAAGATAGAAGGAAATAGGAGAAGCTTGAGCAAATGTTTTCAATACGTTGCATAAATCGTGTACCTCTTCGTAAATTGAAATGGAAATGCATATAACTGTACGGGTATGGAAGCGGCTTTATTGTTCCATTCTTATTCTAGTGATGTATCTATGATGCCTCTCCTTCTTTATATCGCGGACCAGAGCAGTATGATATCGATTTGAAATGAGAATTTCTTTTAACTTGGACCGTTCTTTTTCCTTACAGATGTCATCGTCCCAGAGACAGTCTGTTCTCCTGGAGCTCGGGCTTCGGCAACTTCACGGGATTCGTCAACTGGGGCTTCCTGTTGTTGGGCATCGGCGGAATCCGATTGCTCCTCGAAAATTTCATAAAGTGAGTGTATACCGAGAATCTTGATAAAACCACTAGCTTATCAAATGTATCGTGGACGACACGTGATCGGATTCGTTGAGAATTTTAGACTTCATACTACACCGGACGCAGTACTGCCCTGTAATATCATAGAGACAGTAATTTATAGGATTTACGATGGATAAAAAGAGCAAGAAGAATGCGGAAGATTCTCGAAAATCTCGACGTTCAATTATTTGTAGCAATTTACGTGGCGCGTAGTCGCGAGCGTAATTTATCAAAGAAACCAGTGTCATTTCGTGACACTGATGTCTTTATCCGCTGCAAAGATACCTGAAGCTTGAGCGTTCGATATGTCCCCGGGGTATTTTTTCGAATGTACGTGCGAAATGGATTATCGAAGCGTAGACCTCTCGATCACGCCACTGGTCAAGGGATGGGGCGTGAAAAACACGAAGGAAAGCCCCTAAATGCGAAAGGTTTCGCTCGAGCCTCGAATAATACCATAAAGGGGGAAATATCCCTGGGAACGACAACTTCATCAAGCTGTCACGGAGACCAGGGAAAGAGACAAGGACGAAAAATAAATTACGAAAGAAAAAATATCAAATTAAATTTTAATTAAACAGCATGGCAGCTTTGAACGACGGATAAATTTTAGTTAATCAGCGAACTGACGAAGTAAAGCTTGAGATACGTTGGGAGGATTTTCCCAAGCTTTTTTTTTCACCTGAAATTCGTCCGGTATGGTAGAAACAAAAAAGGGATCAATCAAGTCAATGGTGAAAAATGAGATTTCCCTTGTCATTCGGACACAATGTAGAATTTCTGGCTGGATCTATTGATGTCATTCTTGTCGAAAATCAAAGTCTTCGTGGCAGTCTAACCTATTTCGATAACTACATCATTATCGATGGTCCCGATAAAATCTTTGCACCGCTATAAAGATTATTACCAGAGATACACGTATGGGCGCATTAATTAACACGTGAAAAGGCGAATATAATTTAGCCACGCTAATATGTCAATAACATTGCCAATAAATGCATTTCTATATTTCACAGAATCTATGTATTTACGAGCTGGTTGAATCTCGATTGAATTATCGGATCGATTTTCGCCAAACTCGCTATATCTGAATGTATCTTGCGAAATGTAGATATTTGCCGCAAGGACAGATCTGTCTAAAATTTAATTAATTTATGAACGGCGTAAATGAGATTCTTTCGTTGCCGGGTTGATTAAAATTAACAGCGTGTCGCGAGTCTGATCTCGAACGAAAGATTTCGCCGCGCGAGAGACACAACTTACCTCCCCCTGCTCCTCCTTTACCAATTTTCTGGCCGTTGAATGGAGAAGGGCGAAGTACAAGCTCGGCCCATGAATAATTTCAACGAGATTTTTATCGCCGTTGTAAACTCTCGGCCTCGGGTCCGCTAGCTCCTGGGAGCGCGTAACAGAAATTTATCACGCTCGTTAAGCGTAGAAAAACTTTCGAAAGAAACTTTCGCGACGTAATTGCTCGGGCTATTCTCGAAGCGTTTTCTAAAACAAACGCTGCTGCAGGTCACTTGAAGACTTTCCGAACAAACACAGGAAATGATTCCACGCGTGACTAGCAGCGACAATTGTTCTCGAGACAGTCAACACGATTTAGCAAATTATTCTCCGATCGTAGAATTTCTAGGAAGTTTTGATCTGCTTTGATACTGTCGCCTTATTTCTTGAATCACCAACAGCGTCTTTCTAGACACTTTCGATGTCTTCTTAAAGGCAGGTTTCGATTACAAAGGGTGTGGGTGCGAAGATCCTTATAACGGACACATTTAACATTGCGTTTGAACATGTAGCAACGTAAAAAGAGGGTGTAATTGAGCTAGAAAGTCGTTGCGTGATTCTCTTTCACGAATTACCATCTATCTAGACGTCTGAGCAAGTTTCTCGAAGAAGAGTGACTTGCCTAAGAAGTGTTGAAATAGTTTGAAGTAGTTTATTCGACTCAAAATATGCTAGCCTTCTGGCTAGCCTTTTATATCGTGATAGGCTCAAGATAAGATTTTTCTTATTTACTTCCACGAAAAAAAAAAGAAAAAATTAAAGAATATCAAGTAATAGTTGTTATCGTTAGTACGAACTTGTGTCATAGACTATTTCAAATACATTTCAGCCGATAGATACATTCGCCTATATTCGATGAATTTTTCGTGCCTCCTTAAATTCCACTTGTTCCATGATAATTGAATTCGTAAGAAATCTGTTGAAGCCTGGAACGGATACAAGAAAAAGCGTTCGTTTGTCGAGTCACTAGAATAGGGCGAAGCAAGCAACGCGATTTCACGGCGATCGAGATTAATCGACGCGGAGAAACGTGGGTGGAGGTGGATGGAGCTTGAAAGAGACACGACAGTAAGAAAGTGGGAGGACGTTTCTCTGCGAAGTGAAAAAAGTAGGAAGAAAACTCAATTAATCGAGACTCTCGGCGAAGGACTCCGGTTCTATCGATAAAAGTCCGTGGAAAGGCATGGAGATAGAAAGACAGAGGTATCGAAGTTTCTATCCCTCCCCTTGTCTTTTCTCGTAGCGGCGTCCGAGAAACTTTTTGAAAGGTCCACGATCTGCTCATAATTTATGCACTTAAACTAGAACTGTACGAAGCTTCGTGCAATTCTTAATGGGTCGAGTTTACGAGGACGCGATTCGTGAAACCGTGAAGATGGAATCAAACGGCGAAATAAGACGAACGTCCTTCTATGTTTAACATTCCTCGCGGAAATTCATGAATTCGCGAAAGATCAAAGCAAGTATGGAATAAAAACCGCGGAACTTGTTATAAAATTATCCGAAGGGAAGAATAAACGAGCGAATGCTCTTCTTCTCCGTCTGTCGAATAACGAACTCGCGCTATTTCCCTGCGATTTTTTAAATCTCCATCGTATCGGTTAAAAGTACTGCGTGAAATCGAGAAAGAGCGAACGCAAAGAGCAAAAATACATTGATGTGTCGAATGATAACAAATACCCTTGAACAACAACCGTGAAAGCGTATAGAGTCGCGATAAAGTTTCAGCCATTATTTTTTGAAGCTTCGTTGGCGAGTTTCATATTCGTAGGAACGATTACAATGTCCGGCTTTGGAAATTTTCGACGATTCGATATCGGGTTCGTCGTGGAGAGACAGTCGGATTCATCGTGTCACGCTCACATCTCCGTCGTTCTATTTTGCCCGCGATTTTCGCAAGGATTCACGTCATACCGAGAAATAAAACTCGTCCACCGTTCATCCGGATTACTCGAGCTATAGTCGGAGAATCCTCGGAACTGTACCGTTGCCCGGTATTACCGAGCGCGAAAAAATGGCATTAGTCGTTTCCGGCATCGCGATAGCTTCCGTTTCGCACTGTTTCCGTACCGTTCGGCTATCTTCGTTCTCAATTTCTGTATATCGATATTCCCGCGCCATAAATCAATCATCGGAGCCTAGAGATTCCACAACTGTATCCTTTGGGAACGGAGGTCGCGGCGCTGCCGTCATGAGATTTATTTCCAAGTAGCTTAGAACGACATTCTCACTAGGAAGGCTCAAAGTGCGTTATCCTGCAGAAATAAGTTTACTTTAGAGTTTGGCCTAAAGTGTCCGTAGCTTTAGGTCTGTTTTAAGAGGATTTATTCAGGTTTATGGACACGCTTATGTGTTGACGTGTGTCCGTGTGAATGTGTATGCACGAATAAGCACGCGTTTAAGTGAAAGTTGAGTACGCGTTGTATGACGGAGAGTTCCTGCAAACTAACTTGAAAAATGAACACTTACGCGCTGTAAAGATTACGGTTCTACATCCTCGTGCTTATCCCTGTGTTTCGTGTCGAATTTAATTACAATAGGACCGCCGTTTTATTTAATTATATCAATTTCTATGCTCGTTTCAAATAATTGTGAACGCAATTTCGTTGACAAGTCGATCGCTAGTCGTCGGCGTGCTTTTGAGTCTAATTGAGGATACTACTGTTGGATGTTTACGCCGAGTTGCATGCACATTTCGCCAGCACTTTAATCCGATTAACGACCCACGGAAAGTGATTTAATCTGACAGATTGCACGGTAAACCTTTGTACTCGTAATCGGATCGCGCCAATTACACTATGAACTTGAAATTCCATTAGATGATCATGCGCTGCCGGACAAAATCCAGGTCACCGGATTACACCCCTAAACGAGGTTTTAAATCGTATCAATGATGGCACGGCCGACCATACAGGTCACTGATCTTTCTAGCTAGTGGCCTCTCTAGAGAGACAGCCAAGGCTTTTTTTACATGTCGTTCCATTACACCGGAACGCACACCGGAGTCTCGACTGTTTCGATAGGAGAGAAAAATATTGCTTGCCCCGGTTTATATAGGGACGCGAACGTGTTGGTTAATGTGTGTCAATGCGCCTCTGCTCATTTATAGCTCGATCGCGTAAACTATCAAATCACCGAGCCGTGTCGTGGCAGGCGGCCACTCTCTTTAGACCAACGATAAAAGGTAACAACGTAAACGTGCTCACCGGCTGCCGGTGTAAGATAAACCACATCCTCATCCCTGACCTCATTTATTAATATTTAACGCGAACCATTCGCGGTCGCGTTTTTACACCAAAACGTTTCATATTGACGTCGTAACTCTTTCAATCTAAACTTCTCCAGCCATCATCCTCTTTCTCTTCTACCTTTCCTCCTACCTACCTCTGTCTAGCTCGACACGAGTGTACGACTCTTTTCTCGATCACCTTCTTTATCCATCTCCGTTCTTCTTCTGGATCGACGTGGAATTGGGGATTTTATCGTGACGCTGTATTAACGAACTTCGATGAGCAAAGAACGGGCGCGGATTTAACGGGTTCGCCCAGATCAGAACGGCTATTCTCGTTCGGCAAAAGAAATTTAATATCGTTCCTACTCACGCCTTAGATCGATGAATTTCGATGGTTCGGATATCTCCTCGAGTTCATGTTGTTTCGGTTACTTTATCAGGCTTATCTGGAGTAAACAACCACCGATCATCGTATTTTTGATAAATCCAATAAACTTTTAAGCCGGAAACGTACACTTCCACGCCTCTAAAGCCGAGACAGTCGATTGCAATTTTTGTACGTACTGTCAGTTTTACGTTTGTGTTGTAACGACGAGGGATGAACGCGAGCGGAGATGGCTAGCCTTTATCAGATAGGAGATAGAGCTATCGTTCAACGATTTTCTCATAAATTTGTATTAGTTTTGATTGCCAGAGTTATCGATTGTTTTTTATCGAGCATGACTTGCCCAATAAAAATGGCATATTTATATATAGAGTAAGCTTATTTTTGCCTGACTACGTTTCTTTTCAGTGTCTATTGCGTATATTGATGATATTGATATGATAAATAATTGAGGCGCAACGCAACGCAAATTACATTTTCCTGTAACAACAAACACTCGTATTAGAAGCTAGTTCCACTCCCCAAGTAAAGAATGTGCTTGAAGAAATTGATAGGTAATTTAGAAACCGTGGTGAATGAAGACTGATGAAAATGAGAGTTATCGTAACGCTCTTTTAACCGTGCCCTTTTCCTAGTACGTGAATGTATCCCTAATGACAACCTTCGTGTTTTGTCGTAACTATCTTCCATAGCATGAAAGCGGATATTTTTGTTATAACTTGCGGCAAGTTTATTTTACAATTTCCGCAAACCAGCCTCCAATAAAGCATCGGAGATTAACGTTTGAATAATTCATACAATTTTCATACGACTCCATATCGTGTCAAAAAAGCGGCGGGGAAATATTACGATTGAAATCAAGATATTTATATTACATGTTGTCCATTGGTTTCGAAAAACAAAATACATCGTTTCCATGTCGCGTCATTCTTTCTCTCGCAGCATCGGTAAAGCGCTTTTCGATGTCTCGTTGCCTTCACGGCTTTGTATGTTTCATTCACATCGCCGATAGGAATTAACTCGTATTACCACGGTCAATCCTAGATAGACGGTGACGTGTATCGATTTTTTTCGCGGTCCAGCAAAGTGTTTAACAATTCAATCGGTGAAACTGCACAAAGATACACGCGGCATTCTATCCGACCAGTGATTTACCGGATGGTAATATAAGAGGATTGATGTTCCCTTTCGAATCACTTTCGGCTCGCCACCGTACATGGAGTACGCACAGTAGCTATCAATTATAAACGTTTGATTTTTCCAGCTCGCTCTTCAATTATAGTTGCCTGCGTCAACGTGACTGATTGCGTTTGTGCTGACAAAAAGCGGCATGACGGAGGGGTGTGGAAAAGGAGTGGTTGTGGACGTACATGGAGAAAAAAAGAACGAAATAGGCCAGCGATCGCGTCCCAATAAATATCGTGGCCCCATGTCGAACCGCGCCCACTTCAAATACTTTAATTACTTCACCTATAAGCCTCGTTCATCATCGTTAGCCGACGCGTTCGACCTGAAGCCATTAGTGTCGGTTAACCTTTCGGCTCAATTTTTTTTTTCTCCTTCGCTAGCCGACCACGAATGTAGTTCGTTTGTCTTCCATGATCGCCGGCGGTCGTGTGCAACAAACGTTTCTGATGGCTCGGATTGATACGATGGCGCACGATAAATCTCGTCGATATAGAGCTATAAAAATTGGTCACGGGGCGGAGCTCGATGTACTGTGAACTGGCGAGTCGTTTTTCTTTCGGATGAAAGTATGTTTAATAGACAGTGGAACGACGATTTACAGGATTTACACGGATCGAAAGAGGAATCAGCTAGTTTTTCCATAATCGAATCTCGCTGACGTCGATTTATTTATCCGCGAGATTGCTACACGACAAGGGATGGGATAGGGCTGGAATAGAGAGGAAGAGGATCGTTTTCCATTTCTGCTCCCTCCGTGTCCATCGCCCTCTTTTAAATTTTAGAAGCGAGCGCAGGGCGTCGTTTATTATTTGCCCGAAGAACAAAGGGATCAAGGGGCCTGTGACTTTTTATTTCGCTTACTCCTCGCTCTTCCCTTTTTCGTGCTCGAATCTTCTTTCTTCAAGGACCCGTGAGAAGCATCGCACCGAAAACGGACGTTAATAACGACGCCTTTGCCCCTCGACCCGTATCGCGATGTAGACACTCGCGTCACGTGACTTCGTAGATAAAACTACAAGGGTGACAGGGGGATGATAATAACGAACAGTGCGTTCCTTCATTTTTCTTCTTCCCGAAGTGTTTACATACTGTTTTCTTTTGTCCTACCGTAGGTATGGGCTCAGAGTGGATCCGTGGGAATGGTTCCTGTTCTTCAGCGGCAAATACGAAGGTGGCGAAGAGCATCCGTCGATTCTACTCATCATTTGTAAGTCGATCGATGATCTCTAACGGTGAAATTCTTGAAACAGAAAATTACGAAGCACGCGAGATCCTTGTACCTTTATAGATAAAGATCAAACAGGAAATATTAGACTACATATTATATACAATTATCAGACACGCAAAAATTGCAATGTACGCGCTCAGGGAAATTCCTCGTATTTCTGCCGTCATATTTTACTCGACTTTTCTCGAAAGCGCGAAAATAGAAACGTACTACGTAAAAGTGAGGCGGTGTAAAAAGATAATATGTGTCGGGAACGCGAGCAAAAACTGCTAATTTAAATGTAAAAGTAATTAGCGTGTGACTCGTCCGTGCGGATCTACGTTGGATATGCGGGTTGAGAAGATAACAAAAATAACTGTTGTATAAGAATTTTGACCGAAACGTTTACAGAGAATTGAAACGATACCATATTTATTGTAAGTAAAAAGGATTCTGGACAATTTCAACTGAGATTACGGTTCTATATTCTGTTGTTCCAAAATCAAACTCGTACCAAGACCAAACTTAAACTAGAATCAAAAGTTCAAACTAAATTTCAAACAAAGTTCAAACCAAACTGAATCGATGTAACAACTGGTAAACAATTGGTTTCGTACGATAGTATGTCTGCTATGAACTCGTACAATTGCCTAGCAAATTTCAAAGACCTGCTTGACTATAATTTTCAAAAGCATGTTTCAACGCGTCCCGCGTTTATCGTAACGCGTCAGTCGAAAGCCAAGGTGGCCACAAGGGTCTGGTTCGTAGACAAACTGGCCATCCGAGGCAGTGATCCTGGCTGAATTCAAATTTATCACTGAAAGGACGACCCTTTATATCGTCGTTTAAAGCTTGACTTAAAAGGCACGAAATTTAGCGCGGCAAAGTGGCGGTACGCGTAAATTTCGATGCTCTACCAAGCCCGTTTTTGGAATTGCCAACCGCTGCCTGCGCATTGTCCTTTTACTACCGTGCGATGCAGTCGGTTATCCACGTTTTCAACTGGAACCACGACATTCGCTCTCAGTGCGAGTACATGGAGTCGTGAATGTTTGGTTTCTACCTTTGGTTGAGCTGTGGAGAGTCCGGCTAACCCGACTGAATTTACGCGCGAAGAGGCGAATTTTCACGACGTACGCCGTTAAGAATACGCGACGAACATTTTTTCTAAGATACCGACAAATTTCTCTTCTGACGTAGCGTTCGAAAGTAATTGTTTTAAATGACGATCTGATATTTACAAAATGTTCCGAGTGATTTGTTCTTAAACATTTTCACCCCTGTCGGATGTTGCCCGTGGGTTCAGCTTGGTAATTTATTAACAACCTGTACGTTGTCATTAATTCTCGCGTTGCACAACAGTCGGTCACGTGGAATTTGCACGGAGTGTCGACTCACTCGATTAACGGGTACAATGTTTCAAATATTCGGCCAGTTACAGAGTTAGCTACGCCTAGAATATCAGGACTAACACAACAAGTAGCCAACGCAACGAAATGACCTACTAAAACCGGCCTCTTGAGCCTCTTGATCAATTTGTCGATACTCCGCAACTCTCAAGGCTAATTATCCTCGCGATTAGATAGCGAAATTAATTTCTCCCCGGGAAACTTTCTCTCTGTGTAACGCTTTTACAAAGAACCTCCGGCGTCTGATTTTGGAGAAGGGGGCCTGGATGCTTCGGAAACACCTCGTGAATATGCGTTTAAACTCTCGTTCCGCAGCTGCGCCGGCGGGTTGTACGGCCGCGTGCAAGCCTGCAGATTACACGTACAGGGTCACAGGTACGGGGTTAGAGAGGCTGCAAGGTAACAACGGGGGAAGAGGAAGGGGAAGAGGGAAGAAGCGGAGATCCGGGGGAGGTAGCTTGCATTATTTACACATGAGGGAAGGTAATGCTCATAGGGAACTACGGTTAATAGCTCTCATATTTTAGAATTTTCGTCGTGGCAGCCCTTCTTTCCTTACTGCAGAGCCTTAACATCCTTTCCCTTCTTTTTCCTTCTTCCTCTTTTTATAGTCTAGCTCGTTCGTTGAAGCGAATACAGCCCTCCGGCGTGTTGCCTCCTCTATCCGGTGGCCGTGGGTCTCGCATAATAATTTTCACGGCTCCTGTACGGCCTGGCTGCCGAGATTGCTTTTTAAACGGCGCCCTGGCAGGACCTCCCTGAGTTCGCGGCTCGCTCTTTCGCGATTAGGGGATTAATTATTCCATGGACGTCATGAAGCGCGAATTATACCGTTTAAACGGCTGACCTCCGTGATTTATTCTCGGTTTCTACGTTGATTAGCCGTCCGACACACTTCTCCCGTCAGGTTGCTAGCTGTTTTTTCGCCAGTTTTAATTAATCTTTTCGAAGTTTGAATAATAGAGGACCAAAGAGGTTGACAGCTTTACGAGACCCGGTGAATTTTCATTGCTTAACGTGCCGTTGACGCTTGGTCGCCACTCGCATTCTGATATCATTTTCAACGGAATTGTTTCGTTGATCCGACAGAATGACTGCCATCTGATAGGCCACGGGGAAATGTATTTTTCATACGCGCACGCCAAGCGTTAATTGCATACTTTACAGGGGCGCGCGCCCGCGGTGGCGACGGCGCGATGCAATTTCGCCACAGCACTCGGCCACGGGAATTGATGTCGAGAGGGTCATCGGGTTAAGGGATGCGTTATGACATTATTGTTCAAGTTTCACCGGTAATACTCGAAATCTGCTTTTCTTCGCGCCGGAGAATCCGGTCGTCAAACAATCGTACATTGTACAACACGCCCGCGTTGTATTTCTTTTTCGGAAATTCGAAAGCATCCTGGCGTCGACAGAGAAACGAAACACAGACATTGCATTAAGAGTATAATTGAATTGCGCGAAAAAAACTCGCACGCGATAAAAACGTCCGCATTTGTACGTTCCTTTCTCTCGAATCCACATATTCCGGTTGAAGAAACTGCACAACTTCGACTCACCGGAATTGGAGGTGGAAGAAAAAGTGGACCAGAGGGGAAGAGAATAGACGCACTTTCAGCCCTTGCGTTTCTTTCGAGGGAAATGCTCCTCCTGGACCACCTATAGCAAGCGTCCGTTTGATGGTTTCGCAGAAGTTTTGGGACGCCAAGTTTCGAGAAACTTAAAGTTAACTGTAACTCAATGCGCACGGTTCTCAAGTGACATAACGAGTGAAGAGCAAATGCGAAAGGGTGCAACAAACAGATGGCGTTAGACTTGCTGTGATCTTGCTTTGCAGTCTTTGTAACGTCGCGCAGGACGTAACTAAATCCCCTTAACTTTGCTAGAAAAATATCCTTAAAAAATAGTCAAGAGTAAACTGCTTGAAATCAAAGTAACCGTTGCCCGTGGAAATATTAAATCTTACAAACCTCTACCTTTTCCTTCTTATTTAAAGAAACCCGATCTTTCGAAGTAAGATTTCAGATTCGACTTGGCGAAAGGAAACTCGTACTTCTTTTACCGACAGCCTTAAATCAATCTGTCTTGAGTAAACTCCAATCAATTCTTTAA
Organism: Bombus huntii; assembly: GCF_024542735.1. Lineage (NCBI taxonomy): Eukaryota > Metazoa > Arthropoda > Insecta > Hymenoptera > Apidae > Bombus > Bombus huntii. Next base: position 7,537,313 of record NC_066250.1, on the reverse strand, counting down.
ACGTTTCAAGATTCTTGCATACATTCGATCGTTCCGCCGTCCACGCTAATGGATGAAACATTATGAAGGAATGGAAGAACAGAAATCAGGGAAACTCGGAAGACCGAGCGCGATTTAAATTAAGCTGCAAGTGACGGTAACCGGAACAAGGACAAATTGATATATGAAATCAATAATTCTTCCAGTATTTGGATCCATTGGTGCATAGCTCGCCTGTATAGGAGCGACACAAATCGAGTGGCGTTATCGTGAGCAACTCGTGCGCGAAAAATCCAAGTAATTATCACCGATATCAGCCACTTGAAGCAGATTTCTGCTGCAACAGAGAGGAATTAATAGCATCGATGCACTCGCATTCTGGAATACCAGTCATTGAAATTTATTTTCGGCAGAGGATAGAGGAACAGCGATGGAAAAAATATCCCGAAGTTGAAAACCGCGAGAACGTTATTAGCCGGTGGAAAGTGGTAGCTGCAAAGCGGCCATTGAAAGAAATAATTCGGCGCTTTTTTCCATGGCCTCGTTAACGGTCATAACCGTCGTTTCAACGATGGCCGGCCTATGAAACAATCGACGGTCCGGTAAAGTTCGGCTCCATTTTGCGCGATGTACCGATTCGGTTGGAGGAATCGCTTTCAAATCGAATTACGGCTCCGGTAACTTTTCCCATTGATGTAGTTGCGCAGAAGGAACGAGGATGGAGAAGAGAGAAGAAAAGAAATAAAGGAGAGAAACAGCTGGCAGGTATCACTAGCTATTCTTGGGCTACGAGGAATGTTAAACTTTCTCCAACACTGGTAATTGACGTGGATATGAAAAATTTCTCGACTTTGGTCGGAGGTAATTCGAACGAAAGGATGTAATAAAATTTCATTGGAAAAGGGAAAGAACAAAAAACCGCAACGCCAATAGCGGCGACCCTAATTCATTCTGCGGCTGATTTTATTTCTCCGCGGCGACCATAGAGCGTCGTCGGTTCGACTGTGCGTCGTGTGTACATCGTTCCTGTCTGCTCGTAGCGGTGGCAAAATCGTGGAAACTGATTTTCACGTAGCACCAGGGAAATTTGTGGGAACCGTAGTCTAGTCGCGTTAGAGACACAGCCTTTGGAAACGATAGAGACGCGCACGAATCAACGTATGAATTACTTAATCCACTGCCTATACACGGACCAGGCTATAATAATCGAATTATATGCGAGATTGCGTCTGCAAAAAGCCTTTCACGCATCCACCATCCGCGTATTCGGCTTAATGTCGTATCGTTGCCGACGCAGTCGGTTAAATGCCGTGCTTATCAGATACATTTGTCGACTTTGCGTTGTGCACTCGGCTGGCTATTCATCCGGGCATGGAAATCGAATTCCAATTACCCACGCAAGAAACATATTTGCAATTCAACGGGTTTCGTGAAGGGAATTACCCAAAGAATGTTTCATCTTTTACCACGAACTCGAAGCAAAGGGTGTTTCGTTAGACCCTTTATGTTCTTATTAAGGGGTAATACGTTCGATTTAAAAGAAAGAGACTTGGAGGATTCGTGGAAACTCAATGGAGTTTTGACTGATAAATTCTTTGACGATATTTTTCACGATCCGTTAGTTAAATGGGTACACTTTTCTGTTTTGCTTAAAACACGATCTATAAACGTTCGGTCATCCGAAAGACAGAATTTTCATTGATAAAGAGAGTAGGCTAAAATCTTTTCAAAGTTCGATAGCCTTTTATACATTGGTAAAGCGCATCGCGGACAATTTTGTTACGGATATATTTTCGATAATGACAATTTGTTTCATCCTGTCGAAATTTTCGTCAATATCTCATCGCTCATTAAACCATTTTTACATGTTAATCCAGCGCTTATTGCAAAAGTAGCAGAGAAAATTGAAAAACATGGAAGTAACAGCGTGTAAAGCAATGATTAAATCGCGCTCGATTTACATAATTCCACGTAAACGAGAGGGACAGGGTTTGTCCCCGGTGCACGTGAGAACCCATCGAAAGTTTCGTGTTTGCGGGTACATTGCGTGTCTTCAAAGCTGATCATTTCTATGGTGTTAGCATGCGTTTAATAGCGCCGTTAAAGCACGGGTATATTATACGTACGGCTTTGCTCGTAATTCGTGCGCCGCTGCAAAGGGAAGCCTTAATTAGTACTCATAATTATTCGTAATTAGCACTCGGCACCCCGTGGTTTAGGGTACTTGTGAAGCTCTTCTGGTTGATGATGACGCCGCTGCTCGCAATGGAGAAAAAGAAAGAAATAGAGAGAAGGGGAAACGCGGACCAAAGGAAGGAAAAGAGGAAGAAGACGTGAGAATGAAAAAAAGAGAAAAAGAAACTACCGACTGAAAATCATTGCTTTCACTCCTCATCTCTCGAGTCCAAGCGAGTATTTATATCTCGAGCGCACCCTTTGTCTTTCTTTTGCTCTCTCTCTCTCTCTCTCTCTCTCTCTCTCGTTTTCAACCTTCAAAGTATTTCGTTCTCTTTAGTCAGGCCTGTTTTTCCATGCTATTCCTCTTCATATATCCTTGATCCTGAATCGAGCTCGCACTATTCGAACGAAGGCTTTCGCGGGCTCATGCGACTTTAACCCTCTGCTTTCCCGACCTCGCTTTTGCGAATCGTTCACCGTCGGAGATTTATGCGCGCAATTTAGAATCTCGACTCCGATATCGAAACCGTAGGTACCCTTGACGATCCACGCGAAGAACAGGTTACTCGGATCTCTAGTTACCATTATTCGACACGATGGGACCTCGCCGAGGGTAGCAACGTAATTCCCCCATTTCAAAATCTGCAGCCCTTTTGTAATTTATCACGAACCACGGAATGATAAATTGCGTTCGAATTGATAGAGTCCCCGTTGCGCCTCCACGTGATTCATTCCCTTCGAACCGGTGATTAAATACGCCAGATATTATTAACGATATTTTGGAAATTTCGACGGGCCGATTCAAATTTTCTTGCGCCAGAATACTAATTAAATTAAATAGCTACAAACAGCTTCTCTCGTAACGTTTTTTGCCAACTTCTTTATTCGCGTCTATTTCATTCCGTTTTCAACATTTAATCACGGTGCAAATCGTTTTCACATAAATTATAAAATGCAGTTGGCGAATTGCACGGCAAAGGAGATCAACGAATGAAAAATCCTTCGGCTTTTCTCCCATCCTCCGCCATTCTCCAGTCCGTTCTTTTTTTTTTTTTACGAAAGTTTTATTAAAAACGACGGAATGTTGCCAACTCGATGTCGGGATATAATTAAAATTTGCCTGCTCGGATTTGATCTTATCTCGTCGGCCATCCTCTTAGTCCCGTTCCCGACAGCTGTGCACTCGCGCCATCTCGCTCCACGGTTTTTCACGAACCCACGTCCGCAATCAACACCGGTTGTCGTCGTGTCCTCCTTCTACCACCCTCCGGACACTCGAGAAGATAGAAGAGACTTACCAAGGAAAAAGTAAAAGTCTTAATTAGCGGCTGAGATCCGAGAGGTGCTCAAGAGTGGAGGTCGATTACCCTCGAGGCCCCAGATACCACTGCTCATCTCGTCTCTGTCTTTTCCTCTTGCTGGAAAAAAAAAGGAACAAGAGAAAGAAAAAATTTTTTCACTCGTACTCGCTACCTTCCCGATGAATTCCCTGAAAAATTTGATTCCGTTAATACGACGGCTGACTCGTTAGGGAGCAGCCTGCCGTGGCTCATTAGGAAATTCGCGGAAGAATTTCGGCGCCAGAGAAACTCGAAAGTTTGCGTCTGGCGTTTACCACAATTGCGGACACGTTAATACGCGCAGGATTTAGGATCACCGTACTTTTTATTTAGTTCTTTCTCCGAATGATATTCGCTAATCGACAATTATGAACAATTTATGCGAACTAGTAATATGATATTCTATTTGTGAACACTAACAATCGATCTGTAGTGGATTATTGTTCCGTGTACAGTGTAATTTTGTTTAATCAGCCTTGGATAAAATGATACACGCAGCTATTCATTGTCGTCCTGCGTATTTATCGTCGAACACAATTATTCATTAAAATAACATGTCGGCCTGTTATGCTAGCAGATTTTTAGCAGGGCATAAAATTTGATTTTATCATGACCGTTATGCCGTGAAAACAAAACTGTCGCGAGGAACCAGGACGTTCTCGTTTAAATTGTAGCCGTAAACATGGTATCGGGATATATGTAACCAATTTCCTGTTAGTCTCGCAACATTTAATCGGCTTCGTAGCCGTAGCTGTGTATCATCGACATATTCGATGCGTTTGTCGTGCAAACAAACTGTCTCCCTTCAAGTTTCTTTCCATCGTGATACAATAAATTCATCGACGAGATCAAAGAAATGGACGTATACGTGCGACGATTCAATTATGCGAAACGCGACGTAAATTCGATAACTAGATGTTATGTAAATGCATTGAGACCGTGAAACTCAAGTCGCATGCTTCTATTGTGTATAATACTTTGCGTATACTCTATTGTTCTTTTATAACACGTTCCGATGGTTATTCCTGTCGTCTAATTTTTCCGGATATTTTTCTCCAGCGTCGATATGAACGCGTTTCTTTTATATTCTTTAGTATCTTTACCCGTATTTTTAGTTCCCGTTTCTTCTTTTATTCACACTCGATACGAAGCAACGAAGATGCCCTGCTGTTCGTTCGCATGGAAAAACGGTCGTATTTCCACGGCAAAAGGGGTTCCATTAATATCTATTAGCAAGCCGTACTCAACGTCACTTGAATTTGTTCTTTCTCCCTTTCTCGCGGCGTCGTTTCCATAGGGAAAAGAATCGAGAGTAAAGAGGGTCCCAGCTGAAGGAACAAGGGATTCGGTTGTACCTTCAAATATGAGGAATCGTTTGTTCTCATTAAGTAACGGGGGAGGATTGAAGTGGCGATATGTTAGTGTCACGCCGAACCGATACGGTTCTTGAATTATCGATACACCCACTTTGCTGAAATCGGTGAAATTTTCATGCGTGTTCCCGTAAAACTGCTTTCGCGAAACGTCTTCTTAAATGGTAATGCGATAAAGGACGTGTCTTTTCTCATTTCGAATAATAAACTCGAAACATAGAATTCCTTTGTTAATAGCTTAGTTCGATTAAAATTATTATTGCGATTGGATAACGGAATATCGGATGAACGAACATAGAAAAATCCAACCGTGTAAAAGGAAAATTGAAACAGAATATCTTGTGTGATTTGATTTTTTAAAAATTACATTTTATACGAACCACAAAAGCTTCGTGTACCTCTTTCGGAAATAATGACAAATTTTTTCCAGTCGAGGCGCACTCGTAATAATTTCAGTGAATTTATTGAACGCCACTTCAGAAGAAATTTATTTCCTCTACTGTGTATTCGTGTGCTTTGCATGTTGTCCGATAAAATATAGTGAAACACGCGAACGCTATTTATTCTATTAATTGTCTTTTCTATAATTAACCGACTTTTTCACGTCTCCCTTGCTTAATGCAACGCATTTGATTCGTCGATCAAGTCTATTTGTCTTCCTTGGTACAGGCGGCCGCACGTGCGCGTAATTCAGCACACAGTGAATACGCGTGCACGAATCGCTGTGGTACGGGCCAGAAAAATGCTGGAAACTCGTAAAACGCGTACGAATTCAAAGAACTCGTAATTAGTCGACGGGGAACACGTGTCGGTCATGAAAAAACAATCGTCGCCTCTCCCTTTGCCACTTTTCCTACTCTCTTCTTTTTTTATTTGCCGCTTTTGTGAGGTTCGAGCCAGGCTGGACTTGAATTTCTTTTTTCAACCGAAAAACGCGAGGATATCGCGTCTGTCAACCAAAATGTTCAACGCGCGATGGTATCAAGTTGGCGGTGGTCGGTATCTCGGTGACACAGTGCGTTCGAAATGTAACCAACTAAATTAAATATTGTCGGTGAAAAGAATTAGGCATTACGCGTACGGCCAGACGACTATATTTTCCAGCTTGGCTGTTCGATTTTCTGTAAATCGGATTTCACAATGCATTCCTTTCAGCCGTTGGAATCAATTCGAAATCGTACAGTTGATTCGAAAAATTAACGCTGTGCGATCAAGGTAACCACACGCGCAAATATTTTAATCAAACAAAAGCCGGCCTACAACGAGATCGAGCGATTGTTTGTTCAAAAAAATATTTAACGAAGTATTTGCCGGACAGGCTCATCGATATGTGTTCTAGCCGGCCCCGTTAATAATGAAATAAAATAGAGGGGAAGAGCTGGAGGATTGATTTCGATCTACGCGTTGGTGACTAATCGGAAATTGGCGAAAGTTTAGCAAGAGATATTATCCATCATTCACCCTCGTTCGTGATACGCTTTTTCAATTTTCGAACGTCGCTTCTTTGACGTTTGTTATCCGGCCCTGGTGTGAATACGATCGCGGATGAGATAGCACGTTGATATCGACTTGTTTGTAAAATAGCAAAGAATTCATCGGACAGCAACTGTTTTCATTTTGCCAGCGATAGCCTGTAATTGTCGTTAATTCCTTTTTAATTATCCGTTTTATGTCCTCAAGTGCCGTACGTGCCATACGCTGTACTCTTCTATCGAAAGCAGTTGAAATAAAATTGATTCGACGTTCGTGTAATCGAAGCTTTTCCTTTTTTTTTTACGCCTTTATCCTATAGTAATATCGTATAGTATATAAGTATTGGACTTAACGTCGTTGGTTAAGTATTAAGATAGATAATCGTGTCGGTAAAGTACGACAAAAAGTCACAATACCTTTTTATCATAATTAAAACGTCGCGGTTTAATTCACGTCGATATTCCTAACGCAAAGAACATTTTCATTTGCAAATGTCGGAGTGTTTGAGATCCGTGACCTGCTTCCGCAAGGACCTCGCGGCTCTCAATTTTGCGGGCGTGCCTATCGTACGGTTGCATCTCTTAAACTTATTTAAGTTTCGTCATATTTTATCCGCTGGGACGGACGATACTTCGAAGAATGAGGACGAACCACTCGAAATGAAATCGTACGAACGTACCTGTGCTATGATGCTGGTTTGCGTTGAATCCTGCATAATCTACCAAAGTGTTTTGACTCGGCAAATCCTAGAAATTGCTTAAAGAATGATAAAAGAAAAGAACGGAGAATGAACTTCGTATTTTATGAACGTTTCTATTGCAACTCATTTGTGGGTTCGTATTTTTGGAAAGTTTCCCAACTTTCCAATATTTCCTTTATTTGATTTCCGATTGGTTTTTATCCATAAAGGAGTTGATTATGATACGTTGCTAATATTAAGCAGAGTTCTACTTATTTCGATAACCATATCCTTTCTTTCTTTTATTTTGCTATAAAAAGCTTATAACGTAATAAAAGTAAGATTGCACGATGAAGGATGGAACGAAGCGTATAAAAGCAGGCTGAATAAAAGCAAAAAATAGTGGAGGAAAGAAATTTAAATGTTAGAAATTATGTAACGCTTTGAGCGGCAACTGAAACGAGAGGCGCCTAAAAAATCAGTAGTCACGGCTCATTACTGGCTAGAAAACCGTGGCGAACAATATATCTCGCATAATACTCTACATAATCCCCGCCTATTTTTCTCAGGTTTAAGTTTACACTGACTCTTTATAGCGCAGAATGAAATTTCTTTTTTTATATAATGGTAGATATTTACTTTTAACATTTTAAATTCAAACGGTCGTCTAAACTTTTATGAATGTCAATCGCTTTTAGATATTCGAAGTTTAGTGGGCGCTTTGAAATATTCAGGCTATAACTATCATTTTGAAATTAACAGATTTTGATGGCTATTTCCAGATTTTGAAACTTTAACGCACGAACTTTTTAGGTTTTACGCCCATTTTCCAAATATTTCGAGAATATTTTCAAGATCTACAAATTCCGTAAAGACCGTAATTGCAAGATTTACGTTTTCGAAGGTACATTTATCAAAACCACCATACCTGTTGTTTCTTATACCAAAGAAGATACGATCCGTTTTTGTTACCTTGTAGGAACACGACTTTTGATCAGGTTTTCGTTTCGTAGCGTGCGCTGTTTTAGCTGATTTATTGGTGAGTTACTTTCGTCTCTGTTAGCTCGATATCGGTTTTTCCCCCTTTTTTTTTCACAGGGTTGTTCGTGTATGATCGTATACGTGTGTGCCCTGTGTGTTATCCCTTGCAGCCAACCAACCAACGAGGCGCTCGATCACTAGTAACGTTTATCCTCGATGCTCAGCCTTCACCTCGTGCGCTACTGTTTCTCCTGTCATCCCTTTCTCTTTCTCTATTTTGCTCCCTTTTCGCTATCCTTTCGATTGCCTCTGGAACGTCACATCGTGTGACAGACCCTCGTCACTTGCTGTCTGCAGTCAATTGCAGAGGACTGGAACCCGGGTTACTGACCTTTTGAAAGTTTGTCGTTTCGAAAAAGCAGGCAACGAACGAACGAATGAACGAACGAACGGGGGCCACTCGCCAGGCGAATGGATTGTCCGGAATTCGTTCGTTCTTCCTCACACTCGTCAGTCGACATCATTGAATTATTTGTTTCAATATATCTTTTTTTTGGCCTGTTGCAGATTCTACGGTACCCATAGGCCTCTGCTTGTTGATCGAAAAGGGCCTGTCAGTGGTGAGTAACCCTTTTAATATCGCCGGTAACCTAACCACTTTTTTAAAACGAACCGCGGTAAACGTATTCCTCGTGCTAATACGAACGACACAGGATGCGCGGTGATATTAAAAAACTTTCTCTTACGCGTGAGCGTGCAGGAAAATTTATACATTTTTTCGTGGTACATACAGAACAGTACAAAAAGTGAATCGGCCGAGTATAGTGTTGAAAAGGGAGGGACGAACGCGTGCCGGCTGGTTAAGAGGGAAATAGACGAAAGTTGGAAAAATATTTTTCACCTGTTTTGCGGCTGCTTTTTTTCCTCCTCCATTTCTCTCCCCTCCCCCCTTTTGGCAAGAAGCACGTTGCTAAACTAAACTAATAATAATATCTGGAGCATATGGCGTCGCTGCCGGAAACTTTACACGTTCGTGAAGCAAAAATGGCAGACGTGTAGAAGGGACGAGCTGCTGGGGATCGTTGCATTTTTCTCGTATTAAAGCCGACCATGTTGCTTCCGATTCGGGAACGCCTTTTACAGCCTGCATTGCTAAACTGTCGATTCTCATCCCCGTGAATCTATCGGGAAGCGTTAACGCCCGTCGTTCCCTTTTATTTTTCCAGAGAATAATCGAACGAGGCTCGGTTGCTCGCGATACGGCGCGAAATCGCGTTTCAAACGACCCCGTGGATCGATAATTATCGCGCCGGTACCTCACAAACAGAAATCTAATTTCTAATTTCTCTTCTCTTCCGCGGAAACGTTCGCAGAAACGATTGCACCGCGAACCAGCTCGAGTCGTAAAGTCAACACGGACGCGGCTACTTACGTTTTGAAAATTACATTTTTTCGTTTATAGTTCCTCAACGGCACGAAAGCAATTTCCTGGTCAGTAATTTTGAAACTTTATGAGTTTACGACTCCGGCGCAGACCGTTCTTAAAGAATATATGGATTTTCTGTACGTGTCACATAATCACGCCGCTATCAACCCCACCGGTAATTCTATTTCTGCCGGAAATAATTTTTCGCCAATTAGACCGCTGTACAAAAAATTTCTTCATATTTAAAACAATCCTTGTCTCATACTAAAATCTCTTCTATAGTACGTTTCAAGATATGCGAGTCACGTCAGTTCCGTAAAAATCACGAGAATTTTATGGCTAAAGCGTACGGTTCTTCTGACCAAGTAGAAGCTTCAGTTCTAATCAAATCAGTCTGGAAATCGAACTAACTCGTAGAAACCTTGCTCGCAGCTGGATCAGCATAAATTGCACATAGACAGAACTCGCGGATTAAACGAAGTTTATTAAGTGAAAGCTTGTTGATATGCAGGTGCAGTTTGCGGGATATTAAGTCGACATGCCATGTCGGTGAAGCACGTAAGCTAACGCCGAAAGAAACATTTCCCCGAATCTATTTCAATTTGTTTCTCTCTTTTACAAACCGCTGGAAATTCGGTTACCCTGTTAATGTAACGGATTATGAACCCAGCTAACCAAAAGTGGAAGTTTTCACTGGTTCGAATCGATTCGATCGACAGTTTCAGCTACGAACCACAGCGGTGATACTTATTTCCATGGATCGAGCAGGGAGATTGGGACAATGTCATGAAGGCTGAAGTTTTATCAAACGCGATAATAGCGAGTTTAACATAAAATCTAAAGAGTTTATTTTCTTATCTCGAAGCAGTAAAGATTGTCGGACTAGGCTATGAAATGCACATCGCAGTTTTGATGATCGGCCTAGCGTAAGGACCACGTTGCAAACCGTGACTCTCATCTTCCTCTCTCTCTCTCTCTCTCATCCCTTCTACCTACGCCGAGGCGAATTAGCGATGCTCTGGCTAACGTCTATATACCTTATATCGTATATTCCCCTTGGCGATGACGCAAATACACGTCTAGTATCGTGTCAGCGTAAACATTGCTCGTGCTGACTCCGCTCAGGGACTACCTTGTACATCGATCAATGTACAGCAGAAATCCATCCTCGTAAATCTAAATTTTGCACGAATTTTAAAAATCTGACCGGAGAGCCTGCCTCGTCGTTAGGCTTCATTGTTTGGAGAAGGAAGAACAGAAATTTTGTTAAATTCGCGTTGATTAATAGGTTTACGAAGTGAATTTTACGTATATTTAAAAACTGAAATTTCATCCAGATGAATGGGTTGTTTTTATTATGGTTCTTCTGCGTATTCTGAAATATAAACGAATCGTGTAAATATTTACGTGTTCGGATCGCAGTGCCTATTCCAGGTACGTAAAGGAGACGAAATATTTACCGTCCTTGTCGCCTAGCGTACTCCTTTTCGGGTTAAATTTGTTTTAAAATCAGTCGCAATTCAGCTGTCGCCTGGAGCAGAGTGGCGTTCGAATTCCTGCGTCGCTAATTAGAATGGATTCCCGTGCTTTCTGTTCAAGTTCAATATCCGTATACGTGTTTGCATATCTACATATATCTGATACCTCAATTTCGGTAATTCGTGCAACTTTTAATCAGGTGAGATTCATTAACGATTAAAAAGATCTAGCTAATTGTAACACGTTGATAAATTACAAACTGATCGGATGACGATTGTTTATCATCAGGACAATCACAGGGACAGTCATCGTATAGAAAGTTCTACCTGTTTCTCTCACGTTCGCCCCCTCAACAAAACGAGTAATTATATTTACGTTTTATATGAAACGTGTGTGGTTTAATTAAATTTTGTCAAACACATGTATATACATGATTCGCTTGCAAACGATATATTTTAACGTATAATCAGTATATCGCTCGGAGTCAGCGGTCGAAATTACATTCTTCTGGGAGCTAATTTCCTGTCTGTAACAAATAGTACCAATGGCAGTACCGGCCTGCTGAACTTGATAATTACCATAGCCTGATTAATCGTCGGCCGCTAATCGAGTAATAATTCGACTAATGACGATCGCACGGCAACAACCTACTATGAATAATTTGACGACACGAATAATCACCCTATGTATGAATAATACATGACAAATTAATCCCGAAAACTAACGGGAATCCGCGCGGTGCAATTTTCAACCCTGTTTCGCGTCTCCTATCAATTTTCCTGGGATCAGTTTCTCTATCAAGCTCGTAAAACGTATCGCGCGTAATATATATGAGAAGACATGACGTTAAAAAGGGAAATAAAATAAAAGTGGGAAGAGGAAAAAAGAAGAATAGGTGGAAAGGAAAGGGGGAAAAGAGAATAGATTAAAAAAAACGCGGAAGATTGAAGCGTGCTACTAATTAAAATGCAAATGGCCGCGTTTTATTAACGTCGAGAGTGGAGGACGCGTCGTAAGTAATGTCACGGTTTTACGGGACGAGTATTAGCGTGGCTTTTAGCTCGCCTGATTATCCCGATAGATCCATTTGTCTCGATTAACATGTCCTGTTAATTCGATCAGGCGGAATTCCATTTCCTGTTAATACCTTTCTGTCACCGTGATCGTTTCGTCGCAGTCAAAGAGGTCTCTACCACTGTTACAACGGAATTATTATGCCAGTTTCGTTCCGCCCTCGTGCGTTTTCTCTCTTTGTGCCCGCGAAGACGAACGGAGGTCGCCGCGTGTGCTCCATCCGCGGTCCGCTGCACGCGCGTAAATGTTTCAGTTGTGCAATTTGCCGGACCTCCCTTGAAATTCATGGTATTCTTTTGTCCCACGTAATTGGGTCAAGCGCTTCGTAAATATTTGCTCTGACGTACCGGTCGCCGTCGGTTTAGTTGCGGACTGGACAAATACCCTTTCAGTTTAGTCCGGCTGATGTACGGCTTCGTCGATTATCCGGGCTCTGGCCGGTTCATAAAACTTGAAAGATCGGCCTGGCCGGCAGCGAGAAGGTTGGTCTCGAAGAAAGGCAACCGGCGCGGCGTGCTGTAACGTGTTTTCATTCGCGAACGTTGTAACGTTCGTGAAAAATTCGCATCACTGTCTACCTTAAGAGTCTCGTAGCTCGTAAATACGGAATGTGTAATGAACGGCTGTCCTTATTTTTCTCGTTTGTACCTTTTTTATCTTCCTCTCGAGCGGTCCAACGGCGAACAAACAGCGCAACGCACACGGCAAGGCCGACAGTGGGAAATATAACGCGGAAACGTGTCTAGGAATATTTTATATCAGATGAAAATGTTTCATCGCCAGCATGCTGTTTGGCTTTACCACCGCGTATCGTGTATTTTCAACGCGTAATCTCGCAGGCGAGGTACCGTATTAAAAGCAGCGGTACGACGCCTTTAAACAACTAACCCTGCTCTGAATATCGTTTAATTTTTCATCGTGCTATAGGCGTTGAACAGCTCGTATCTCGTAGCCAATGTTTTAAATGCTAGCCCGACTGTGTAATTTCACTCCGCTGTCTTCGCGTACATCGGTGTATAACTATTTCGGATTGTCTGCTTCGTAATGCAAAAGAATCAAATCGAATAAAGCTAGCGTAGTATCGTAAACTATTACGATTAATTTACAATGAATGGATTGCACAAATGTTGATTAAACAGGAAACGATGGTTGTTTAACGGGAACTAAATACAATAACGTACTATAATTTAGACAACTCAATAGTTAATTTGCAACTCTCGTCACCACGGATCCAACGCTCTCTCTCTCTCTCTCATGCGGACCACACTCTCTCGACAACATTAGCAACACTATATCGACAACGCAACTCATACTCTCTGACTTCTCGATTCGCACTCCCTGGCTTCTCCACTGACACCGACTGTTAATTCTCCCTTAGCATCCCTTTATCTTTTGTTAGGCCCACCACGCACGTGTTCCGCTTCTGCTCGTAGCCAGGGTCACGTAGGTCTTTTCTACGAAACTATTCAATTGAAGGATCGGCGACACATTGATGGACCTGACGGCGCCTTGGCTCTCTCGCGATACTGTTTATGATTCACCCGATATCTCTTAGGCCTTTTGTCCACGATATTACACTAGTAAAAGTAAAATCGATCGAAGAATCCATCGTATCTAATATAACACCAATGTATCTAATGTATCACCAATGTAAGAATGTAACGGCATCAAACGAATGTCCTTTGAATGTAGCTAGGGAATAGAACGTCCTCGAACTCCTGTCGCGCTATATTTAAATAAGCAACCCTCGTAGCAGGAACAAGAACGTTTCATTTTGCAGTGGATTCCGCAACAGACACGGCCGGATACGGGGCCTCTGCATGGATAATAAACGACTTTCGGTAGTTCAACGGACTGCATTTCAGCCTTCGTATTTTGAGAAGCTCACCGTTCTCCGGTCACCACCACCCTCGCGCGTCTATCCACGCTGAGAACGAGGATGCCGCGTTTCCCGTTCAACCCTCCTCTTCGCTTTCTATCTGTCTCTCCTCCTTCTATTCCGTACCGTTTCATGTGCCACGCGCTCTCTGCAAGCAACTTCCGCTCGTAACTTGTACCTCTCTATTTTGTGCCGCAGGATATCATAGCTCACGGGCCAGGAATGGTGTTCCACGTCGTAAACCTCATCGTGATGGTACTGGTGCCGATGGTGGTCATCCACGTGAAGGATTCCGGATTCAGCCTGTGTAAGCGCCATTTTACGTATCATTTCGTTCAACGTGATTCTCGGTCTCGTACGGACGACGTCGCTCGTGTACGACGACCACCCATCGAAATGAAATATAGGAAGTAGGAAAATAGTGTTGTGGCAGTGTCTTTGCGTGGCGTAACGACGTTTCGGCTTCCATAGACGTTGATGTAGAGACCGCTTAAGCTGACAATTCATTGCCGAGCTATAAATTTTAATTCTACGTTTAATACTATATTATGAGAGTCGTGATATTTTAAAGAGTTTATTATTCGCGTCATGTACGGTAGCTCGCTAGAATATTTGAACGCTTAATGTAGACAATTTTTGTATATGTATTCCACGTGTATATTATGTATAAAACATTTCGAAATTTCAGCATTGTTGTGAGACTCAATTATCATGATTCATGATCACATTGGTTTGCAGGTTTGTTTTAAAATCGTTCGTATAACGTACATAATATCCATAATGTTCGTAAAATGATACGTTTCTATAAGTATTCGAATGCTTTCGCGAGCTGCTGTATATAGCGCCAGTAACTGAAGCACTTCAGGGGAACGTTGGAAAATATTTCCTTTTCCTAAGACGATTTTACTTATCGCGTGGGTAAGACGCTTAAATTTTCTTCATCACACAAGCATATTTTATAAACCTTTATAACGAAGTATAGTATTACCGATGGCTTTACGGAATCCACGACTCAACGTAAAAGAGAATAGCGCGAGTTTTCACTGCGACTCTTACTTCCAACCACGTGTGAAAAGCTTCTAAGTCCATTTACGAGTGCACACCACGTACGGTTACGGTCGAATAATTTTGAATTATTCCGTCGGGCCGGACTTCAAAAATGCGAAAGCTTACGAAGTCGGCGACGAACAAAGAAAGGAATGTCGAATCGAAATTTTCAGCTGCCGTAAAACCTTTATAGCATTCCGTGAATTGCGAACATCGCGTCTCTTCTCGCGCGATATTGGTGTCCGCTAAGCTGTTTAATTAACGAAACCGTATCGTGCACGACGCCAATATTACGCAGTGCCGTTTAATACGTTGCCATTGCAAAGCAGAATATTGTTAAAATCGAATCGCTGCCGGCTTTTTTTTGAATCGTCTCTATTTCTTTCTTTCTTATTTTAATTACCCGGACCAAGGTAAACCGAGTCGTTGCCTTGCCGCTGTTTACCACTGCCACGCTCATGCCGATCGCCAATATTGCGTTGATTAATGAGATATGATTGATTTACGCTCGTCATTAGCGCAAATTTTCAATTTTCAACCGATTTTGATTAGTCGTTTCTGACCGGCTCGACGTCGCGTGACGGTGCTTGAATTCTCGTTACGGGGAACATGCCGGACATCGTTGTAGCGCCGTATCAAAAATTCTATTTAAATGCAATACGCACGGTGATCCGTGAGATTCGATGGTCGAGTGTCATCGTCCACACGAATGCAATTACACGATGCACCGATTGATCTACGACTCGATCGATCGTTCGATTACGCCGACCTGCCAGTGGACTTTGAAACTTGAATTACCACGGAAACAAAATTTCGTTATTTGTGGGATACAGTTCAATCATAATATTTCATATATTTCAGTATTTATTTTATATTCCATCGAATTCTGCGTAACGTTCTTTAAAAATAATTTCTCATTTAAACAGGTATTCTTATTTATGAAATACTTTCAGTGATGTTTCTTAAACGTGTAAATCATTCAGTAGATCGCGTTGCTTCGTTCAAATTTACACCGTTTACCAGTTGGCCCGTGTACATATATCCAGCTGTAGGCGAATGAAGCCCAAACAAATAATTAAAGTCGGAATGGCGAGAGTCGGTAAAAAAGTTTCTCGCCGATCTAGTTGATCGCAAAGGGGGCTGCAGCTACGAATCTCAATTAAAAGACATTTTATTGGAACGTCTTTCGAGATCGCCGGAAACCGCGCGAAGCGCTCTGAGAACGATCGAAGAAAAGCAATTAAAGAGTAAGCACATCGAGGAATACGAGGAAGACGGCACTCTAATTAAAGGATTTCGAGTTAAAACATCTTCAACCACAAACACGTTCCCTGATATTTCCATCTGCTATCGGTGCAAGCGGCTCGCGATTCTTCAAACGAAACTCGATCCCGAATTTCTTGACGCATTATCATAAACGGCCGCTTAAAGTTTCACAGGGTGGAAACAAGCGAGACAGATGTTTCGCGTTGATTAAAGAATACCGGATTAAAGAAACTAACAGGAGGCGCGTATAATAAGAAAGTTACTTCACCGGAGCAGATGCTTTCGTTGGGGAATTTCCTTCTTCTTTCTTTTGTACACGATGTTACAGCGATTTGTGTTCGTTGCAGGGTTTTATGATGTCTTCCGAGTTATTCTTCCTTGACTGAGACATGCAAGTTTATTGCGAATCTTCTATCTTGAGCAGAAAACTGTAGCAATTCTTCCTTCATGCTGTTGCATAACAATATATCAAAAAAGTTTGATTATTTGCCGGATTTAAACGTTTTATCTTCTGCTAGAAAGCCCTATGGTAATAATAAAGTGGCTTTATTTAGATAACATTGGTTTTCATTCTAGTATTTGCATTTTAAGAGGAAATTGAAAGACCGTTTATTCTGTACAATTGCATATACCAATATAGGAATGTTGAGCTGCAAACAACTTTCCGTATAGAGTAACGTGTATAGAATGACGACTATCTGCAATAATAATTAAACGATACAATAATAATAATTCTTAAAACAACTTTCGATTCTTTGAAAAACTGTATCTTTCCTAACTTAAGACCGTGCCAATTTACAAACGATTCTTGCCCACGAGTCTTGTATGACTTCCCTTGTTCTCGATCATTCCGCATTTTCAAGGATTTTAGACACGCACAAACTCTTTGAATTTGCAATTCTCGAGTCTCTAGTACGAACATATACGTACTTGTTCTCGAGTCATTCGTCATTTAGACGAATTATACCACTTCCAAGCTATAGTATCTTTCTCTATAACTACCTGCCCGACATTTTCCAGACGCGACAAGGAAGTTGAAAAAAGATAGCAGAAAGGATAGAGATAAGTCGACGATGGAGCGAGCGGGACAAATCCGTGAACACTGGCGAGAAAAGTCTTCGGGCCGTGACACGTGAGCCACATAGAGATTCATACGTCAACTAGTCGGTACATCCGGTTGTGTAAGCGCTTCTTAAAAGTTCTGAAGTCTGACGCGAGTGCGCCTGTAGCCTAAAAGTAGTACGATTGAAGTGGCTGTGCAAGAGAACAAGGGCCGGCCTTCTTTTCTTCTTCTTCTTCGCGTTCCACCTCCTTCGTTCTCGTCTTTTCTTCGTTCTTTTCCCTTCTCGGCTTCTTTTCCACGGATTCGTCGAGGTCCTCGACCACCGGCTTGACACGCGAGACGACTCACGTACGCGTGAGAGGGTGTGCAGTGTGCACTCGAAAAAGAAGAGAGAGAGAGAGAGAGAGAGAGAGAGAGAAAGGAGCGTGTATCCGGCTAGCGCAGACACGAGCTCGTCGAGAACCTCGAGGTCTTTGCGCGAGACTGGCGCGCGCCGCATTTCAAAGCAGTTTTGTCTTTCGATTGCCGGCATGAAAGGACGCAAAGCAACCCTGAGCCTGCGTAATTATCGACGAGCGGTTTTATTCGAGCTCTCTTTGCCGGCCCCCGGAATTAAAGACGCCAATGCTTGCCACTTAGCGTCGCCTCTCGGGAAAAAGGCGCGGACAGCCTTTCAGTCGATTGTAAATTTAATGAAACGAAGCTTCCATTTGTCGTCAGTGCCGACCTGAAATTACATAAAGGTTCGAATGATTTTTCTTCTGACACCGACAGAATAACTCGCGACAATTCGCTATCGTAGAATAAAGGAAAGTTCGAATCGATCTCGTTAACGATTCTTGCGAGACAGATGGAAATTTATTTTTTATAAAAGTCGTGCTCACGTATATCGCCCGTCCGTACGAACATAATAAATAGAAATATTCTTAACCCTCTGTTTCGTCATCTTTATTCGAAATTAACCGAACTTCCATTATGTACAATCATAAACGGCATTTAACGCGTGCGATCACGCTGGGAATATAATTTGCCTCCAAATAGCGAGCAATTGAATAAACGATAAAGCCCAAGGATCTCGAGGACACGTTGATATTATGCGCCAGAGAGAATTGTCTGGTGGCACGTGATTCTCGTACCGCTCTTTGGAGATGCAGCGTACCATTAAAGTCAGAAACAGAGGGTGTGCGACTGGTCGAGGGGAGGAAGATTCGATCGCGTCGCATATTGAACGCTGGTCCCGTTCGTATCGAGTTTTTCAGTGAACGAATTGTCCAATCGTTTGTCTCCTTCGATAATTAGCGCTTTTACGCTGCATCCCTTGCTACGGGCGATTCCTTTCAGCGATCAGAGAACGCTAGAAAGCTCCGGCAGCCGTTGGGGAATGGCAGTCCGGATCGACGATTTAATTTTTGCGCTCGCGTACTTGTCGAATCGCGCGTCTCGTTTGGTCATGATGAAGCGGAGACGTAAAAGGTGCGCGAGACAATACTTCGAAAATCGTTGGATTTTGGCGAAGAGTCGAAACGAAAGAGATCCGTTGTAATTACGAGGCCAGGGAAATATCGTGGAATTCCATTCAGTTTCGATATTCCCCTATATAATGCTTCCCTTTTTGTCATTACGAAACGCGACACCCAGTAGAAACATGGAGCTATCGACCTCCGCCTGCGCCCTTCTCGCCCTTCGCCTCTCTTTCTCTCGCTGCCTTCTCTCTTGTCTTTCCTCCTTTCTTTCTCTCTCCTCGCTTTTGACCTCCCATTTATTCCCCTTTTCGGTATCTCTCGCGGCACCATGTTCACCTCTCGTCTTTGTTGCTCTCAGCGTCTCCCTGCCATTCGCATAGCTGCCGCCCGCAAATGCAATAAAAGGCGTCGAGGGTTTACTCGCACTGTTAAGTGGCACTCGGTATCATATTGTGGCAGGACAAGTATTCTCGTCTTCGCGGACGCGCGCGTAGCCCGTGACGTACGATACTCGACGGGCCGCTGGAATTTTTGTGACTTCTTGTTCGATGGCTGACATAAAAGGAAAAAGGGAAACAGACAGACAGCGAGCAGAAACAAATCGAATGAGTGCCGGATCGAATAGGAGAGGTAACAAATGCCCATCCATGTTTCGTAATTAATCGCAATTTCATCGGGATTAATTAGAGCAGCGAGAGAAACGCGTCCGTCGAACGAGACACGCGAGCAGCGTCGAATGTTTCACTGTCACTGTAAAAACGCTCTTGCTGGTTTTATGATCGTATTATCGCGGGAACGAATATCGGCCGCTGCGTTTTTAATGCAAGTCCGATTTAATTGCGGAGAATTATTGAAGGATACAACAAATGTTTGAGTTTGCCGATATATAAATACTCATTTAAAAGCCTTCTATTCTCATCAGTTTGTTTGCATTCAATCAATTACGCGATTAAATATCGTCAAGTTTTTCACTTTGGCAAAAAACAACAGCTGCCGTAGTAAATTCGTGGAAAATTCGCTTCCGTGGAAACGATGATATTACGCGAAACAACGTATTTATTTATTTCCTGTCTGGTATCTTACAACTATAGAAGCATTTTACAACGTGCTATACGTGCAGCGCACAATAGTCGATATCTCGGCATAATAACGAACCCTGTCACTCCGGACGTCACTTAGAATTTCATAATTCGCGAATTCTTACCCTGTCACTGGCAGCGAACGAACGCGTGGAAATCTCGAGCTCGTGTGACTCGCGCATACTGTGCCTGCATCCGCGTTCTAATAATTCTCGGCGTCTTTTGATTTCGCCGTCGACCTATAAATCCGAACCGAAGCATGCACTTTGCACGCACCCTACGTCTCGATATGCCATACACCCGGCATAAAGTCATAACGAGCACGCGACTACCCTCCAACCGTAAAATCCGAACGCATAACGTCAGATGGGAACGTAATAACGCGTCGGACGAAACAAAGAGGCGAGCCTTTACGAATCGAGCTGACGATATCGTTGTGTCTGCCTGGAAAATTCAATCGTCGTCGTCGTCCTCGTCGTCGTCATCTAACGTCGTCGTCGTTGTCGTCATCTAACGTCGTGTACGCGCGTGACACGTTAGCGTTAAAGACGGGGCGGAGAAAGCAAACCGCCAGGCGACATATTTCAAGATCGTGCCGAGAATAAGGCGTTCTCTTTTCCCGTTTAGCTTAGTCATTCTTTTGTTCGTCTCTCTGTCGCTGTACAACGCCGTTATAGTATCATTATCTACGTTCTCTAGGTGAAAAATGCAGCTGCAACAGGATGGATATTGGATGCGAGTAACGTAGGGGTGTTTTTGGAACTAGAGGAAACTTTTGTGAAATCATTTCAAGAGAAAACTAGTGGACGATGACTCGAAGATTTGATTAAATGGACGATAACGAAAGTTTGTTGATGTGAAAAAATAGTGTAAAAGGAAAGATAGTTTCATACGAAGTAAGTTTGAAACTTTCGCAGGAGATAATATTTGCGTGGCAAACGTAAATGATTCTCTTGGAGATGATGTTGAAGAAATTCTGATATAGGTTTCGAATCTTTTATCGCATAAGTCTTTCGTTAAAATAATTTTCTAATTAATGATATTTACGAAAATCCTGAAGAAGGTTCACCCAGTATAAAATTATTGCCGACTTGAAATAGTTTCCTTACAATTAAGTACATAGCTACAAAATTAAAATCACATTTTGGTGCAAACCACTTTGGTCCGAACTAAATTACCTCTCACAAATTTCACTCACGTCCTTAAACCTACATCTTAACCTACTGGCAGATATCAGCGAAGTTTAGCCACCGTAAGAACGAATGAAAATTAAAATCGCTTGACACGGCAAAGTTCGTTGGTCGAAGCGATAAAGTTTAAATGAATCTTATAATCTTTAGGTTCCACGAGGTCCTGAGGTGAGTCGTTTTACCTTATAACGTGGGCGTCGGTAACTGGTGACACAGATTCCGGGAAAATGGCGCGACCTAAACGCTTCCCCATTCACGATAGATGTTCTCGTTTGCTCAACTAGATCCTAGTGGATTACAGCATGATAACGAAGTAGTTATTCCGGCTGGTTCTCTCCCTTTCGTCACAGCGAAAGGGACGGAGTGGTTGAACGGCTGCACGAATTAGTCGGCGGTCCACGATTTGTTATTCAAAATTCGCGGAAAGGCGCCCATCTGGCCACATATCCGGCTGCGTTCGAACGTAATTTCCGTTTCGCCCAAAGCTTCTCTACCTCCGGTGTAAGCCTGTAAACGTTTTAGTGCAGAACCTGGCCTCGATGGAGAAACATTTATGATTCAAAGCGCGTAAATGCCTTGTTAGGTAAATATGAATTGCTGGAAACTGGATAATCTCGAAGGCCAACGACGGTCAGTAACCAAAGATGTTGATGATAAATATTGAAACTTGGAACTCGTTAATTAAGGAATCGCGTGATTTAACAGTTCGTTAACGAGAAGAGTCCAAGGCTATGTTAGGAAAATTATGCCAAGTTCCGTTTCTTCGGCCGTTATTTACAGACGAATCTCCATCTTCTCTTCCTCTCCATGTGAACGTACAAACACACTGATTGCCTCTTACGTTCCACGATGTACCACGTCTGCAGCCTCGACCGTTCTGGCGCGAGACTCGCCGAGATCCTAAATCTGATCCAGCGTTTCCTTTGTTCCAACCTCTACCCTATTCGTTCCTGCCTAAACCAACAGTAGCTCGCTTCTCGCTCTCCGAAGCGAATCTCTCTTGTAGACTGAGAGGACGATGTCTGGACGTGTGATTTGTAATTCCTGAGGAACTCATGCCGCGGTAGTCGAACCGTTCGCTGCATAATTTGTAATTCCAAAGAACACGGCCAGTACGAAATGGTCGATAGGATTGGACGAGGAACGGAGAAAAGGAAGAGAAAACGATCTAAGATGGAACGAGGATGAACTGACTTAAATAGTCAGAGAGCAGGTGGAGAGAAAAAGAAGAGAAAAGTAGAAACGAAGGAAGAAAACGAAGAAGAAGAAGAAAAAAGAGAAGCGGAACGACGAAGAAGCGATGAATTCAGCACTCACACTCCGAAACCGTCAGCCCTTATAAGCAGCCAATTTCGTTGACTTCAAACGAGCACGGTGTTCGACGTAGCGTGAAACACGGCCGAGCCAGGCTAAAGAAGACGCGGATGGTCGAGCATTCGAGCAGAGAACGAGACGCATCCTCGTGTGCGTGCTTGATTCGCTTTCACGCCGCGCGTAATGGCGATCCAGGGGTGCAAGAATTCCATACATATCCTCGCCGGCAAGCAGCGATACAGGCGCGCAGGGGTTTGAGATAGAAACGTCTGGAGTCTAGCCAGCCGGTGTTAGGCTAACTAGCTCGTGGCAGTCGAATGCACAAAGGCAACCGTCGGTGTGCCGTTTACACCGGATAATCCACGCGAAATTAGGATGGTAAATTGGTTACCGTGCGAATAATGCGAACGAAGTCACGGTTCTGAGCAGCATCGCTGGTGGATGTCGCGAGTTACACGTCGCAAGCGCTTGACTCGATAACCGGGTGCTAGCCTTTGTGGATGTCAGATAGAGGAGCCTCTTCAACTGGCTGGCAGGTCTGGTCAGACTGCCTCTAACTACCGGCATACTTGTAAAGATATAACAACGATACGCGGAGAGTCACTTCGCAACGTTACGAGGCTGAGCTACTGAAATATTAACGTCGTCGCGACACCCTTCGTCCGGTGACGATTTGCGTTCAACGCCGGCTTTGGTTTACCATTCTCGACGCATTTTCCCATGGAGTAACTCCTAAACTTGATTTATACACCATCCAGCACCGTTTAAAACGTAGAATTACTTGATATGATTTTCAGAAAATAATACTTTAGTATATCGCAGTAGAAAATATTTTTGGCCAAAAGCATTCTTGTATGTATATCAACATAATACCAGAAGGCTTTCTCATACTAATTCGTAACCAAGAATAGTACAAAGCAAGTTGGACACTTGGAATATCAAACATACAGTTGGATTCTCTGGCAGGAGGCTTTCTTCCCGCAAACGTTCGAGGTAGTCGCATAGAGATGGCAGCGCAAGTGTCTCGCAAGAGGATATCCTGAATTTCCAAAGGGATTCGGCTAGCCAAGAACGTCGCGTTCTAGCTGTTTCTCGACTCCGTAGGGAGTGGCTGGATCGAGGTTAAACTCATAGGAAGGATGTACAAAGCAAGAGCCACACGTTAATGCGGTCACGTTTAAGACCGTTGTGAATGCACGTCTCGCTTTGATCGTCGTTCTCCACGCCGATTTAATCCGGTGCATTTTTAACCTGTGTCTGACCTCGGTCGAGGATACGCCTGAAAGATTCATCGAAATACGAAGTTCGCGCGCTGTGTTCCGCGTCTGGAAACAAACTTGAGAGGAAGCGGTTGCTTTGTGCCTCTTTGGTGCTCGGGGAATCAGCTTCGTTGCAACAACACGTTAAGATGTTTAGTTCTCTGCGAAGTCACGGCGTGGAATGTAAGACGAAATCGATTCTCTCGAGAGCGATACGACGATTGAACTTTGCGTTAGGAGATTGCGCGAACGCTGAAAGAGAAAGCGCAGGAGCGCCGGTCAAGTCGCGGGGAAAGATGCTTGAAATTTAATTCGAGTCTATTCGGGCGAATTTCGTTTCAGAGAATACCGCGCCGATCGCTGACACGTTCCTTAAACGAGTAAGAAGAAGCAGAACCTTAGGGAGATGTATAGCGAAAACAACTATCGGAAACAAAAATTGGAAAGAAAAGTTTGGAACCTTTTTAAGTTGGAGAGGGAGAGAAATGATTGCCTATGTTAGAAGAACACCTATTGGAAGGGAGTATCTTTGTAGCGTGGAAATAAACGTGCTGGATTTTGCACACCCCACCATTGTGGTTAGAGAGAGAGAGAGGGAGAGAGAGAGAGAGAAGGAGAGAGAGAGAGAGAGAGAGAGAGTGAAAGAAAAAAACCGATATGGAAATGTTGTACCAGTTTACGAACGTACCAATGGAAGAGAAAACGCTATTTTTCGTGAAAGGAAAATCCCTCGGATATGCGTTTTGCTCGCCTATTGATTCAATTGAAAAAAGCAGAAACGACGTCCTTCCAACTGTATCATCCTATCCATCCCATAAACGCGTGAAAACAAACGAACACACAGAGCCACGCGATCAGCATAGTCGTGCGTGAAACGAATGCACGCAGCTTGCCAAGTTCCGGCTTCACGCACGGTAACTTCGCGAGGTGATTACAAGCTCGAGCCAACTGGATATCGTGCCAGGATCATAGATGTTCCTCTGGAGTGGGGCGGGAACAGACTGTGGAAATCGAAGATACGAGCAGAGGAATCGTCAGGACATAAGTATGGAATTACGCGTGCCAGATGAATTACGGCCGGGCGATCGATCACCAAGCACGTCCGTGCAAAAGACACGACTTCCGGAAGCGAAGTCTCCGGGTGAATTTATCGACGAACATCGTCGAAAAATAAAGACAGCCTCGTTTTTGCTTCGCAGGTATCCTGGCCTGAAGAAGATTCTTATTGATTTTGTTGTTAGCGAATACCGGAAGGTCGCAGAGAGATTCTTGGTTTATTCCGTTTGATCAACGTCAGATTGACTGGTGTTCACTTTGTATCAACCAGACGAAGATCGGGTTTGAAAGGATGTTGTATTAATTCGATGGATATTCGATCTTTGATGTAACTTCTGAAGACTTTCCGAGGCTTGTTTTAAAGCATTGGCTTTTAGTATTAGTGCCCCGTTTAGAATTCTGCTCATGATTTCCTGTCTTGCTGTATCAAAAATTGATAAAGATTAAAAATGTCGAGATCCTATCTCCTAAAGAATTAAGTAGGTCTTACCGAATAAACGTAGGTCGGTAATAAAAATATTTAAAACGATTTAAAAATTGAAAAGCACGTTTAAGAAATTTTATTACTTAAGAAAATGTCTCGTGACTTTTTGAATACTTCCGTTGACAGAAATATTAGCGAAGCTAACAGCGCGATCTCTTAATTGTCTGTGTGCATCGATGCATCAAATAATAATCTCTTAAAATTAATGGGAAGAGCATTTCACAAGTTCCCCAATTACGATACGGACAGCGGTTTCGTTGGAGGAAACTCGATACCAGCGATCGAGGGCGCCGATATTGCGGAATCGGTATAACTGATCGTGTTATTGTCACACTACTCGTAGTACATACATATATTCCATCTGGGCGCATTGGAGCGGTGATATTGACACGAGGCACTCACATCGCCTCACAATTGCACGAAATATAGTATCGTTCCACCAGATAATTATTCTTCGAGCTAATTAATGAAAACTTTGGACGTTTTGTTTCAGCCAGCCGAATTTTGGGAACTCGTCTAATTCCTAACTATCGTTTGGTAATTCCCTCGGTTCGCCGAAATTTGCTTATAATTCCCGTGTATCTCCTATTTTACTGAATTCACATAGAATCGAACTGGGACTCGGATCTTGTTAATTAATAACGTTGAATTCTCGTGTTAATTAGTGGAACATCTGGGATAGTTGGAACTGTTAGATCGTTTAATAATATAGTTTAACTGGTCATCGAACCAGTCGGTCGTGAAGACAATCGTAATAGCGAATCACATTTCATGCTCTAATAGAAAGAACGACCGTGACATGCAACCATTTAAAAAATAACGTTTCGGTTGTCGTTCTTTGTTCCCCGGGAAAAATAAAAGGAAACAGTTCTCCCTGACGTGCATATTCACGATGGCGCTGTGTCGCGCGTCTTTCATCCGTGAAACACCTTTGACATTTTTATTCCGAACATTACGGATTTTTATGAAATCGTAATTTCGAAGGTTTATTCGATTCAGTCGCGTATGCACGCTTGAATAAAAGTTTCTGCGTAAAACACGTTGAAAGAATAAATTCCAGACCCGACGGGTGGAGTAAGAAAGTAGTGGGAATAAAAATACAATCGAAATATCTATTTCCAGCTACGATTTTTTACGCTTTTTATCAACCACGCTTTTCCTAAATTGAGTTATTTTAATATTGCACACGCATATTTATATACTACCTTTTTTTACGTTTCATTCTGTATACACCATTCATTATATATTCATTATGTATATATATTTTATTTTTCTTTTAAAGTAATGTTGCACAATTATGAATCCGGGGGAATATAGTCGTTGGAGTAAACTCGATCGGCCGTGGTTCATCGAAATTCAGCGAATACGTATTGCAGAAATTTTAACGACGATAACGATGAGCGTCGTCTTGCTCACGAATTCTGGCGGGATAGTAGGTAGGCGAATACGTGGAATTGGAAGCGCAGTCGCCGTTTCTGATTACGATCGCGAATCGAGGATATACCATCGTCCTGGCTTGTATCGTCGACCTCCCGCTGCTCTTTTCGGATTCCTCTTTCCGTTTTTTGCTTTTTATTCTCTTCTTTTTCCCTTTTGATGTTTCTTTCTTGGGTCTTTCATTCTTCTTTTCCCCTTCCTTCTTTTTTATTTGATTATTTTATTCATTATTCTCGATTTATACGTTAGAATAGTTCAGGTGTGTCGCCTACACGCATCCGCGTTGTCACGCTAAATGCAACGTGCACGCTACGCGGAACAAAATTGCAGACCACGTTCGACGTAGGTGCGACATTGTTCCGCGAACTCGCAGTTACCTTCTAATAGCTTCGATGAAACGATTAATCGTCGACAGAGAGACCAGGTACTACATCGTGCTCAATTAAGGATTTTCGATTCATTGTACCGATATTTCGCGTTCATTAATATTTTTTTTTCAAGTTCACGCATCGCGCGTATGGCAATTTGTCGAACGGCAAAGAGAAACGAACGTCAACTCGAGCATACATTTTAAGCGATCAAATATTTAGGATATGAGATTGAGCCTCAAATTTGTATTTTAATTAATTATTCGCCAACTGTTCGTTACTACGTATCAATTCCATATGCATGAGTCCTCGAATTTCATGGAATAAAAAACGAAGGAAAAACAATCCTCGTAAATTCCTTTCGTCTAAATTACAGACAGGATCAATTACAAAAATATCGAAGTGATTTCGTTCGATTTTTATCCGGATATATATAGGTAACGTCGTATCTATGAAAATATTGAAACGTTGTTCCCTTGTCTGACGATCGCGCTGTCTGTCTAATGGCGGGACAATACTACTGCCAGCGAACCGAGAAATGTCACTATATCCTACGTCTGTCATAATTTCTCATGCGTTCGCCACGATACTTGGTTCCATTAGGAGCCTTAATGAATTTATATTTACATCTTTCAAAGCACCGCTCTTCTGGAATTACCTGAACAGAGATGAAAAATGAAATTAAATACATTGATGTGAAATTCAGGAGAAAATTAAATATCCAATGAAATATCGGATCATGTTTCATATAAAAGGCTATTAATTATAAAGGAAGATTTATAGCAAATTCGAATTGTTCAAGGTAAAAACTATCTACCTTATTTTTTCTATTATTACATTTTTACTTTCCAATTAATAACTGCAAACAATCTGTGCATAATCACAAAAACCTGTTGACTCACAATACATCACAGAGCTTCGTTGTAAAGCGGCTGGAAGCAATCGTGGCGTTTATTCCGTGGAGCAGAATCGCCGCGGATGCGGGGATGATGAAAGGGGATCGAACCTATAAAAGATGAAGAAACTAAGTCGACCCATGGTATGAGCGTGTTTCAAAGAGAGGACGTTCTCGATGACACGTTTCCTAGGCGAGGGTGAAAGAGCCCTGGAGTCTCTTCCGTTCGAGTCGGCACGCGGAAATGGATCCTGATCAAAATGCATCAGTCTGCTTTTTCTGGCATCAGTACGATCGAAAAAAAGAGGGAGAAAACGGTGGCGTAAAGATAGACGAGAACGACTGTGTCAGTTGACAGAAGAGGAAGGAGGAATCGTCGTACTACGAGCCTGGGATAAGGTGAGAAGATGGAAGGGGAGGCTGGTTGAAATCGAGAGGAGAAGTAGCGGGTCGAAATGGGATGGCGAAGATCGGGAGTTGCGGATCTTGAAGTATACCGGGCGACAATGGGGTCCGATGTGAAAACTGGCAATTCCTCAGCTCGACGAGCGGCCGAAGAAAATGGAGAAACTATTTTCAGTGGTGGAACTTTCGCTATTGTTGCACGCTGGCTGCACAATGCAACAATCCCCTTGGTCTCTTCATCGTTGAACGGCGTGTTCGTTGCAGCAAAATCAGTAGAATAATTCTATACGTTAACCGAGGGCGTGATTTTTGTTTTATTTTTTTTTTTTCGTCCTTTCTTTTTTTGCGCTCTTTTTTATAGTTCCTCTTTTCTACACGTCGACGCTATTGTCGGAGATGAAATATGACGGTGTCTTGAAAAATTTTGGAAAATTGTTTGCCACCGAACGATATATCTTCGGGGGTTTATCTCTCCCGCGGACAGCTGAATCGAGAGCGGAGTAATAAAATCATCGATACGTATTCGAGTACGTGAAAGAACGTGTTTGCATATAAATAGTCTTACTCATTCGCTGTCTTTGGCGTTGCGGCGCTTTATAACTGTCCATTGTACGACTGTCGATAGTTCGGTATCGGCGAATTGGAAAAAATATTGTGTAATAGGAAGAATCCCGTTTCCGTTGTTGGGCGATTTAGATTATCCAACAGTGTTTTATAATGTCGCAATATCGTCGCTCGAAAATTTACCGTCACGTAATACCATCGATGAAAAGTCTACCGGACAGCGTATCGTTTCGTATAAATCTTCCGTGACAGTGCGCCTTACGGTCCAACATAGGGACAAATTGTCGCGACTCAATTGCGGCGTGCTCGTATATTGCGACCGGACACGAAAAACGTACCGGCGTGTGTCTCCGGCGTAATGTCTCGTGCAAGAACGGTGATTTCAATCGACGTAACTCGAGTATACTATATATCTTAAACCTCGCCAGATATGTTTTCTATGGTTATAGAACAATTAAGGCATTAAGTTGCTTGACCGCTGAAAAATTACTGGACATGTAATAATTTTCGAGGGAGGAAGGTTCAAGGGTATATTGAAGAAACGAAAAGAAAGGGAATTAATACTGGGCCTACCGATCTGCATATAGACGGCTATAACGAAAAGAATATTTCCATTTCAAGAGAAATGAACTATATCGTCAAAATCATTTTTTGTAATAATTATAGGTTTTGAAAAATTAGAGATTTGTTATTTTCCTAGGTTTGGCAGTTTTAGTATTAACAATGGAAGTTTAAGGTAAAGTAAAATAAAAATACATAGACAGTTAGATTCGAATGACAAAGTTTCTTCCTTGATCCGAGGAATTTTAGAGATATTCCGTCGTCTCGTATTTACCATGACGTCGATCCAAGGCAATTCACTCGATCGTGTCAAAATCGCATAAGAGGCGTGCACACGCATAATGTATTGGAAGTGACGCAGCGCGCCCCTCAGCAAGATAGATTCGTTTCAACGTACTCGGTGTCAAACTATACTAAGCGTGTACCTGCGTCACGGCATTTGGCAATTATCTTACCTCGTACAGGTATACAACGTACATGTATTATATTCCGGCGTTAGTCGCGCGAACTTTCGTGCGAGCGATAATCTCGGAGCGAGTATAAGCGACAAACAGGGACGCAGATGTACTTCCTTCGTTTTGCGATAACTGCCACGCAATCCTGTAACGCGTGCTCTTTTCCAGTTTCTTTAGGAATTTCCTCGTTGATTCCACTTCACGCTCGATCGATCCTTCAAAGTTACTCGGGGTCGTGAGTTTTAAATCTTCGTTTGATATACGGTAGGGACAGATCCCCTTTTCCCATGCTATCCCGTAGCGAAGATTGATTTGTCAGGAGCGTGACAATGGTAACTCGAGCCGGGAAATTAATATTTATATCGTTTTGATAGCTTTTTAACGAAGTCAAACGAAGAAACTCACGGTTGAATCCCAAAGCGGGTAAACACGGAATCTGTTGAAAAGTTTCGTCCATTTACGACAGTTATCGGGGAAATTACGCTCGAGGGAAGAGATGAATCAAGGGCTTCCTATCTAGCCCCTTAATGCTTTCGAGGTAAAACTCCTTCGATGTTATTAACAAGGCCTGACAAGGACCGCTTTCTTGTCAAAGAAGTCGCGTCGTAGCATCGTCGACGGTATAATGGTGAGCACTTAAACGCATCCACATAGGAATCTGAGAATCCTCCTAATTAGCACTGTAGCTGGGTTTTCAGGTGTCACCGTGGCAAAGAAAATATTTCTCGCGCGAAAAACGAGAAAAACACGGGGCCAAAGGGAACATCACGGTTGAATATATTAGTATACGCTTTAACCGGGTAAAGGACATTCCCGTGGTTATTCCGGAAGCTCGCGTACAGCGGCAAATCCATGCATTTGTGCATATTTCCTGGAAATAACGTAGCCTAGCCCTTCGTGGCACCGTTGTATATCGTGGCCATTAACGAACGATAGTATCGGCCGATTATGCTTGTTACAAGCTTTCTCGCTTTCTCATTATCGTAGCTTCATCTCGCTGTCTGACTCACACGAATCAGGCGATTTCGATGCATTAATTATCATTCTTTCGAATAATTTAAACAACGAGTTGTTTAATGTGCTGCGGGAATACTCGGTGTTTATCGTCATACAGATTGGAACAAAAATATATGTCGAAACGAGAAACAAGCAGTAAGTCGATCAAGAAGTTGTTGAAACAGAAATTTTTTTGTAGGAGGAAGACTTAGTAGAAATTGTAAACGTTACGGACGAGCCGGATACCGATGATACGTTTTTAAGTTTCGCTCGAGTAGTGGTAGATGATTCGAAGGAACAATAAGTTGTTGTACCTCCACTTCCTTTAAAACCGTAGGCTAAGTAAGATCAACACGAAATACAAGAAGCATTTGTTCTGATTGGTCCATAGTGTGTCCTCGTTCGCCATTATCATTCTTGGACTAACAAGTTGCAAATTTTAATAAAATCTAGCGACGTGATTCGGGAGAGAAATAAAAAACGGTTTATCTCATCGTTTTGTCTTAACGAGATCATGTTTCATGGCTACTTTATTCTAGCTGCTTAGTTCTCATCTTCGATACGAGAGTTCGATATTCTGTTCAACGACTCGCTCGTTTAATTCGTTGAGTAATCGAGAACAGAATAACGTTCGTCACGATGCGATGTGGTACTGAGGAGTCAAAGAAGCAAGTGACCGCCTAGCCGCGGCTAAAGTTATGAATCCAGCAATTAAACGTTTATTCGAGGTCGAAGTTTTTGCTGCCGGCCTTATTTCATCCGCGTGAACGCAATGCGTTTTCCAACGTTATTTACATGCAAATAAAACCTTAATCCGAATAAATATTTATTAAAACTGTTTTGCCTTTGATGACGGGCACGGGTCAGCCCTGTCCTGGGAAAAAGTTTCACGATAAACATAGGAACAGCAAACTACTAAAAACGAGAAAAAAGAAAAACGTAAAAAATAAAGAAACGAACATTTTACTCGTGCCCCTTGAAGAGCACGTCCCATTAATGTACGGAATCTCAGCACACCTGGATAACCAGGTAGCAAACGCGATTTAATTAAGATACGAACAATCCGGGACGAAGGAGGTGGCCAGGATCGATGGAAATATCGGAAAATATGAGCTTCGGGCTTCGTCATCGTCTATAATTCCGCGCCATTAGCTGTAGCAGCCCTTACTGCCACCGCATAATAATAACTGACATTCTTAAAATCGCGATGCAAATACCGTTGGCTATAATTAAACGCGGACTATGTCGGACAGAGTCACGGCCGAGGCGTTGGAAAAGAAAATGTGTTCGCGTCCCGATGTTCCGGTCAACGGAAGGAAAAATCGCGAGAAATGCTTCTGAGCCTTTAATCATTACACGTTCGTTCAGTCACAGGCTTTGTTGGGACGTTCAGTGTAAAAGAGGAAGTATAAAAAAGAAAGAGTAGGCAGAAAAAAGAAGGATAAATTCAGCGTGGACGAAATTGCCGACCGTGAATGCGTAATGCCGTGCTTTATAAACCCTTTAATTGCCACATTCGGACACGTACATCCGGTGTAACAGCGTATGCTTTATTCACGCAGACGTATCCGCTGTCACGTTCCCGGAGGCGCGTAAAATTGCGATGATTAAAATGTACTTGCACGTCGTGCACCAGCTTGCACATGTCACCACACCGTTTTCCCTTCTCTCTTTCTTTCGTCTTTTTTTCATCTCAATATTCATCTTTTTTTCGTAACGGTGCGTCTCTTTGTCCTTCTAACTTGTTCTTTTTTTTTTTTTTTTTTTTTTTTTGAATTTAGAAGGAACGTAGTACGCGCCGGGGATAACGAATGCCATGGATTTTTCAGAATTTGTTTAATGAAATTCTCGGAAAGTAAATTTTGCTTCGTCTCTCCTTATTCGTTCTTCTTGATTAAAGATCGGTAAGCTCGAGGCTATTGTTTCGTTTTTACTTTGTTTGAGAATCCAATGTACATATCGACAGCCGCTCTCCGAGTAATCAGTTTTTACAGATGGCAAGAGGGCGAATTAATTAACTTTTACTCGACAGTAAGGGTACTAAAAGGAAACGAAAAATTGTATTAATATCTCCTCGTATATTTGACTTTAACAGCGTAGACGATCGACGTACTTGTAACTTCTTTCTTTGATTCAAAATGTAGACGAAAAACCACGTCGAGAGGTAACGATTTCACCAAGATTGCCGCGAATATTATCTTTTGAATTTTCCAGACCGTGGTATACGAAATAAAATTGCGATCGATGATAAGCTGCTACGATAATTTGCGATATTATAAATACAATTAATTTTGTCGGTTGTTTCAGTCGGTGCCATGTATGTATGTATGCTGTACGCCATCCTGTTCCTGAAGCTATGGTCGTACGTGCAAGTGAACATGTGGTGTCGTCTAAGCGGCCGAAGAAAGGCAAAGAGCCAGGGCAGAATGCGACGGAAATCTTTGTCGTGCGATAATCTACAGTGTAAGTAGACAATGCTCGCGTAATTTCGCTTTGACACCGTATTTTCCACTTCCTTCCTATTCCCGACGTTTTATATTCAAGAGACTTTTGTATCAATTTGCGGTTGCATAATAACTCGACGGCGCGACGTTTATTTCTATCAACGATATCAATTTATCGCGTCGAACGAAACGGCAAACGTTATTTCGGAATGCATGGTACGCGCATCCCGGCATTTTCGATAACAACTATTACGCATTCCCTTTACATTGTTTCGTGCTTTCGCGTAACACCCTCTAATTTTACGCGAATACCGCCCGAAAAACGTCGACCATCGGGCGTGTACAGCGTATGCGCGTGGATTTTTGGTCGGCCGCCTCTGTGACGGGGCTCACACGAAAATGCTTGTTACAAGTTTTTGGACGACTGGTTAAATCCCGTGTGCAACGGTTATACACGTTTCGCGACCAGCCAGAGTTGGTTTCTATTCTAAGCGAAATTAATTAAAGGAACGCGACGAGTAAAAAAGCAGAAGAGCGTGCAGAATTTGTTGCCTCTATTCTGATTTATTTCTGGATATCAGTTTTATATATGTTCCTCTTGAGATCGATATCCGACTGACTCTGTTTCTTCTTTCACGCTACGATGCATTCGTGAGTTCAAAGTACGCGATGAATTTATCCTGAAAGCCAGCCGATGTAAACTGCAAATATTCGTGACGCGTAATAGACTCTGACATGCATACATTACAGCCTACACGCGCGTCTTTTGAGCGTCGCAATACAGTCCTCCACGTTGTTGGTATTTGTTCGCTCCTGAAGTTGCATACAGAATGTCCTGCTTGGTCACGACGCGTGTGCACATCCCAGCTTGGTACGCACACAGAGAGCCGTAGTGGAAGAGGCGAATAATTTCCACCCAATTTAAACTCTCGATCAGCCTCGCCTCTGTTTCCGGGTATTGGCCGGTTAGGTGGTGGTATATCGATTATTCAGCCCGGCAAAGTCAAATTATACGAGCGACCTTTCCCCAATAAACTCACCGCATGGAATATTAACCCTTCTCCAACCTCCTACGCCACGGTCTCCTTTCGTTTCGCCTTCCCTCTGTTTCTCCCTGTACGGGAGATTGGTAGTACTGCAAAGACCTCGTGTATCATTGTGACGCGTTATGACCCTCTTTCGTGCAGTGGAAATCTGTTACACAACTCTTCCGCTTCCATAAAGACGCTTTAAGGAGACTTCGAGGGCTGTAGAAGTCACTTAGAAAAAATCAATCTGAAAAAATTACTCCCTCTATGTTCCACGAAGCCGCGTTCACCTACACTCGCCCGTTTAATCGCGTCGTATTTCTTTTATGCTGGTATTATCGTTGTCGAGATTGTGCTCCTTTTATTCGTGATTCTGCAAATAACGATCTTTATTCGGTAAATAAGCGATTACTAAAACTTTTGGAAATTGAGATTCGGAAAGAAGAGAAATCTTTTCTTTGCTCTCCTACAAAGGCAATGTTTACCGTTGCATTCTTACGTTTCTCGTTGGTATTATTTGCTCCACTTATTGTTAGTCAAATAATCAAGTAGAACATGGAAAAGAGAATCTCACAATGATGTCTGTATGCCTGGTTCTATGAGTGCGATGTACCGTTACGCTTACATAAAGAGACATACCTCTGACGTTGCTGTTTGCAAATTCGATTCGAGTCCATTTGGTAGCCGGTTCTCTTCTCGTTTCCTGAGTTCCTGTTCGCGACCTAGGCTCGTTAATCAACGCCAAGATAATGTGAGAGGAAGACATAATGGTGGATGTATGTGAATGGTGAGTCGCGGTACTGATACCTTTCCCGGAAACACGTGGTACAGATGTTGAGAAATGGTCGAACGTTAAGTATCGCGCGGTAGGATAATGTAGATGTTAAAACGTTTGACCATAGCCGACCGCCGTTTCCTTTCAGACATAGATGCGCAATTACCATGATTATTCATCGGCCCAAGAACGAAAATTTCAGACTAAGAAAAATTAGACGACTGTTAATTCTTCGCTAGATCGACTCCGCTGTTCGATCACACATAACGTTACCAAGCGAAGTATGAAAAGCGCCGCGGGCTGATATAATTATCGAAATTCGATGGGACGCCTGGGTTGCGGCGAGCAGAGCACGCATCACGGCCTCTACGATCGATTCTCTTGATCGAATCGAAGTGGCGCGATCGACGAATGCATCCTAGCTACGGCGGAGCCACGAGCGCGTGTATAATCCTGCCTCTGTACCTCGTGCCGTGTAATTTTCGTCCTCTGCACCCTTTCTGCTCTCTATCGGGCGAACGCCAAGGCAAGCCGTATTATTGCGTCGCATAATGACGGTGTTGACTTTTGCGAGCGTTACGTTGCCGCGCGTACGCGACTTTCGCGGAAGCTTTTTATCTGTGACATTTAAATGAGGATTTAGGACACAGATAAAAAAAATGCATATAACGTGCAATTTCCCTGATATTCGATATTAGCGATCCAATGTGAGTAAAAGTGTCTGTAGGGTTTCTCCTACTCTCTGGTTTAGATTAAATGTCTTGATT
The DNA here is from genome assembly GCF_024542735.1 of Bombus huntii. Lineage (NCBI taxonomy): Eukaryota > Metazoa > Arthropoda > Insecta > Hymenoptera > Apidae > Bombus > Bombus huntii. Next base: position 7,501,536 of record NC_066250.1, on the reverse strand, counting down.
ATTGATCTCTTTATACAACTACACACGTTGGCGTATTTTAATATAGAAAATTGTGTCCATGTCGGGAACGATCTTTCCATTTTTATGTAAGTACCATGCAGAAGTCATTTATTCTCTCTTCCGTTTCATCGTATATTGTACCGACATTTTGTAAAGAACAGAGTTTCTGTGTAACTTTAAAAATTTTCTTGGAACAAGTGTGGTGAATATCTACTGTTCAACCAAGTTGCGATTGCGAATAGGATTTCACTAAAAAACTGACATTGAGGGTAGCAGTTTGTAGCAGAAAAGGATTACGTAGCAATGCGATACAATACCCTCTTGACACAGAACAATATCAATTACAAATATTACAGGATGCTTTGAACCACTTTTTAGATTGCTCCTTAAAGAAAGAAAGAAATTTTTTAATTGGAAAATGAAAACTATATATACCTTTTCTCAAATTTTCCATGTCTGAGACGTACCAAATGCTATGTAACAAGAATTAATGAACAGGAATGTGTAACGAATGAGTAAGCTAATTTTTAGTGATTAGATTTTGATGTACAAACGAGCTCTACTAATCCTCTATCGAGGAATTATTGTTTATACTTATGTCACTTGCCTACAAACTGATGATATCGTCAAATAATGAGATCGAAATCGAACAGTGATTATTAGTTCACTACATGCCGCACTGTGATGTTCGTACCAATCGATTGGTTAAAACGAGTTCGATGGCCTTTCTCGCCGAACGTTACTTTCAATAAGCAATCTTCTCTAATGTCTCTCTTAGCCAGCGCAAAGCGAGAAAGTCCTTTCGGAACGTAGACACGAACAAACGGACCTTGCCGATCGGTCGAGTAAAAATAAAGCGAAAACGGTCCAGTCTTGAGCCAAACGTGGTTCGTGGCTATCCTTTCGCGTGCCACGTCGCCATTCCGACCAACGAGTTCCTGGTGAATGTCGTGGAGTTTCCTTAGGAAGCCCCTTTTTTTTCATCGCTTTGTCGAGGGAAGACCGCGCTGTCGTGTGATAGTTGTTTGCAGAGAAATTTGAAAATTTTTGCAGCAAGCGGGATTAATAATGTATGAATGACGAGGGAATTTGCAGAAGGTATTCATTTTCGGGGGGTTTTAACATTGTGGCGTGACGTTCCTTTTTGAAATGTTGGCAGTTTTTAGAATTAATATCCTGTTCATCGTCGTAGTCATTTTTGAACAACCTTGTGTAAGTGAATTCGTGATAAAATATTTAAAGTATCGTGCTATTTAGGAGTATGAAAATGGACTATAGTTGGATGAAATTTTATTCTTCAATTTTCAATACGGGGATTTATTTAATTATATTATCTACATTAACGATTTTATGTAGTAACATAAAACTTGTTTGCTAACTTCACAGAGATGGAAAATTTTTCGTGGATTCACGTCTCTCATGGATGCAAAAATCGGCTAGTTAGTGGTAATCCCTTACTTTCGCGTAATGAGCAATACGAAAATCTGGAAATAATTATTCGTTTGTAGGGAACATTTTGTTCTATAATATCAATGTTATACATAGTTCCACATTCTGACCAATTCGTTCATTAAAACATACTAAAACCACGGCTGTTGGTATTAATGGTAGTAGCATGAAATTCCAAACCCATTGTGGTTATACTGATATCTTTCTGATACTCGATATCATTCTCACACGTAACCCAATAATGATGTTCAATAGTATCTTAAAATCCTTCTGTAATAAATGTAAATTTTTTTTCTGTAAAAAATTTTCAGAATATGAAAAATTTAGTTTTTTTTTAAATATCGTACAATTGACCCTATTTTTGCAACAGTTTTTAGTTTCTGGTTCTTCAAGGCCACTGTTTTCAAAATTTCTATCGTTTACGGTTTTAAATATTATACTTACGCAACGTTAAATATGCCGTCATATATCATGTGTCGGGAGAAGAGAGTCGTTTAATGCTACTGTCGGACGAATTTCCTCTAATTTATTACTCCGTTGACGTCCAACCTTTCATACCGCGAGCTCACGGAAGCATCTACGCGTCTAAAATCTTCTTACGTGCCGGTATCACGGGCTTCGCAGCACTCGCGAGAACTACGAACCCAACAAGTTCGCACCCCTCTGTTCTTATCATCGTGGGGTAGCAAGCTGGATGTTACGAGATCGTGCAGGCTTTCATTCAGGGAAGCAATTTCTATTTTTTTCCAATTTCTTCGGGAGATTAGAATTTGTGTTATTTTAGGAACTTGTATTGTGCATAGTATATCGATACAAGTTCCTAAAGTAACAAGAGTTCTAATGCCCAAATCTATATCCGGAGCATTCGATATTTTCATCCAAAATTAAAAGATTTCGGTAGAGGTCAGTTACTTAGAATAGTTATTCAGAGTTTCAACAATTACACGCGATTACGTTGAAAATGAGTCCTTGAACGATAAAATTTTTATAGAATTAATCGCGTGTCGATTGCTTACGCATATCTGTTGAGAATTGTGGATCCTAATTACCGAAATAAAAGTAAAGGAACACTAAGGTCACACTTAGAATTCATATTCAAATAGTTTTAGATTTATTTAATAAATAATTTCCAGGATCTTCGTCGATATCGACATTTGCACGCGTTTCAGTACTCTCTTTGTCTCACCATCTTCTATATCACACTGCCAACGGAACAGTTACATTCATCTGTTTTTTGAGACGCCGCGCACACACATACTTCCACACACTCATATTCACATACGTGTGTCACTACTTCACGGCCAATCTAATCTAGCACGCAAAATTATACATATCTCAATAATATCATTGTTTGAGTACTGCCGATCTATGATACATTGTAACTCATGACATGATAAAATAGAACCGGTTGGAACTGTGAAAGAGCCAGCAGCAAGTTGTCGAAGAAAGCGACAAAGGGAAAAGGAAGGCGAACGATCGAACGGAAGGATCGCACAGCGAACGAGAAATCTCACAAATTAAGCTTGAGCGGTACAAGAGACGAAGCTTCCGACCGATAGGATTGGCTGCAATCTTCGACAAGGCAATCCGGCGAACCCGTAAATTTCCTGGAACAGTGCGAACCGAGCCTAACAGACCCCGGCTGTCTCGATACCAGTTGGCCACAATTTCCCGACGACATGGAGATCTAATTCTAGAAATTTATTTGCCCGATAAACTGAAGGTGTTTTCAGGCGGATCCTCGAAACGTTCGTGATTCATTAGCCAACGGACGGTTTCCAATCCATGGACGTCGTTTGTAGAACATTTTCTTTCGAAAATACCCGGGTCACAGTTGCCAGCCACTTTCCGACGTGGTTGTTCCCGCGAATTATTGCACGCTGATTCGTATGGTAATTAGAGGAACAAAGTATCGCATAGAAACCGGTTATCGACCGTAATAAATTCCGAAAGTTCCCGAGACTTTAACGACACTTTTCGACTCCTTCTGGTTATTACATTCGATATTGGTCAGCAAAGCGATCGAACAGTCCTTCGATATTTTGACAAAGAGGTCGGTTATAGCGATTCAATTCGATTAATATATTTCTCACTCATTGGAACACCTATTGCGAATCAATCAACAAATTTCGACGATGGAGCAATCGCACCGGGCACGAGGATCGTGTATTAAAAATTCCAATCGCATCTCTGCAATGGCATTGCTCGCATGGAATCCTCGCGATATCTCACGGTTTATCGCGCACATCGGTTGATCATCGCGCGGCATCGTATTAACTCGAACAACGACCAGACGAAACAAGGAATTCCGTGCTGTTCGGTATTGAGTACCAAGCAGCCAGCCACCGTGCTGGGAAAAAAACATGACGGAGAATAAATGAAGCAGCTATGAGATCAGTGGAATAAGAGCGAGAAAGAGGGGACAAGAACGGAGCAGAAAAACGGAAGTGAGACGAACGAAAAAGAGGCAGGAGGAATTTAATTTGGACGAATTCTTGGGCACTTATTACCCGAGGCGAGGGCTCGAGGCCCATGGAACGTCGCTAGGCGTCGTTCCGAACGTCTCTCGTCGGCACGATGGTACTCGCGGCAGTCACGTCGATTTCCTCCCGGTTGCAAACAGCGTTTTGGACGTTGAGCGTGTCGCAACGACTCGAATCGGACCGATCGCTCGGTTCCACGGCCCTTTCCGGGTAACAGCCGGCGCGTAACTGAGCTTATTTGAATTCCAGATTGGATTATCCGTTGGATTTGGATAAATGAGGGGATTCTATCAGTTAGCTATTCGTGCTGGCAGGGGATTAGGCGCATAGATGAGAATCGGTCGCGTTTCGAGTCAACCAACGAGGAAAAACTTTCCGCCGATCCTGGCGAAATTTTGTCGTGGTATACACTACCACGCTTTAACGTGTTCCACCGCCTTCATATTGAAATCGTGTAATAACGATGACTACCGTAACAGTCGCGTAGCAATTTGAACTTACGTCGCACGAGGGATCGAAGTTTAAATACTCGCTGGTTTTTCTTGGAAAGATTAAACTACACCGGCTCTTCCCGGTCCTTGGGGATGCACGGAATGATTCTCGAGCACTGCACGGCGGAGCAACTAACTTCCCGGGTACCTTTTCATCAAATTCCCCGTTGAAGCTTTCACTTTCTTCTTTTTTCCTTTTCTTTCTCTCTTCCTCTCTTCTTTCCTTCCTTTTATTTAGTCGATTTTTGCTTTTCTCCGGTTTTGGCCCGGTTGCAAGCACGAGAGGCTGTCCAAGGGTTCGCGAAATTCCTGTTGCTTGCCAGCCGTGGCGTGTGATTCATCGCTGTAATCTGTTTTTTCTCCCTTTAGTCTAACGCGGATACGATTCGTTGTTGCAGCTTCCATCGCGAAGCAAAACGGCGACCTGGCCGACGACTCGAAGCACAAAGTAGACGGCATGGTCTTGGTGCAATATCCGGACAACTTGAATCTCCGTGATCTTTACTACTACATCCTGGCGCCTACCCTCTGCTACGAACTGAATTTCCCCAGAACACAAAGGATTCGGAAAAGGTAAATAGCGAGAGGTCGAATTTTTTTTTTCTTTTTATAAACCGTTTGATCAATACATTTTAGGAAATATTCGAACGTTTTAGTTTTCCGTGCACGGTGAAATTGTCGGAAAGATTTTTAAAACAAAGAGAAGAGAAACTCGAGGTATATTTTAGAACCTCTGGTATCATTGGATATTCTACGCCTGGAATATACGTTCTATAAAACATCCATCATAGAACAGCCCAATATTGCCTTTTTTCTCTCTTCGCATATTCTATTTTTGAAAATATAGATTTAGTTTTAAAATAAGTAAAACCTGTTCCAGTATCCTGCTTTTAAGAAACTACTTTTTACTTAGTCATCTTAAATAATCGACATCGATCGCTCTGAAAAAGGTATGTTCGGTTAAGTTGTTAAAATCACTAAATTTTTTAACTGCAGTTTACGAGAAAATTGCGCAGCTGAAGTTGCTTTTCGTTCTAATCTCCGCAGCGTACACATTTTTCTACGTAAGAGTGGTAGATCTTGGCCAGGTTTGCACGTCACTTGCCGAAAAAGTTTCCCTTCTTCCTCGGTTTCGGTGGTGCACACTTCCTTTTGGAAGAGAGAAACGAAAGGGAAGAAGGCAAAGTTGGCGAGCGGAAATGTTCGCGAAATTAGATTTAAGTGGGCTATTGTTGGGAAAATAGAGAGAGGGTACGTTTGGATGGACTCGCCCGGAGGCAAGGTGATGTATTCCTTTTCGTGCTTCCGGGTTCGTACTTCCGATTGTATCCGGAATCCCGGAGATTTTCGTGGAACACTTTCCTCCGTCTGTACGGACGTATTTCGACGATGCATACAGCCGCCGCCGCCGCCGCCGCCGCCGCCGCCGCCGCCGCCGCTGCCGATTCGGTCGGATGGAATGCATCGGCGAAAGAGAAGTCTGTGGCTGGCCGACGTTTCTTGCCACCGGCAGTTGTTGGCCCACGAAAATCCCAGGGACGAATTGCGACGGGGAAAAGAAACGTCATATCGCGTGATTCCCTCTTGTCGAGTCATATTTTTGGATTTTCTCGGCGAGCGTGGCGAATTTTCGACGTACACGGAGTGTGCATGATAAGAGAAATGTAACCAACGTGGCTAATGTATTATTTGCAGAAAAGTCGTGACGTAGACTAAAAAGACGTGGCTGACTCTGTTTGACTAACGTACGGTGGAAATGGGTCATGCTTTTACAGGACTAGAAACTCTCGGTACATTTTCTCCGAAGCGAAATAGTATATTTAAACAAGGGACAATATTTTTGTTTTACTACGTCCGCGTTGAACGAGTCTGTAATTACGTAATTCACGTTTTACTTATCTGTGCAGATTTCTAATTAAACGAATCTTGGAGGTGGTGGTCGGCTTGCAAGTAGTCATGTCGCTGTTCCAGCAATGGATGATCCCGTGTGTGAAGAATTCGCTAGTCCCTTTCAGCGTAAGTGTTTCATTTAGTCTTTCATATAGCCCGTTAAATCCTCTGTACAACGGCGCGATGGAAAAATCTCATTACGCCTGGAGAAACGGCCCTCTAGAACATCGTACATCATAGAAAACAATTTTCCATTTTCCTTATCCGTTTTACTTTCGTACTCGTTGAACCAGTACCACGGTACTAGTATCGCGGCGCTATGCATCACGCGTTTATCCCTTTTATTCTTTACTCGAAATAAATAATAATCTATCGTTCGATATATCGACGTGTATCGCGAACGTTATTAAGGTGGCTAATTATTTATACGAACGGTCGTAAATAAGATCTAGGAGACTAGCCATTGGAAGCAAAATGGCTCCTAAGATAGTGAGAGTGGATGAACAGAAGTGTAATTTGGTTTCAGCAAATAGGTACGATCAATCTTTCTTGTAATTCCCAGACTGCTAGCTACGATACGCACAAATATATGGTCGACCGACCCCAACCTGTTCTATCCAGCCTCTCGCACGCCCGTTCCTCACAGAAAATCCCCATGCACCCCTGGGTAATGACATGTTTCTACGCACACCGCACAATAATGGCCCTGACGACCCATCAGTTTTTATCTCGTCAGGCTGTTAAGCGGCCTCTTCGCTCCTCTTTTTCCAGTTATATTTGACAGGCTGGATCATTTGTTAGGAAACATGGTCGTGAGGCCCGGCTCTCGCAAAAATCTACCAAGAATTGTACGTGTTTCGCCGATGTATCTCGCCACAGTCGACTGTAATCAGGCTGAAGCTGTAAATATGGCGGATAAGCTAGTTGGACAATTTGGACGGAATGCAACTTGGAGAATACGATTGTATCTTCTATTATTGGCGATACAATGGCGCAGGAAAATAACGTCCGTCCAGGGAAAATGATAAAGTTAAATGAACAACGACATTGATGGGCAATTCTGTTTGATAATTCAGTCGATCTGTGTAATGGTGTGGTGTATTTTCGGTGTAAATTTCGTCGATGGCAGGGACAAGAACGGAACTTGAGATCGTGAGCTGGCAATTAAACTCGTTCATTCTCGTCGATTGGTCGATTTACTCGTTGCCTCGTTATTCGTTATCGAATCGCGGCGTATCTCGGCGTATCTGTTATTTACAGCCGCCAAATCGCAACGTTGCGTTGTCAAAAAGTCGAAAGAGAAGAGTTACGTCGCTTTCATATGGCACGGTAAACCGCGGGCGTGTTAACTCGAAAAGGGGTGAGAGACTGTAATGTCGCAAAATTATTTTTCACCTAGCATTGGTCCGACACGAAACAGCCACCGCGATAAAGACAACGGCGATCTCGTGCGCGTAATGAGTCGACGGCAATTTTGCCAGCACGTGAAATTAGCGTTGCGCGAGCAGCAATTGCCGTGGAAACAATACGAAGAACCGGCAAACAACGTACTGACGTTGCCACCATTTTTCACTAATTTTTTTCCTCCTTTACCTTTTTGCTTCATTTTAATTTGTTCGTCCCTTCTTTTCATCTTTTATTCCTTTCTACCCTTTTTCACCACGTAACTCTTTACCTTTGGTTAACGGTTAAATCGCAGACGTTCCAGTTCGTTTCACGGTTAGTGAAGTACCGGGGGTGATCAACAATTTGACGTTTATTCGTTTAATTCTGTGACATTAATTGAAAAAATTCAACCAGGCTGCGGTTTTGATTGTTCGTTAACGAGGAGATGAATAGCTCCGCTGCCAGTGTGCATCGGTGGCAGAAATTTCCCGCGTGTGTTCGCCCAGTTCGTGGATTTAAATGGATCCTTTTACGCGGACAGTTTTAACCACGGCTGATCCGCGCCGGACATCCGCGGTTTACCAGCTATATCCATAGATGGCCGTATAATGTAGTCGGCTGTTACCAATGCGCTACCATCCTAAAACGTTGGAAATTTTGGTGATTTCTTTGTTTCGAATGGTTCGTCACGTGTATGCACATTTTTCTTTCCCGCGAGAAAGATCAAGAGTTTCACGCAAATGGAATTGATAACAGGAATTAGTAGATACGTTCGTGTATGGTCAGATGTTAAAATTTAGAATGTCACAAACACAATTATTCCAGAGTTGTTCTTAATGTTTCTCCGTACCGCTTAACGACGCTTTTCACTGTACACTTCATTGACAACCACCACACTCCACTTTTATTACCTTCTTCTCTGTAGAATGTTATAAAACTATTCAAGAAGTTTCCAGCTACTCGTATTTTCTTTCATAATTAATGGTACTGGCTAAGAGAAGCGTATTCACGATGTCGTACATTTTTTATGAGTTCCAAAATTGAAATATTATCATAGTGGAAGGTACTTAGGGAAACACTCTTCGGAAAATCTAATATGCTACTTCTCGAGAGTAAAAAACTGAAACTTCCGGTTAATATACTCTTTTATTCGCTTTGTCTGCGCAACAAAAGATAATATCCAGATAATGAGTAGCCAGTCCAGTCTCGCGGCAGCTTTGGAGGGTGCGCGGGGCGTGTCGTCGCGAAGTAAAAACGGAAGGCGAAGAGAGACGGGGCGTAATTACAATGTGATGAGCAGCGGGCGCAGTTATCAATTCCCGTGGATAGCCGCGATTCATTGGCGCCCGCTCGCAGAGGAAAGCAATATCCACGAAATCGATTTCTTCTCGATGCCCCTCGGTGTCAAGCTTCACGCGACAGTGATAGACCATCGCGAAGTAGGTCGAAAGACGGAGACATTTCCCCCTGCCAGCTGGCCGGCAACGATCAACGACGTGACTGTCGTCTCTGCCATCGTGATTCGCAATTATCGAATCCAATTTGTCGGCTAGAAAGGCAGTCGAGGTGGCCATACTGAACGAGAAAGGGAGAGAAAATGTTGAAAAAGGGTGGGGACCGGCGTTGCGATCGAAGATAGAGAAAATGACGAGGCGGACGACGTGGAAATGGATAGAGAAAGAGCTTGCCACCCCGGAATTAACTCTCGTGCACCTTGCACGGTAATTACTTGAGTTCGATCGATGTCGTCAGTTTCAAGATTCCTTTATAGGCTAGGAGAAAAACGAGACCGAGAACAATATCTCTGGTTAGTTCTATTGTTACGTCAAGATTTAACCGTTTCTATTTCTATTTCTATTTCTTCGACACCATCTTCTTTACCGTAGGATTTGGAATCTTACAGTTACAGGGAATCTCGAACAATTTACCAGAAGCAATTTGTCCTCGATTGAAAATCGTGTACCGATGGAGCTCGGCTTGTTCGGGATCGACGCGGAATCTCTTCTTGAACGCCGGTGCTTACGTCGATCTACTGGATTCGATGCTATGGAAACGTTTAATAATCCGTCGGAGAATAGGTGAGCAGGAAGAGAACTGCTCGAAAAGCACCGGCGGGACAAGGAACTAGCGGGAACTATCTAATCAGCGGTACCCAAGTTTTGACTGGCTGTCTTGGCCTAAGGGCGACTCCTGTTGTTACCAAGTTCTGTGTTCCAAGTGTCCGGTTCTAGTTGTTTAAGGGCATGCTACCGTTTAAGGCTTGCTCAGTATTCGAGGAAAACGAAAACATTATGCGTCACTAGAGTTGGAATATTCTCGAAGTTTACTCGAAATTATGTCGAGAGTATTGTCGAATTTATCATTGTTTATAAACATAGATCTCATATCGTCGTTGCATTTGAGAATATTTTTATCTCAAAGGATATTGGAGTTTTCTTTTTAAGATTACTATGTATATCACTCCAGTATATTTTATTGTACCATATTCTCAATACTATATATGTATATATATATACCACGTTTTCGTAGTAACTGAAATTTCTCGAGCAGTTCTGTCGAGTCACACTTTCTAAGAAATAGTCTGCACGCTTCTACTTTTCTTACATTGATCCCATCCATCTTGGGATCTTTTTGTTCTGATCCTCCCCCAGATCTATATGTATGCTTCAACTATAAGTTACAATAAAAAATTGCCAGTTTTCTCTTTTGGTTTCAAACTCCAATAAAATGATCTGCTATTACAATTGCAATTGTTAATTGCACATGATTACGTATACAATTTGCATGCAACTTCGCTATTGATACATTTACATTTCCCACTTTTTAATTACAAGAAATTTCATTAAAGCGTGTTCTTTTTAATTAACAGTGTACATTAATTTACTTCTCCTTTAGTAGCTTCGTTGACGAGCCACTGAACGTAGAGTGCAAAACAGTATCGAAACCGAAGTTAAAGTCACCCTACCTCAACTATCAGGAACATCATCGAACTTAGTATTACTAATTAACACGAGCACAACTGTCAAACGAACTTCTGTTAACAAACTTCTCGTTCATTCAGGTATTAATGGCTATTTATCCGTATCTAGTGAGAATAATATTATTAATTACACCTGGATAGAATCACGTGCCTGTTATAGACGAAAGATCGCACGTACATACGTCGTAACTTAATCTTAATCAGACATAGCCACTGTTTGGTTCTCTATATGGTTAACATAGCCGGATAATTAATTATTTGAACGTTTACAGGTTGACAAGGATAATTTTTTCTAAAGGATTTCACTCAGTAACTTCGCGCCACCGGGCTACCAACTTATCAATCTCAAACGTCATTAGGGTTCGTGTTGTGCCATAGAGGTGATTCATGTCATTGGCGATTAAAATCATCTGCGGGTCACGCGAGTCATCGATGTCGTATAATTTGTACTCTAGGTATAATTTGTACTAAAGGTAAATAGGAATTTCACTATGTGAAACGATATTCTGCAGGGTGATAAGATTTTTCAGTCTGACGCGCATACATAACATTGATGGTTAATAGCGCTACCAGCAAGAGGCCATTCATCTTATAGGTCATTGAATATTTTCTGTTTGCCGTGACGTGTAAATAGCCGGTTGTACGTTTCGCCTATCTTTCACGGCGCACATCCCTGCACACGAATGACTTCACACTCTAGAGCAACGGTGACGGCGTGGTCGCATCGAACGTCACCTTATCGGCTCGACGACGTGCTACTGCTTAAAGGGATGAACGTTTAAAGGATTTTCGAGGGTGCTGGAGAGTGCACAAAGGATGGTGAGTCAGTGGGTGCAGGTTCTGCAGCTTGGTTGTTCGCACTTTCGAGGCCGTTGACGACAAAACGGATGAAATATCGTATCGATTTCCCATCATGAATGGTCGTAAACTGCCTCCTTTCTCTCTCTCTCTCTCTCTCTTTCTCTCTCTTTATCTCTCTCTCGCCTTCTTTTTTACTCGCCGTGGTATGCAATCTTCTTCGGAGGCCGTGACTGCACGCACGTCAACGAGCAGTTGAGAAAGGAAAAAAATCGTGTCCGACTTTTCTGTACATCGACGACTTCCAATATTTTTATTTTCACCCATTCACTCATTCTTCTTCTTTTTCCTCCTCGTGTCGGCTTTGAGCTTGAGTATTCCTGCTAAACATTGTCGTTTGAAAGGAATTTTCAGTCTGTCGGATATTTGTCCGGTTCCATCTAAGAGGTAAAACGACCAACAGTGACTGGAGATGACGGAAGATAAAATACGACAGGTAAAAATATCTCAGCTCGTGGTAGTTGAAAAGCCGATCGTCCATGTTCGGTTGATAGCCGTGATTATTGCAAATGAAACGGTATCCTTAATAATTTCGCCCGTGACACGGGCAAGAAACCAGACTATTCTATTTTGTCGACTTGACGCTGTTTCCTGATATCTTCAACCGGAAATTGAGGTTCTGTTCACTCGATCGTTAACGAACTTCCATGAATATTCCTTTCAGCATTGGACATCGAGTATCGAGGGTTATACGTATCGAACCGTAACCAAACGTCAACTCGAGAGCAGCCGAGACGGGAAACGTATCGAGAAGACCTTAATTCTTTCGGCTTGTTCGTGATAACAGCGGCGTACAGCTGACAGACGGGAAACGGGAAGAACTATTACTTTCGTTTACACTGTGATGGGAATTCAATTACGGAACGTAGTTTCACGGTTGCTCAAAAACGTATCTCCACCGTCGATCTTCCCTCCGCTTTGTAGAGAACTAACGTCATCGCTGAATGGTACCGTTGCGTCCGTTATGACATTTAATAAATGACAAGAGCTAGGAGAATTGATTCGACGAAAAATAACAAGAGATGGAGAGAAGAGAGAGAGAGAGAGAGAGAGAGAGCGAGAGAGAGATTGTGTGTGTGTGTGTTCTTCCACGTCGTTTGCTCGAGCTAACATCGGATGTGCCGCGACCCTTCTCTCGAAATTACTCCTAATTTTTCTGCCGCGAGTGACGGAACGAGATGAAGGGAAGATAAAACGCACACATAAACACTCTGTGTATAGCAACGATTCCCTCGATTGCTCAGCCATTGTTGACTCGCTCGGAATTCAATTCGGGGCTAGTGAATCGTCAGTATCTCGAGAATAATCGTGGTAGCGCGACAAGAAGGTGTTCGTGGATGCAAAGTCGTAAATCTCTGATCGCTAATTGAAACGATATCGCGCAAGCTTCCACGGCGGAGCTGTCCTAGTGCGAGTAGGAAGGAATGGCTTCTTCCAACCGTTTCTCATTCCTTCTTTTTGCTACTCGTCCCTTCTTTCGTTTCTGTTTCTCTCTCCCTCCTTCTCTCTCTCTCTCCCTTTCTCTCTGTCTCTTTCCTACCGAGTCTGAGAAGACGCTTATAGGACCCTCGCGAGACGAAAAGTATTCGTCGCGTTTCATTCTAGTGAAAGCTAGTATTCAGTTTCAGTGGTGTAGACAACACCGTTCGTGGGCTCGAGTTACGACTACTTTAGTAGCTAGAGACCGTTGGCGTTTCCGTCCGAGACGGCTTATTATAACCCTTTCCACCCCAAGGTTTCTGGCCTTTGACTCGGTCAGAGACGATCGATCCACATGGCACACCATCTCACGCGACAAAGAAAGAGAAGAAATAGGAGGATACGAAAAGATACGATACATTCTCTTTTTATTTTCGCTTCGAACGCCTCTCCACTTTCCCCTTCTGTGCACGCGGTGAACGCGACTCAAGCTGTACCATTCATTCGGGAAACCTCTCGAGCCAACCAAGCATCCTTTCAACTGGAAATAGAAACGCGATCGTTCAAGATACCGTCGGTTTTTCGGCGAAGTTCAACAAGTCCTTTTTCGTTTCTTGGACGGGCCACGCGTCATCGAACAGTGACACCATTTTTTACAAACACAGAGGGAAGATAAAGCAGTTCCTTTCGGACCTTTGATCGCTTTTAGGGTCAAAGGGTTTCTAACTGAAGTGACATTAGCATGAAGCTTTATAACGCGTACTTAATTTTCTCGAGAAACGCGATGCCCTGTTACAGTCTCAGAGTGAGTTAAAAAGTGAATGTCAAAGGTATTACTTTTCCTAGAATGTAGTACTAATGAAAAAGGAAGATTTTGAGGAAAATTGTTATACTTTTAATCAGCGATGTCTTATCAAAGTTACAAGAACTTTGTTAAACAAGATTTTGTTTTGCCATTGACTTTACTCACGCTACATATAAACCTGTAAACATATATACCTGTAAACTTAATTACTTCCGTTGGAATACTACTCAGAAACTTCGACAAATTTATATTTATAATATTCTGTTTCTTTTCGATAAAATTGAATGTTCATTCGGTGTTTCATTGACGACGGTTCTCATTATAAAAGACCAACATGAACAGATCAATAGTTTGTTGAACAATTGTTTATTTGTTTACAACAACAGATTGTTTATTTGTTTGTAAACAACAAATGTTTATCTAGTATTTTTAATTTTATAAAAGGGTGGTATATATTTTACATCACTTTGGTATAAATATATTATTTTTTAATTTAATCCTCCATTAACGAGCAAAAGTCGATTTATTCTGTATTTGTGACAGTATTTAAACTCCGTGAAAATTTGGCAGGTTTACGATTAAACGATTCAACGCGATGCTTAACTCATCGCTTCCTTATCGTTCGTCAGATTCGTAGAATAGAACAATCGAAAGAGCTTTCACACTTTTTCCGTTAATTATATTCATCCACGAATCTTGATATCCGCTCACGAAACGTCAATTATCTTCTTTGCGAAATTTTTATCGGTCCGATCAAAACGATTATTTAAGCCCGAATTCATGGAACATCTCGTTAGCCAGTTCGAGCGTTCCCAGACCGCGCGGGTCCCCTCAAATTAGAATATTATATTCCGGGTTTATAACGAACATGCATCAAGCACTGTAATTACGAATCCCACGATGCATATAATTATACATAGTTTCGTTTTAATCTGCGAAACGTTGGCGAAATTGCCGTCTCCGAAACGGAATCGAATTACATTCAAATTGCACACGCATAATTTCATATTTCCCCGAAACTTTGCACATTCTTCATTCGAACGAAATTTTATTCCACGAATCGTTGTTCTGTTTTTTCCCACTCCTACATTTTTCCATTCCTTTTCTTTCTCGGCGATTTTTATCCTCCGTAAAAGTCTAAAGATTACATGGTCACGAATACACCCGCTGTATTTCTGTATTTACGTAAGCCTGAGTGTATGTGTGCATACAAATGGCGTGTTGAAATCGACAGGAGGCTCTTTAGGTATTTATTTGTAAGCCTGGGTATATAAGCACCGTGAGTTCTCGTGTTGTGCCATTCGGAGAGACCTCGACAAACCGCCACTTAAGCAGAACGCCGGAAGGGTAGTTTCCTTCCCCTGTATTCAATTAGTACACCGCACGAAATATCAATTCCATTGCTGGAAAGCTCCTTCGACGTTTTCGAGTGTGGGGGAATAAGAGGATACTTTCCAGCGACCACAAGTACTCATTGCGCCCAGTTACCGAACGCTGTTAATCTATGGAACTTCGTACTCTCCATTTGGTTTATCAGTCGCCATTTCAATTGATGTACATTTGCATACCCTTTATAAACCGAGTATTGTTGCCTCCATTCCTTTAAATGGCAGTTTTTAAATTCTGACGTAGTATCTGAACCTCCATTTTCAACTTTTTTAGCTTTCGCTCCGATATGATGTTAAGAACTACCACTGTCTTTTCAAAAAGAAAAATGGTTAGCGATTCGTGTTAAATAAAAGAGATTCAGGGGTTGTAGAGTATTGTGTATAAAGTGGATTCTTTAAACGTGGAATGGTATTTCAGAGTTTTTTACAGGAACGTTTTTCTTTATCACGTATAATTACGATACCTTGCTACATGACGCGGATCGCAGGGAGGAAACATTGGTAGCATTATATTTTCATTGGAAAATATACAACGAATATAACGCGAAGTATGATAAATTTCGAGGATATATTTCCATTGTTTCTACCGCAATGAATAAATATAAATATTAATAGTTACACAACTGCATCTACGTATCTGCACCTATGTATTTCGCACGCTTGCCGAAGATATACTCGGAATTTATTTTCAAAAAATACTATTCTTTCAAACAAAAAAATACCATCGTATATAGTATATTGTGATATAATTTAATTTTTCTTGTAACTGTAGCAAATATTCTTGTACCGGCCAAATATCGACATGGCCGAAGAATCTTTAAACATCTCAAAATATTTTCAAATTCCATGCAATTGTGCTTACATCACTGAATTTGCAAGAATTCCACGCCAGCTAATTATTTCGAGCTAATTTTAATTACGAGCCACTACTGTTCATCGCGATCATTGTGCAAAAATTTCTGAGCGTACTGGGCGAATTCCGCTACATATTCCGCAGGTTTGAATCCAATTAGGAACTTTCGTTTCGTACCATTCTTTCACCCAACCCCCGTCCCCGTCCCTGCAGCTCCCAATTTCGGCCTTTTAGTTTATTTATTTTCCCTTATTTAGCGCTCACGTGACTTCCTTTGTATTAATGATCGAACTTCGTTTATTTTCCAGAATATGGACGTGGCGAAGGCTTCCGAGCGTTTGCTGAAACTGGCCGTGAGTATAATCCAATTCAGTTGAAAACAAAGTAGGCGCGTGCTGTGGACCAGAAACACTTAAGCGCTTGCATCATCGAAGCGTGATTAAATCTACGAGAATTCGTATCTTTTAATGTGAGAAATCTAAATTTTTTTTTTTTTTTTTTTTTTTTATGAAATGCCAACAACGAGCACAAGTCATTTGTTTTTAAAATGCAATCGAAGACAGAAGTGGACTGTAAGCATACGTATGCATCAATGAAGTTTAATCCAACTATTACTAGTGTTGTATGTTTAAGTTTTATTTATTATATATACTTGTAGCACATAAATAATCTAGTAAATAATTGAAATTAATTTTGTGCAAACAAATCGTATTTGACGAAACTTCATCGATACCTATTTTCGCTACTGTCCGCTTATTTTTGCCTCCGACTGTATTTCATCGGTTCGCGATAAGAATTCCTCGAAAAATAGTAAACGTGGAAACCACGTTCTCTCGTTAGAATTACTAAACCTGCCTCAAATGAACGTTTCCTGTTTCCAGCCAGACTCGTGGCGCGTATTTTCTCTCAGCAACGTACGAACTTATACCGACGCCTGTGCGAAACATTATTGCACCTGTGTTCTCCGCGAGATCCTCCTAGAATCGTTTGCCATCCCGTCGCCATCCGCTTTTAGGCGGAAAGCCTCGGAGCAATATTTGCGAATTCAATCTCCTTTACTGTTCGCGAACTCGTCGGTCCTCGCTGGAACAGTGAAAGCGATGTGCGATCTCGTAACGTCGAGGACCGGGAACCGTGTCGTCGATAAGTATACCACTTAATACAGTGCGTCGTTGCAAACCTCTGGCGCGGATAGACACGGCGAGAACGTTTCAGTTTCGATTTGGCGAAACATGGCTACAACCGTTTCAATGCACTCGCTTGTGAAACTTTCGGCAGAAAGTACGAATTCATGATTCAACTTTCGTCCTATGTACAGCCGGCCGTGCACCTTCGCGTCGTCGTCTCCGCGTGAATTATACGCTCGCAGAAGTCGTAGAGACTGCCGGGTAACGGAGTTTTCCTGTAACTCGTGCTGCCTTTGCCATCGATAATCGAGCCAGCAACTCGAGGCAACCGCTCGAAGGGAGAGCTATTCCCCCTCTTAATAAGATATTCTTTCCTCTGTCGTGCCGGGGGCGACGTTTTCCTCCGCGGGGGAAGTTGCTTCGTCGATTCCGGAAGTGGAAGGCAATGTAACTCCGATGCGGCACGTATACGTATAATTCTCTTACGAACTTCGTATTTCCTGGCCGGTGTTCCGAAAGCAGTGGAGAAGCTCCGAGCGCGTCGTCGACGAAAACATATAACAGCGGGAGGCCACGTCCGCCATCTCGTATTCGGAGTACTTTCGTTGCCTTTAAAACGCGTACCAAGGTAATTTCATGAAGCTTCTCTCGCATCTTCATTTTACTTGGGTATTCCTCCCCACCCGATTGTTTCACTTTGGTGGCGGTGTTGCTGCGTGACACCAGAAACAGCGATCGCGAAATACGAATAGTTTGTGATATCTCCTGGGCGTCGTTCATTTGCAAAGGGCTTGGGAGCTTTAACCCGCGTAGTTCTACGTGTATGGATTTTATCGAGTTTCGAATGGCGAGGGGAAATAGCCGCGTTATCCCATAACCGGCGACGTAAACTCGGAAAACACAGCTTCATAATTTGACACGTAACATTTGCGGATACCATTAAAGCCACGATCCGATACTCTACCTCCCACCCCGCCCACCTCCCTTGGACCGCGCTTTCAATGCGTTAATTAAAATTTTCACTTCGGGTTTACAGCGATAACAGTACACAGTCTCGTGTAGCATGTTGAAAGGGGTCACACGATGCGTAAAATACGCGTCGGGACTGGCGTATCAAAGGAACAACGCGTCCATCATCAACGATAAAAACCATTAGATTAATTCTGTATAATGTGATATCGCGGAACGCTGTTATTCGCGTACGAAAAGCCGGCGGCGATGTCGGGTGAAAATGGGGGATTGGGGGTCACATTAATGGAAGGGTAATCAGAAAAATGGATTTTCGAGTTGACCCCGTCCACAACATTTTCCTGTATTAACGTGAAAGCCATGTTCGGCTAGAAACAAGTGTCGTGCAAATAAGCAACCCCTGTCGTCGATAATGGACGAAGGATTTTTAGCCCCGCGAGCGCGGGAAAACCGTAAATGTAAATTTATGGTCCGTACCGGTGTTTCTGTGACAGCCTCGTCACGTATAACTAATATGCCTGACAATTGAAATGTTTAATATCGGTCAACGTGTTGGAAAGAGCCGTGCATTTTCGAAATATTCGCCTTTTTATGCGATATTCGTTTGTAGTTGATATATTAATCGAACGACGAGCCAACGCTCGCCAAACAAAGGATCGATTGGCACGCGAAGAAGAATATGTATGTTCTCTCGTTTGAGAGCGAGGAAATTTGAACAAGCACTCGCGAATGAAATCGTACAATGTGTACAGCATGACTCTTACGAAATGATTGATGTTGTTCCCTTCGAATCTCGGAGATTCCTGATGGAATCTTTCTTTTCACTGCGTACTTCAGGATTTTAAATTATACAGATCGCAACAAAAATCTTTCCATATCGATCGATGCTTTCTAAAATTCTAGAAAACGTGTCCTTAACATTCAGTTTCATCGATCTAAGGAGATATAAAAATTTGGGGTTCCGATGGAACTTTTAAATTCGTCGTTTCCACTACTTCGGTCTTTCTTAAATCTACCCAGCCTGGTCGACGAATCGAAAGAAGTTTGTTCAACTGGATAAAAGTTCGCTTGTCTCTGTAAAAGGCTACCAATGCAGTTTATCACAGACATTTAACAAATATTCTGCATTGTTTACCACACAGCGTTCGCCAAAATGGCATAGCTTCGCTCATCGAAGACAATCGGCTGTTTGCCAAGAATCACCCTGTATATTTTACTCGCGTCTTCGCTGTTGTGTTGGAGGCAATCTGCCATGGCGTCCATCGAGATCGTCAGCCCGATTCCATTCGATCGTCGTTACCCGTGCTCGTTATTCTCTCGTTAGTCCGAATGCTCCAGATCGAAGCTAGCCAGCCGTAGTGTTTCGATCAGTGAACCGGACTCGGTGAACCGAATTCAATTATATGACTTGGTCCCAAAGCGACTACCGCGAATGTCCTCCTGGAGCGTGTATAATAGTCGTGTTGTTGGTTGTTTGCGATTAAAACACGCCAGCCGAAAAGTCACGCATGGCTGAGCTTTGCTAACAAATTTTTGCCGGGTGCCAGTTAATTGGACCCATCGCGTCATTAATTATCGACGTCTGCGGCTCGACGTGTAAACAACAGTCTAGCGGGTCTGACGTTTTGCGGAAAAATCTCTCTCTCTCTCTCTCTCTCCCCCCTCTCTCTCTTTCCCTCTTTCTCTTCACCTTCGAGGATTATTCGATTTCTCTGCAGGAAAAAAGCTCGATCACGCGATCAAATAATTTTGAAAAAGGGGATTACTGGGAAAAATCGAAGAGCAGAGGATCGAGTCGACTAGTAATAACCTTCTCCAAGAGCGATATCGACACAAGCTTTAACTGGAAGATATAAGTGGTTCGGTCGAAGGTTCCTCGGGGCGAACGCAACGAAAACTCCTCTTCCAATCTCATAAGTCACGCCACGAGAAGGATTGCTCATTCTTGAAGCGCCTCTTTTGTCCCCTTTTGTTTTCTACCTCCGCCGTATCATGCTGAGAGCGAAGCGAGAAAGAGAGAGACAGAGAGAGAGAGAGAGAAAGAGAGTGGAAGAAGTTTGAAACGGGAAAAATAATTGTTTGCCGATCGAAGGAGCGAAATCTGCGACAACGGAGGGTCTGCAGAAGAAAAGAAGCCCTCCAGAGAAAGAGGAGACCACCTCCGGGATACACGAGCCTGATACAGGATCGAGCGAATCCTTATTTTCGTTTACACCGCAAATAACTGCGAGGCTGTTCGCACAGACCACTGACCATGATCGTCGTCGGTTAATTGCGGTTCTTATATACGAACCTCGGCTGAACTTGGAAAACAGAGGGTGGCAATGTTCGACCAAGGGGATGAATCGGTGTGTATAGAGATGGTCGCGAAGAGGAGGTGGTTTCGGTACTGCAATGTAGGACGAGACTTTAATCTCGTCGTAATGGGGAAACGCAATTTTCCTGCAGTCCGTTGCCAACGAGGTCGTTTCCTTAGATCGATGTACTTTATACGAGCGCGATCCTTCGCCCCGTCCACTCGTCGCTCGTTTCGGAATCTCTTTGACGCGCGACAGCCCCTCTGACGAAAAAGACGAAGTACCAGGTGAAAGGAGGGGAGGGGAAGACCATGGGATACACAGACACTCTCCTTTTGCTCTTTTATTCGGTGTCGACCATGTGCAGATCGTGTCCCGTCCTCATTGCAGTTTCTCCTGCGTTAGACTCTAATGTGTACTTTATGTATATATACGGAACGAACGATCGATCGATTTCTATCAATAATGTAGGCATATTGGATTCGGAACTACGACCAGAGAAGGGTCCATTGAATTTCCGATATGTACTTACTCATGGTTGAACGTAATATAGTCACGATCGTGATGGGTGGTATCGTTAACCGATCGGGTAAAAGTGGCGGATAAGTGCGATCAACGATCGTCGTAATCGTTTATGTATCCGACTTGCGCTGATTGCTAATTCTTTGGAAAGATTTATCGTCGTTCATTATACTATTCGCAATATTTTTGACTATTTTTGTCGTATCTTAATCCTACATTTTGTAACTCTAATAACGTATACATTTTGAAAATTCTTGAATTGTTAATCGATACTCTTTCCATTTTCCTCGGAATCTTTACCACGTTTCAGCTTCGTACTCTCATTTCTTTTTTTTTGTTCTTCTTCTCGCTTTTCGTTTTCTGTCTGCTCATCATTGCCCTCGTGGGAGCATGTCACGTACTATTTACTGCAGCGGCAAGGTCTACGCGGCTATGTAATATAACGGGAGTAGCTGTTATCGTATGAAGAACGGGATATAAGAATAACAATCAGGAACGGAAGAAAAATTGAGCAAACTTTATAGACGTCTCGTCGAGATGACGGAGAAATTGCCCGATCCTTTTTAACCTTGTCATTATTTCTTCTCCGACGAGCACGATACGATTTCCCATCAGGAATCGATCTTCCATTCCGCTCTTTGAGCCACAAGGACGATCTCTTGAAAAAATATTGCTTTAATAACGATACAATCTTCGGTAGACTAACATTTGATACGAAACGTAAGCACGTTCGTTCTGTTTGGTTAAAGGACTGGATCTATTTGAGCACAGCAAGCTTCGCGTAATAGTGATTCGATCTTTTATTAAACACTTGTTATATCTTCTATATAAGTTGGCACGAGTTGTGAAATTTAGACTCCTGTAACTGCATGGTCCTCGTCTTGTCCCTGATGTATTAAAACAACGTTTATCAAGAGGAAAGAAAGGTTTAAATCTTTAAATAGATTAAAACAGCTTCGCCGAAGCAGGAAATAATTTTTCGTGGGTTCTCGAGAATAAAAAAGAAGAAGAGTGAAGTATAACAATGTAACGTAACTGGGAGCAGTTCGTTGAAAAGAGCGGGCTTAATAGGAAAACTTAGTTGCCACGAGCCGACCAAACGAACCGAGAAAATTCAAATTCCCGCGGGTCTCTCGCTCTGCCGCGTCACATATCACCCGCCAAGATTTTTCCTCCTTGATGGAAACTTGGGGCCACGGTAGAAGCCGTATCGTTCTTGAAATAGCCGCTGGCCAGGAAGCCGAGACTCAAAGTTCTCCCGACCACTTTTTCCTTTGTGGTATCATTGGCGTGTCTCAAACGGTTCAACAAGGTTTTATCCCGCCCACTCCTGTGGGTGATTTCGTGCTCTACCCCTTTCTACTCTTTTAACCGACGTCATACCCGAGGTAAACGAAATTAAAAGAGGAGGTAAGTTTTTGCGAAGTTTTACCCATGAGGGAAGAGAGGCGCAATAGCGGTGTGGTGATGGTGATGGTGGTAAAAAGGAGTGATGAAATGAGGAAAGACAGAGGAGATCCTATCTTCTGCGAAGAAAGATGTGCTCTCCCTCTCTTTTCATAAAAGTGCCACGAATGCCTGCCGGCAGAACAGACTTGACCTTTGTGCTCGGCAACATTATTAAGTCCTTTGGAGCGCGTAAAGGGCCAACGGAAGCAGCGAGGGTGCTTCAGGGGGAATTAGAGAAGACA